>NW_026690876.1:2215589-2534027 GCF_020826845.1 Diceros bicornis minor
CAAGTGGGCGTTTCAATGGGTTGTGATTCAGCCTGAGGTGGAGAGCACTACCCCTGGGCATGAGATTGGCCTGTGTGAGTGTGTGTGTGTGTGTAAGTTTCTTAGGACTGTTGTAACAAATCACCACAATGTTGGTGGTTTAAAATAACAGAAACATTCTCTCACGGTTCTGAGACCAGGTGTCTGAAATCAAGGTGTTGTCAGGGAGCTGTGTTAACACAGCGCAGATCCCAATGAGTGATACCTGTGGCCTCAGCCCCATGTCTGAAGGCCTAGGGTCGCCTACTGACTGGGCTCTTCCTAGGGTGGGGCTGGGGTGTCCCATGGCCCCCTGCTTGCTGCACATTCTCCAGGCCGATTGTCCAGACATTTGTGAATTCTGTGAACTACAGGATCATCTCCTTGTAGTATATTTCTGCTTAAATTAGCTAGAGTTTCCTCTGGTATTTGTAGTCAACTACCCTCATCGGTCCAGATGCTCATAAAGAAAAAATTCACCCCTGTGACCCTTGCACTTTGAGATCGATGGCAAAACTAGCTTTCCAGTGTCCTTGGACTGGGTCTGCCAGACAGTAGGACAATGAAACGTACAGCTTGTGAAGGGAAATAGAAAACTCCTGGAAGGTGCATTGAGAGCCTACAAAACTTGTGTGATCCAAAGAATTGCGACAGGGACTCAGACAAGTCCATGAATGAGCATGTTCATTGCAGCATTATTCACAATAGCCAAAGGGTGGGAACAACCCAACTGTCCACCAACGGAAGAATGGATAACCAAAGTGGTCTCTCCATGCAATGGAATATCATTTAGCCATAAAGAGGAATGAAGTTCTGACACACACTTATAACATGGATGAACCTTGACAACATCATGCTAGGTATTTTCATATTGTAGGATTCCGTTTATAAGAAATGTCCCAAGTCAGCAAATCCATAGAGATAGGGAGTAGATTAGTGTTTGTCAGGGGGTGGGGAAGGGAGGGAGGAGTGAGAAGTGACCGCTAATAGGCATGAGGAAGCTTTATAGGATGATGAAAGTATTCTGGATTAAGACAGTGGATGGAGGAGGTGTGGCCGGGGGCTGTGCCTCTCAGAAGGGGCAGTGGAGGAGTTGAGTGGAGTTTCTGGACTTGATGTGGAGCCAAAGTGCAGTGATCAGTGACCTTAGCTGGCCTAGTGGCCTTTGCAACCCCCACCTATGGCTGGGACCTCTCAAGGCTGACCCCAGCAAGGTTAGGGTTGAGGTCAGCGAGCCCCCACAGGGCCAGCTTCTTGGCTGTGGGTCATTTCCTTCTGCTGAGTTGGATGGCAGGGCCTTTGAAATGCTGGGCAGACTCAAACTGAGTTCCTCTGGGAGGAGACCAGCGTGACTCCTGCTCCAGATGGTTCTTCCCAACACTTTCGTAACTAGACTTCAGTGGGCAGGCAGCTCTTATGTGCAGACCAGTTGCTCCTAGGCATAGTGACCATGAGTGGACATGCACCGCCCTCTTGACCAGCGTGTGAGCAGAAGGAAGTCTGGCATCACCCACCCGGGGAACGACTGAGATGAGGGGGTCTCAGGGTGAGTAGCATTGAGAAGGGACAGCTGAGGGGAGGCAATGACAGTCAGATTGGCCCCAGGACCAGCTGCAGCAGGTCGGGGCTGTGGTTTGACCACTGACCTCCCTCTTCTGAGTGTCCCCTCAGGAGGGACATTTCCTGGACCCGGAGAATCTGCTCCCCAAAGGTGAGCAGGGGCATTTACCTGCACACATGACACGGCAGATGGGCTGTGTTGTCCTCACAGAGCACCGCTCAGAGCCTCTTCACAAGAGAGCTCGCCACTGAGCTGCAAGACCAGCAGCTAGCTGAAAGCCACCAGTGGCAGTGCCCCAGGATGGAGCACATGGGGAGATTTGGGGAGGAGGGCGCTGGGCTGGGCTTTCCAATCTGCAGGCTCCTCCAGGGGCAACCATGGCTCCCACCTCCCTGCTGGGCCAGTGAGGCTCCTGGGAGGGTCTCCTGCCTCTTTGGGCTTCCTTCTCCTTCATATCAGGCATCAGCCCCCACACCCCTCTTGCTCTCCTACACAGCTCAGCACCCACTTCCCAAAGGACCCAACTGAGTAAGAAACCAAAAAAAGGCGCCAGGGGTAGAAAGGGAGAAATAGAAATGTTGTGTCTGCAGGAAAGATGAACTCTACATGGTCAAACCCCTTGGGGTCCCAGTGTCTCCATGATGAGCTCTCTGGATGTCATGTGTGTGCCTGGAAAAAAGGCTTTGCTGTATTGCATGTGTAGGGAGTAACTTGTTCTTGCAGACATAGCGTGAATGTTCCAGTATGGGAATGAAGAGTGCGGCCAAATGGGGCGGCCACAGAGCCCTCGGCCCCAGCATTTCAAAAGGCAAGCATATGCTTTGGTTCATACTTTTTGAAGCTGAGGGCCAAGTTGTCGCTGCTAGAAAAAGTCCCACCCCAAAAATAGAGAGTATGGGCGTTGACACCAAGTAGGTCAAGAAAGGATCGGATGCCCATAGACAGCACGTGCTAGCAGTGTGTCCTGCCCAGCCAGCAGGCTCAGAGCCCCACATCTTGGCATCTGGGTCCTCAGCCACTGGCAGCAAGTCTGGTATTTCTCAGGCCTGGCACTCGATCAAGGCCCTGCAAAGATGAGACCTTCAGATATGGAAACCCGTGAACACAATTCCTACAGGGTTATTTTGTCATATTGTTTTAATAATGCGGCACGTTAGCACCAAAAGTCTGTCTTATTTAAGGACATTTGGGGACAAATATTGTAAAGACTCAATCCATTCCTGAGAACTCCACCCTCTACTTTTCCACGCCTCTTGAGTGATGCCTGCGATGGGTCTAAAGTATTCCTTAGCATCCTTTTCATCATTGCCCCTCTGGCACCTGCCACAGGCAGACACTCCATAGATGCAGGTGCACTGAATCCAGCCCAGCGTCTCGTCTGGGGTGGGGAAAGACAACAGCAATCAGAATAATAATAAGTGAGCATCGGCACATACTATGTCTCCCTGAGTCCCCCTATCCAGGAGGCACTGGGCCCATGGTCACATAGCTGGTCGGACCCATCTGACACCTAAGGCCCCAGCCTTGGCCCCTGCTCCCTGGGACTTCAGAGAGCCCAGAGCTGAATGGGAGTGAATGGGGTCACAGGAAGTGTGCTCTGGTGTTGCTCACACCGGCTAACCCAGCAATAGCTGTCATGCATCTCCAACATCCCCTCTCCTCTCAGGACTCCTTCACCGTCCATTTGGTCTCAGTTGTAAAGATGAAATGTGTCTAGTCAGGAGCAATGAATGACAGATGGAAGATGTTATTTTCCCCCCCAAAACATCCTCTGTTCTTTTGGAATCCCTGCAGTGCAACTTGGACCAGCAGGTTTGGGGAGCAGGTAAGCACCCTACTGGTTGCTGGTCTCCTCTTCCATCAGGCCGAGTGGAGGTGTTGGGGACAGGCTGGACAACACCTGGTGTGGGCCAGGGACTCTGACACCCACTGGGGCCTAGGAGCACCCTCCTTCACCGTGCATCCACACAGACCAAGGCAAGGAACTGCCCTTGAGGATGGTGTCCAAGTCTTCATGGCTGGTTTCTCCTAAATTTTAAATGGCTCCAGGGGCTCAAATCTTCCCCCGGTGGCCCTCCCATGCCAGGGTGCAGGGTTTTCCAGTCTGATGTCTACAGCCTGCAGGGCTGCGTTTGGGCTCTGGATGGTCACCTGGATCCCACAGCAGCAAGTAAATCTCAGAAGGAGGTGAGGAGCTGTAAGAACAAAGGCTTATTTTTGTTCTGACATGTTAATTTTGTAAACGTGTATGAGCTGTGCATTAGACACCAGCTTTTAGTCACTCTCATCTGATCTTTCCACGTTTTTCTCCCCTCCAGATAACTCTTGTGTTGTCAAGCTACCAGACCATAGTAGTGTGTTTCCTCCTTCCAGGAGAGGTTCCTCTGCTGTGGGATCCCACCTTGCCTATGGGTTCAGAAGTCCAAAAGAGAGATTGTTTTTTGAGTGAGTTGTCAGTGTCTCTGCATTCTGCCTCTGTCTTCCCTGGGTGAGGTTGAGCTGAGGCATGTGGAGCATCCCTGGGGCTCAAAGTTCACAGAGACTGGTACCCGACACCTGTCCCAAGGCTCTAAAGGCAGAGACTGGCCAACTCCCAGGTCCTCAGGGCCACAGCGAGCTGTGTGAGGCTGTGCATGCTTCCCAGGCACCAGGCGTGAATGCTGGGAGGAGGCCCAGGCTGAGCTGTCTTCAGGGGGACTCTGCCTATGATGAGAGTGGACCTCAGAGGCCAGGCCTGAAGGGCTGTTACAAGCTGTCAGCTCAGAGCACCCTCACCTCTGTCCGGGGCTTGAGGACAGAGACCATCAGCTGGGGGGAGGTCTGAAGACCCACAAAAGCACTTCCTTAGAAATGGGGTAAGCATTTGGACCTCCACTGAGCCCAGTGGACACCCAAAAGAAGAGTCAAGAAGGATTTTGCTTCTCTCTAGCCTTTCCTCTGTGGCCTGTGTTGGCCCCACAGGCTCATTTGGAAACCTGGTACGCGTGGGTGAGGGACAAGTACAGCAGCTGCAGCAGCACTGGTCTTTCCTTCTGTCCTGCTCCCTGCCCAGCTCCTGCCTCTCTGGTAACAGGACTAATGGGGACAGACTCTGTTCTTCTGCTCCCTGGTGTGGGCATCGGACTGGAATCATGTTTTAAACCTGTTACTTTCCCAGTAAATGACCAGGTTAAGTATCTGAAGAGGTTGGAAGGGACTAACGGCCAGACATAGTTGGGTATGAGCTTAGACTTCTTCCTCTCTTCCTCCTGCAAAACTCACATTGGTGGTCCCCAGGCTCACTGGCAGAGCCCAGGCAGGAGTCTCTGCAGGCTGGGGTGGGTGTCCACTACTCGCTCAAGGAGAAGGGTGGAAACCAGGTTGGCATCCAGGCAGGGTGAGCCACCAGCCAGATAGCCACCATGGACAGGCTGCTTAGAGCTAATGCCCCAATGTACGTGATCATAGAGCAGGGCGCCCTTGAAGACTCCAGGGAGGCAAGGCCAGTGTTCGCTTCTCATTGAGCTTCAGGTGCTGAGAAAGACAGGTGGATGGCACCCACAGACGCAGATGTGGCAAGAAAAATGAAGAGTCGAGAGCCAGGCAGGGCAGGGCACACTCAGAACTGCAGGACAAATTCCCTTTGATGCTACTACATGCAAAACAACATGTATCAGTTTCTCTGAGACTAAAACAAGCGAAATCAGATGTTCTGTGCTGCTGCGGCTCCAAAGACTCTCTGAGGCACCACATGTGAAATGTGGCCTACAAAAGGCTGCTGCTGGCCTTTTGTAGGCCTCTCCAACCAAAAGTGAACTCGGGTCACCCATCATCATAGCTGCCATCCTGGGTGCTTGAGCCCAGCTGGGGGACTGTGGGGAGAGGGAGGCACCCCAGAAGGAGGAAAGAAGGAAATAACTCCACCCTAAATCTTGCAGTTCTGCCCAGAAACCAGTGCTGAAGTGATATTTGCCATGACCGGCTTGCACGTGCAGCCTCCACCCTCATGCCACACACACTCTGGGAAAAGAGGGGGTGTGCATTAGGAAGATCCCTTCTACTTGTTCTAAAACTGATCAAATCTCTGAAATCACTTAGTGAAGACTAACTAACTGCTCTAAGATTTCTGATGGATTTTTCTTTATAGTTTCAATCTCTTTTGTGAAAAAATTCCTGATTTCATTGAATTGTCTGTTTTCTTATATTTCATTGAGCTTTTTTATGATAGCTATTTTGAATTCTCTGTCATTAAGGTTATACATTTCTGTGCTTTCAGGGTTGATTTCTGGGTGCTTGTCGTTTTCCTTTTGGTCTGGAGATTTAATATATTTCTTGGAAATCTTTTCATGTCAGTACATGTGGATCTACCTTATTGTTTCTAATTGCTCTATAATATTCCACAGCATAGAATTACTATAATAGTTTTAGTGTAAAACTGTCATAGAAATAGTGATATTTTTGAAATTTAATTTTTTTAATAATATTTTCTTTTTTTTAATAACGTTTGAGTGTGGTTTTTTTGGTTTGTTTCCTGGAAGTTGGAATTTTCTTTTTCTTTCTGTGTTATGGTTGGTTTCAAGGAGGAACATGAAGCTTCTTTGGTCATCTTCAGCCAGGTGTCTTCATTTATTTACTCGTATCTTTGCATAATCTAATTGCAAAGAAATTATGTTGTATTTGGCAGCATTTGGGAACTGTTTTATTGAAGAGATTATGAAATGTAGATTGATTTGTACTATTGTAAGCAGTCACTTGTATGACTGTTTTTGGAAATTATTTGTTTTGTTTTGTTTTTTTATGAGGATGATCAGCTGTGAGCTAACATCCATGCTAATCCTCCTCTTTTTGCTGAGGAAGACTGGCCCTGAGCTAACATCCATGCCCATCTTCCTCCACTTTATGTGGGACGCTGCCACAGCACGGCCTCAGAAGTGGTGCCTCAGTGTACATCCGGGATCCGAACCCAGGCCGCCAGCAGCGCAGCGCACGCACTTAACCACTATGCTGCGGTGCCGGCCCTGGGATAGTCTTCACTGTACACGTACTTGTGCATTGAGACTTTCGAACTTTAAAATTATACCACTTTTGATTGTTACTGTGTCTTTTCAAACAGAAACATCAATTTTAAGCAGTTTCTATGAGAAAGGAAGCAGATACCATCTCTACTGGGACTAAGCACTGGTAACATTTGATTTAAGTTGCATGAGAAGTTGATGATTGTATCTAAAGTACCATTGTTGCTACTAATATTATTACTAGTATACTTACAACTCTGATAACGATACTAGTAGTATAGTAACAAAAATATTTGTTAAGTATTTATGTGCCAAGCACTTAGCATAGTGGTATCTCATATATCTAAATAGGCATTTTTACAATATCATCATTTACTTTCTCATTATTGATATTACACAATAATAGTCATGAATAGTCAAACCATGGTATAAGCAAAAGGTTAAAAACAAGCATTAGATTTACAAAAAGGAAGCTTTCCCATTCCTTTGGGGCTTCCTTAACCCTTCTTGAAGGAAGACAAATGCATCCTCTTGTGGGTATCACCAGTACTGCTTCGACTGGCTGACATAATTAGCTGTGTGGCTTTGGGATATTAATAAATGTCTTTCAGCCTGTTTCCTTACAGTAGAATGGAGACAATATTGCTTACCTTGTAGGAATGTTAGGGTGAAATGAGAAAATATACATAAAGTGCCTGAGAACTTTTAGGTATTTAAAGTGAGCAACTTGAATTTTACCCATGTATAGCAATGATTGTCAACTGGGTTGGAGGAGAGGACATGTTCTCCTATAGAAACCTATCAGAATTTCTTTTTTTTAAATTTTTTTGGTGAGGAAGATCGGCCATGAGCTAACATCCTTTGCCAACCTTCCTCTCTTTTTTTTGCTTGAGGAAAATTGGCCCTGAGCTAACATCTGTGCCCATCTTCCTCTATTTTGTATGTGGAATGCTGCCACAGCATGGCTTGATGAATGGTGTGTGGATCTGTGCCCGGGATCCGAACCTGCAAACCTGGGGCCACTGCAGCAGAGCATGCAAATCACTACACCACTAGTAATCAGAATTTCTGAGTGAGGCCTTTTTAAAATCATATATGATCTCCCCCAAATGGACATTCTTTTCTCCTCTTTTTCTTTCCTCCCCCTCTCAACTCTTGAACTATGGCTATGTCAAACAACTTTTCCTGATGAAAGACTTTTATGTTGGGATAGAGTGGAAGAAAGCTTGAGAACTTTTGATAAAAGTAGTAGTTTCCAACTTCCCTGTATCAGATCACTTGGGGATTTTTATCTAAGCAGATTCCCTGGCTGAACTACCTAACAGAAATTCTCAAACTGTAGTATGCATGCACAAGAAGTGCAACTTCCTTTGGATTGCTGAGAGTGAAAGGGAGAAGGGAGGGGGAGAGAGGAGAGAGATGAGTTTTGTCTTTAAGAATGAAGAATCCAGTTGACTTTCTGTAAATTTTTAAGGGTCGCATTCTGCTTTACTATGTCTCCTTGTAACTAACTACTCACATTTATGCATTGTGAAAGATTGGATCTGTGAAGAAAAAATCACAGGGACTGACGCCCTGTTAAGGGAAATGCTCCTGACTAATAATGCCAAAAACCACTCTCCTAAACAACTCCAAGAAGGTATAGTAGATTGATACTCCTTTTTCCCCTTTAGTAGTGCAAAGAGATGTTAGGCTCATTGAAATCTTAAAATCATGCAGAATTTCCCTGGGGATATAATAATGTTTTCGTGAATATAATTTTAATAATTCTCTTTGAGTTTAAGGAGTTTTAACCATTTATTTCTGATATGCTTGTATCTGTTACCTCATAGGTCCTACGTTATATCACTGAACAGGTTGTGTGAAAGGTCGATAGAAAGAAGTCAGAAATAAGTGCCATGGAATAGAGCAACGGACTTGCGGTTACTGGATAGCGTTCTAGATCACCACTGTCAAATAGAAATAAGACGCAAGACACACATATAATTTTAACATATAATTTGAAACTTTCTATAGCCACATTAAAGTAAAAAGAAAGGCAAAATTAATTTTAATAATTGTTTCATTTAACCCAATATATCTAATATATTATTTCATCAGGTCCTCGATATAAACAACGATTAATGAGATATTTTACTGTTGTTCCATACTAAGTCTTAGGAATCCAGTGTATATTTTATACTTACTGCACATCTCATTTTGGACTAGCTACATTTCAAGTGCTCAACAGCCAGATGTGGTTAGTGTCTGTTCTATTGAAGAGCACAGGATTGATATTATTGAATAACAGCAATCTGCTGAGTGCTTATAACCTATAAAGGGGGCCACCTTTATAGGTATCAACAAACTCCCATCTTTCAAATGAATGTGACTACCAAAGGCAATACTTGTGTATATTTTCATATTTCAATCAATTTTTAAAATCTTTCTGAATCACCAAGGAAATGAACCTTGTCTTTGGGTCACTAATGTGATTTCTTAAATGAGATATGTTTTGTTCTTTGTGAAATAACTACACCTAAATGAATTTTTCTTAAGGTCCTTATTTTAAGTATGACCAAAACTATGGCTAGGATTGAAAGTTTTACGTTTAGAGCAACGTTGTTTTCTTGATTTGTTTGGCCTGTAGTCTGATAGAGCAATGTTACTTCTTATTTGCTAAGCTGTATAGAATTTAGATTATGACTGCTAAGTTTCCCCTTTAGCATTTTCAGCTGTCCCAGTAAGACATATGGAAACGATACAGATTCTAGAACGCTTGACTCTACTCTCTGCCAGTGAACTTATACCATAGGCAGAAGTATTAACATCCAATATGAGCCAGCTATTGAATTCAGGGGTTCTGTGGAGAATGCTTCAAACAGTCAATAAACTATGGATGGTTCTTAATACTGTGATGCCTAGAAGGTAATTTCAGTGTATTGTTACACGTAATAGATAAGTGTATAGCAGTGATTATATACAGTAACCTAAACTTAATGGTTGAAAAAAATTGTTGAGTGTTTAACAATATAAATCCCCTCTGAAGACTACTAATTAAAGAGTCATTATAACTTTCAGAAAAAGCATAAATTTGATCTTAAGAAACAGAGAGAAACTATAAAGTATTTCCAACTTGAGAAACTTCCTTAAAAGTGAGTTCTCCTCTATAGGCATCTGTCATTTGTGGCTAATTGTGATTTAAATCACTGTGTCTTGCATCATTGTGGTGGCTCCAAATTTTGCTGCACATTAAAATCACCTGGACAGCTGTTAAAACTCTTGTTCCCCAATTGTAACCCATGCCATTTAAATCAGAATGTCTGCGGTTGGGAGTCAAGCATTAGTATTTTCTTTTTTTAAGATTCCCCAGTTGATTCCATTATGCAGCAATGTTTAGAGAACACTTGATTAATTATTTCTTTAGTCAAATGGGTCTCTGCTGGTCCATAGATTGCATCAGAAACACCTGGTCAGCTCTGAAAACCAGGATACTGGGCTGGCCTTCCCTGAGATATCAGATGCTTAATGTTCAATCAAGTAAGTTCGATGTGAAAAATAAAAGCATACACTTAAAAAATACTGTAAGAATTTTCATATTTTTAAACAAGGCTGTTTTGTAGTCTTCTAAGATTAAATACAGCGGTCCTGTGTTCTTTTGTTTTGTTTTATTTTAAACTGAGGCTTTGGAATATTTTATGTGAGTAGGAAACCTCTAGGAGTTCAAAAAAGGTTGAAATAAATGGTTTCTAACTAAATGCAGCGCACATTCTTGGATCAGTTTTCAAAGGCTGATCAAAACCTGCTGTGTTTAAATAACAACATGCTGTTTTTCATCACATCCGTTGATGATGTAAACAAAATGTGTAACTATATTAGTAAATGTTAATATTCATGTATTTTAAGTTAAGGTTACAAAATTTGTCACAATGTGATTTTTTTATTCCAGTGAAAACAGATGTGTGCAGCTATTTTGAATATTGGTTTATAAACATGCATATTCTTTATCAAATGAACTTGTAGTTTATTTATGTTTTCTTTCACTACTGTTCACCTGAAAGGAACAGTTCAAGGGACTGGAATCCAGGACTGTCTGGCTCCAGAGCCTACGTGTATCCACTTCTGTTAACGCCACACACGTCAAATGGCCATACAAGGCTAGAGTCGGTTGGGAGCCTTAGGAATTGAGTGGAGGAAAATCGAAAATCGTAGTAGTTTCCCTGGAGCAGTTACTTAAAGGATTTGATATTTAAAAAAATTGTAAAAGCAGAATAAAAATTTGAAGATATTTTTAAGTATTGATAAATTATCCTTCATTCCACTGTTTTAACAGTAAGTTACATTTTTTATACTTTCCCTCCATCTTTGCTTATGCATATATATTTTCACATAATGGAATTCATAATACCCAGTAGGGAGTCTGCTTTCTTTCATTTAAATTTATATGAAATCTTTTTTGCAAGTTGTTTACTTTTGATAATTATTTTATTGGCTTCCTAATGATCAAACTGATGTATCATAACCGTATAGGGTGCTATTACTAGACCGGGAGGTTGATGACTTTTTTCAGGATTACAATAGGCAATGTTATCAATTTAGGTATTTTTACTTTTTCTTTCTTTTGGATTACTCTTTTAGGATGAATTTTTGAGCCTGAGATTACTAAATTAAAAGGTAGAATTTATTTTTAGCACTGTACATTTTGCAATTGGGGAAGATGCAGTAAAACTGAAAGGGAAGCAAACAAATCCACTCTCCTCCCGCTGCTCCGCCTGCATAAAACATCTCCCCAAACTAGTTGCTCAAACTTGAGAAACTGTCTCACGTTTTACTTTTTTGAGACACTAGTATCGGAGCCAAGCTTAGGCTATTCAGAAATTGACAAAATCACACTTTGGAGAGATCACGATTAACTCCCTACCTTTGAGGAAACTGAAGTGTACTTCGTGGCAAAGAATAACAACCCGGTTTTAGGAGGGACAGAAGGCGGGTGAGCCTTGATGGAGCAGAAGTGACCGGGGCGGGAGCACTCTAGAGCGTTGCTCTGGTTGAAGTCGCTATCCGGGGAAGCCTGGAACATCCTGAGGGTCTGCGGCCACTCGTCAACCAGCCTTGTCGCCTGGCCGGGCTCAGGCGTTTGGCAGTTCCCGCCTCCGTCTGTGCGACACCCGGGCCGACGTGAAGTTCGGAAACGTGAGCTGAGCGGCACTGACGGGCGCTCTGGGAAGAACTCGGCAAGGCTTTCCTTTCGCTTGGTCTACAGACCTGAAGAATGAGAATGCGAGTTTCCAAGGAAACGGATACATGGGTTAAGTCGCCGGTTTCAAAATCTCAAAATGGAGAAGACTTTTCCTTTAAACGCTGCGCTCTGCTCCCATCCTTCGCTGTTCAAGCGTTCGCCTCCGGGCCACGAAATACTTTGCGTTGGTTTTCATTGCGGAGGCTTCTCTCGGGGGCCAGCGTTCTCGCCCCCTAACCTCATGCCGGGACTGGTTTCTTGGTTTCTGCTCTGGCGGGTGATTGGGTGCTGGGAGTCGAGGGGGCGGGAGGCAGGAATTCGTCCGCAAGAGCGCTTGCGCGCGGCCTGGAGAGAGCGGAGGAGGGAGTGGGTGAGGCGCCGGGAGTCCGCACTCGGCCAGGGTGAGGAGGCGAGAGGTTTGGGGCTTCTCCTCTCTGCCAGGCTCCGCAGTGTGTGCTCGCAGATACCATTTCCTTTTCTCCCGGGACTCGGAGCCCAGGCAGCGCTGCCTCGGTTTTCCTCAGAACAGGCCAGCCTGTCTCTCCTGGGGTGGCGCGCAGCCTGCCCGAAGAGAGCCTTCTGCTCTCGCCTGGCCGCCGTGCGGGCTGTCGGGGTGACCGCGTCCCCGGGCCTCGGGGTTCTGAACAAACGGAGGCCAGAGGGATCCTGTCCTGAACCCCGAGGAGAGGCTCCGGACCCCCTTGACCCTCCGCTGACTCGTGGCAGCGGGGACGATGGCAGGAGGCAGATCGTGGCTCGTCCTTTATCCCCTGGGGGGTTGTGGTGACTGCAGGCGGGATGGATTTCTATGCTGTATCTGAGGAACTAGCTGGCGTTGCGTTATTGGCTGGGGTGAAGGGGTTAGAGACCACCAAATCTCTACACAAGAGTTGCACAGATAGAATCACAGAATAGTAGAACTGGGAAATACCTCAGAATAGTGGTTCTTAGCTTGTTTTGGAACACGTAGGCTAGGGGTCAGGGTATAATTGGCTTCATAAGCTGTTGAATTACTCTTTTAACCATCCCTCCATCCCCAGGTCGAATTTGCCGTTTTTTTTCACTATTGCAAGGAAGTCCTCAGTTGATAACAGTGCATATCAGTCTCCCCTCTGTTTTCAGTTATTTTATTAGGATATAGTTTTGGGAATGAGAAATCCACGGACTTTCTCTTCAGAGAAACGCAGTCATGTACCAAGACTTCTGCATGCAATAGCAAGAGAGCACAGTCTCTGACTTCCGTCTCTGGATCCTAGATTAAGCATAGGTGGTTTAGAAGAGGTGGGGATTAATGTAGATCACCTCCTCTGTGTCAAATACTGGAGTTTAGGCACGTTCTATCCATTAACTTACTTAATTCTTAACTCAATGCCTGGCTAATTTTCGTCAAAACTCTATCGGGTAGATAATCTTATCTCCATTGCACAGATGAAGAAACAGACTGAGGTTCAGTGATTCACACAGTGGGACTCACACTTAGGCTTGCTTTACTCCAAAGCCCATCTTCTTTTCATTATACCCTTCTGACCTTTAAATCAGAATTATCAAGCACCTACTGTGTGCCAAGGCATTTTCTCCCTTACAACAGTTTTTCAATTAGGGATTATTACAGATGAGGATCCTAGTCTAGAGAAGTGAAGACATGATCAAGGAAACACATCTGAGTTGTGGGAACCTGATCTAGACCTCATACTTCTACCTCCTGGTCCACAGCTTTGGCAGAGTAGGGATACAAATCCGGATTTGTCAGATTCCGAGACATGTTCTAAACCACTGTGATGGTTAAGACTAGGAAATTCTTTTACTTGCATTTGTTTTGTTGATACATTTAGAAATCCCCTTTTTATTTCTAGACTTCTGTCCTAGTCTAGTTGGGTATCTGGTTTTCTTTGAATGGCATTGTTTCAGTCTTGATTTTCATTTCTGCTGCAGTTAGGAATCTAAGTAAACAGGAAAGCATGACTCTTCAATATGGTCTGAATGTACAGTTGGTGGGGTGAAGATGAACTTTCCTTGTAAAGCTTGTCCATCATAGCTTGCTATAATGAATTCTGCAAGTATTTTTCAGCAGTTAAGTCTTCATTAAGATAAAGATGCTGATAATTCATAACGTATACTGAATCTGTGACTACATTCATTTTCTCAGATAGTAAATGGATTGAAAATATTTGCTGGGTTCATGGAAGAACATGTAACCTTTCAAAAAATAATCCTGATCGCTATGAACTGTATGTGGCTAGGAGGCAAAGGAGAATATTCTGAAAACTATTCTCAGCTCATTTGGCACTTCTATTTACTTTACGGAATTACTACCTTCTACAAAGTATTTACTGTCTTTTACACAGAATACTATATTTCTCACCATATTTTTTGAGATGTTTCAATCATTTAGAAAATTAATAGACCAATGAGTAAGCCAACTTTCCAGAGTTGTTCAATCTTAATATTTTGCCATATTTACTTTATACCTTCTTTGCAAGTAACATTACTAGTATGCTGAATTTATTCTTTTTCTTTCCTAGACGTGTTGTTATACTTTTGTTACATATGTATGTATCCGTAAACAATATAGAGCATTACTTTACCTGTTTTTAAACTTTGTACAATGATATGATACTGTACCCATATTTGTTCGGAAGTGTTTTTAGTTGCTTAACATTATTTTTAAGAAGTAGCCTTATTGATTGTTCATCTATTTTAATTGCTGTGTAGTATTCCATTGTATGAATATACCAGAATTTTTTTATCCATTTTCCTTTTGACAGACATTTAAGTTGTTTACATTCTTTTGCAATTCTAAACAATGCTGCTATGAACTTTCTTATGCATGTTTCCTTATGTTCCTGTGGGAAAGCTTTTGGATATATACATAGGACTGGACTTCCTGGTGTTGGGTATCTTCAACTTTGCTAGAAATTGTTAATTTCTGTCCAAAGTGGTTGTAGCGATTTACACTCCCCTTAGCAGTATCCTCCATTAAGTTTTCATCCAAGATATTAGTGTACTCTAGTTTTAAAGAAATGACGGTGCTTGCATCATTAAGGCACAAATTGCTTTGTTCTTTTCTTTTATGCCTATATGCTTTTAAGTCCAACATAATTTTAGGGAGAAAGATAAAGGAATAAGGTCTAGATTGAACTAAATACTAATTCTCCCTTCTGCTATTGCTATGTTCCCTCAAGTACAACCTTACTTCTTGTTGTGTTTGTACTTGTGATGGAGACAGACCCTAATGAAGTAAATTGTTTACTGATTTTTTTTATTGTTTTTGTGTCAATAGATTGTCCGAGGATTAAAAAGTAAGCAGCATTGTTTGTTGGAGAGCCCTACAGAAAGTGGGAAAAGCTTAGTCTTACTTTGTGCTGCTTTAGCGTGGCAACAGTCTCTTCTTCGTGGTAAGTATTTGGTTGATATATTCAGCTTGATTATTGGGACTTGAAAAAAATATAATAAAGTACTTTTTATCCAGAATGATTCATTTAAAGAAATAGCAGTAATTAAGAATATACTTTTGGTCTTTCTTTTAATCCTCCCTGCTTGA
Source organism: Diceros bicornis minor (assembly GCF_020826845.1). NCBI lineage: Eukaryota > Metazoa > Chordata > Mammalia > Perissodactyla > Rhinocerotidae > Diceros > Diceros bicornis. Next base: position 2,230,922 of record NW_026690876.1, read on the forward strand.
TATTTTAATGTCTCAATATAAACGAATACTCAAGTGGTTGTGCCTTTGTTACATTATTAATCTTTGACTATTAACTATAAAACTCTTGGAAGAAACCGACCCTCCTTTATGTGAACTTGGAGACAGAGGCCAAGGTGAAGCCTTGGTGCCCCTCCACACTAGTGAGCTGCAGAAGTGCTGCAGAGTCCTGTGAATCTTTGGCGCCCCTCCTGGCTCCCTCCCGAGTTGGCATTGCCTGCACAGAGGAGCCCAGCTCCTTACAACGTCATGCTGACGTCACTCATCCAGGCCTGTTTTGAGTGGTGGTCTGTGCTACCTGTCACCCCTTCTTGTTATTCTTCCATCTCTAAGTTTGTGCCTTAGGTTCATGTGACACCAGCCCACAGAGGTAATAGATATTATGTCATATACACTGGGCGACATCTCTAGGAAGTAGATTCTAGCCTGATCCCCATGGTGCAGGTTTAGAGACTGGGGAGGACCTGAGAGGTACAGGGACTTTCTCAGGATGAAGAACTGGTAAGAAAAAGGAGGTCTGCATTCATCTCTGTCTCCTCAAAGCTAGGACCCGACTTAGGGTTCCAGGGAGCTGTGGCTAGGGCTGTGTAGGCTCCTTGTGTACAGCTCAGGAGATGACATGGGGGAGGAGGGTTAGCAGCCAGGGCACAGGGGGCAGCTCTGGACAAGTCTGATTGAGAGAAGGGGCCTAGGTAAAGGAGTCTTGAAAAAAGACCTCACTTCCTTGGTCATAGACCTCAAAAGATCTTAGAACTCTGGTAACCAGGCACCCACAGCCCCCCATCCAGCTCACTTGACTGGAGACAGTCAACAGGAAAAAATATTTTGTTGTTGTATCCCAACTTTTGGAGGATCTAGGCACAAAAAAACCCAGAAAGAGAAACTTTTTGGTCGTTGCTGACGTTGGCTCAGCCCTCATCCCCGACGCCTCTGGGTGTCTGGCAGGAGGCAGTGAAGGGTAACACGGGGCAGCCCAGGAAAGGCTAGTGCAGGCCAGGTCACAACTGTGATCCCACCTGATCAGCCCCACACCCCTTGTCCCTCATCTTGTGTGTGTGTGTGTCTGTGTGTGTTTGTGTGGAGGGGAGAAGGCAGGGTATGAGGGGCAGGCCATTCCTGGGCAGGAGCTGCTTGTTAGGTGTCGGAAGTGTGGTGGGCCTGTCATGTTCATAGCCCAGGTCATGGCTGGCAGCATGAGAAGGTGAGCTCCTCTACTCTTATGTTACTGAGCCATAGAGGTTTCATCTCTTTTCCTGCCTGACCATAGTTCTTTGCAGGGATGTCCCTCTGTGCCTGAACTGAGGAGCAGACTTTCTCTTGGGGGATGACCCCAGTGGCAGTGTGCAGGCAGCCCCTGATCCCTTCAGGCCCAGCTCCGGAGCAGTCTTTGCAGATCTCCAGTAAGAAGATCATCGAGGAGCTGCCCAATGGTTTCAATTTCACCAACTCACTAGGCAAGGGGAAGGTGCCTGAGGCCACAAACACCATCCAGTGCTGCTCTGAGATGAGAACAGGAACAGAGGGTCTCCACACTCAGGACCTTGAGATGACCAGGTTGGACCAGAACTAGGGAGTGACCAGACTGGGGCTGTCCCTTTTTCAAGCTAAAGGGGATGTACATGCAGGTAACCTTGCCTGTTTCGGAGCTGAGCTGCCATGACCCTCTTACCCTTGCCTGATGTGAGCTTCTGGAGACCACTGAGGCAGAGGCAGAGGGTAAGGGGGACTGCAGGCTGGATATTCCTGGAAGGGAAGTGGGATTTTTCCTTTGTTCAGAAGGACACATGGAAAGTCAGCTATGTGGGTGAATCTTTCTCTTTATCCCACTGTAGCGCCAGCTGCAGAGCTCCAGTCAGTGGCAGAAGCAGAGCAGTGGGCAGTGGTGGAGGTAGAGCTGGCTCCAGCTCTGTTGACAACACCCCTTCTAGCGTTGGAGCCAGAGTCACCTCCATCAGCAGTGTTGGAGCTAAAGCAAGGGCCAACATTGGCTCCAGCAGGAGTGGGAGCTGCTGAGCTGGAGTCACCTGGATCATCATTTCTAGTGGGAAGTCCGTCTCCACCTGTGGCTGTTAAGGAGCATGAGAAGAAGCCCAACCTCACGGCCTTCTCTCCTAAGCAGGTGGTAGAGCAGTTGACCGTGATGGATGCAGTGAGCAGCTGGGCTCTCAGGGCGGGGTGGAACAGGCCTTCCCTCTGCCATCGTTGCCCCAGTTCTGATCCAGACTCCCATGATCTGGGCCCAAATCCCAGCTCCACCCCTTACCAACCATATGACCTGGGCAACTCCCGGAACCCTCAAGCCTTTGCTGTCCACATGCAGACCGTAGAGGTGGACACTAACAGGACCTGCTCCACAGAGTGCCTGTGCTGGCTCCATGAGGTAGAAGAGATGGAAAGCTGGGCAGGGCCTGGCCCATCAGTGGTGGAGGGGAGCTCAGTGTGTGCAGCCAGGTCTACGGTGGCCCAGCCGTCTCCTCAGGAGGCTCAACAGCCTCAGGACTTGACACCTGATGTGTGCTTCACTACAAGGGTGACAGACAAGGCCAGTGGTTGTAGCTGCCACGGGGGAATGTGCATCAGAATGGAGAGTGGGACCAGAGTGGAGATCAGGGTGGTGGCAGATGCCCCCTTGGGATGAGCAGAGTTGAGCCATCATCTGGAGCTTGGAGTTAGCCAGGACGGGCTGGGTGCAAATACCCCTCTCCCTTCCCTACCGTGATTGGGCCCTGGGTCATCCTGTGTTGGGTACCCTCGGTGGACAGAGAAGAAAACCCAGGGACTCTCACAAGGCTCAGGCCACATCCTGAGCTTCCTGAGCTCTAGCTGTAAACTGTGAAAACTGTGTGGGACTTTAGTGGCTGTGGACACAGAGGTGGCCTGTGGCAGGGCTGGATGACCCTTCCCCTGTCCCCCAGGAGCTCTTCTGGAAGGTGGTGCCCTCTCAGTGCCTGGGATCCACCTGGCACAAGAAGAATAAGCCTGGCAGTGAGCACTAGACACCCACCATCCAGGCCACCATCGACCAGTTCAGAAGGGTGGCCAGCCTCGTCATCACCACCTGCCTCGGTGATGCGAGCATGACAGCCCAGTACAGGGCGAGGGTGGTAGAGCACTGGGTCCAGGTGGCCCAGGTGTACCGTGGGAGGCCCAGTGGAGCCCCTCTCTGGAGACTTGGGAACTGCCTCTCCACCTTTATCAGCTCCCAGGATTGAAGTGTGTGGTCTAAGCTCCTGCAAGTCCCTAGGCCCTTCCTGCCAGAGGCCTTGCTGACCTTGATTCCAGGTCCCAGTGGGAGGATGCTCACTTCCTACCTGGCTCCTTCCCTGGGTTGAGCTAAACTCCTCCTCCTTGTGAGTGTTACTTTCTGGGTCCTAAATGTCCTTCTGGGGCTCCCTGAGAATCTGTCTCATCCAGGAGGGGAGATGTAAATAGAAGGGGACTGAAGCTAGAGCAAGCGGGGCTCCAGTGCCCAACCTCACACCTCATTCTCTTCCCTTCCCCAGGAGTGTGAGATCTGGAAGAACTTCTCCTCGTCCCGCACTTTCATCTCTGCTCTGCAGAAAACCTCCACAAGCCACCTGAAGAACACATGGGGGTAAGTTTCCCTGTGGGTAGGCCTCTCTGCATAGGAGGACCAGGATGGATGGGGGATCTCCTGTATGTCTGCCATTGGTGCCTCAGTCAGCCGGGAACTCCTGGGAGGCAGCAAATGATGGGGACAGGGCCTGGGAGTGGGTAGTTGGTCTCTAAGTCTCCTGGTGTCCTTAGTGAACCAGTTCTGCTTCAGGACTCGGTTTCCCTAAATGTCAGCTATTGGGTTGAGCCACATTGGAGATTTTCAAGTGTTTATAGCAACAGAACTCTATGGTCAGTTGAAATTCATAGTGGTCAAAACAGAGCTGCTCTGTAGAGCTGGAGAGTGGAGACCCCAGTGACTAACAGGAGAGCCCCCTCCCAGTCCCATGAGACCTTAGTGCTCAGAGGAGCCCAGTGAGAACACTCCTCCAGGCAGGTTGAATCTCTTGGGTTGTCAAAGAAAAGGGATTTGCACTCAGACCCCTCACATTATCCCTAAATTTATCCTTCCCTCTTTCCCCTCCCCTAAGGTAAAGCTCTGAAAAACTTAAGGAGCTCTATAGCCAAGATGAGTCCTTGAGCAGAGAACTGATGACCAAGATAGAGTGGAGGCTGCGAGTCTGGAAAAAGAGGAAGGGGGAGAGGGGCAGGGTTACTGGGCAGGCTGTGGTTTTGATAGTTTCTCACTTGAACTTTCTCTGAAACATTACAGTCTATCTTGTCCAGGTTAACAAGCAGAGGGATCTGTTCAGCTCATGGGCAGCAGGGTGCCATTTTTGGGCAGGAGGCCCTGGTCATGGGACACAGTGGTGTTGGTTGGGCTGTTCCAGGAGGAGTGGCTGAGCTGGTGCCATCAGCAGGTCTCTGGCTTCCATGCACGTCCATCCTGCTGGATGTAGCTTCTTCCAAGCTGTTGCGGTGGGTTTAGCCCTCAGCCTTAACCTGTCCTCAGGAAGCCAGGCCCCTGCTGCTCCTTCTGTCTTCACCACGTCTCCAAGGGGAGGACACCCTGCCTGTCCCAGGGACATGCATGGCAGAGGATTCCCATGGTCCAGGTGGACAAACAGGCTGCTCATCCTTGGGCCTGAACGGCTAGACCAGAGACAGATGTGTGTGCTTTCGGGGACCACCCCCGGACCCTTAGAGCAGTCACTCGAGTCAACCACAAGAGTCTCATCTGAGTGCCTGGTTGGCAATGACATATGCCCCCAGGGGCTTATGAGAAGCATCTAGGCAACTCATGGATTCTTAGTGGATCCTGCTGAAAGGACATTAGGAGCTTCACGTAAATGAGGAAGCAAAGCGTCCTGTCACCACCTTCCCTGTGGATCAGAGGTGGCACATTGGGGGTTCAGTTCCTGAGTGGATAAAGAAAGAGTTCAGGGCAGGGGAATGTCCTGAGGGGTTCCTTTGGGAGGAGAAGGCTTTGGCATGGCCTCTGGCCAAGCCTGGGGGCCAGACACTCCACGAGACTGGGGCAGGCAGGAGCCATGCAACCAGACGCCCAAGACACCCCGTCCTCTCCACTGCTCGGCCCAGGACCAAGCTGTGAGAGCTCAGAGGACAGGACTGTTGTCAGTGGTGGGGCTGCGGGTTAGGTGAGGATGTGGGAACAGGGCATCTGGCTGGGAGGGGCAAGCGGCCTCTCCTCTTTGGGCCCCTGAGCAACTCACTGCCCCTGTTTGGGTCTCTGTCTCCTCATCAGGGAAGGGAGGGATGGTGATTGTGTGGTGCAGGCCTCACAGGGTGGTGATGAGTTAAGAGGGTGGACAGGACCGTGGGAGCTTTCTGCCTGCTCCACCTGGAGGGGTGAGGGCGAGCACAATGATGACAGTCATGTGACACTGAGTCATCAGGAGTACTTGTGAGGTAGCTGGAGTTCTCACACCTTCCATATGAGAAAACAGGCTCAGGGAGGCCAGACAGAAAGCCCAAGCTCACACCCAGAGTGAAAGTTGGAGCTGGGCTTGTTCTAGAATCACAACATCTTGGAGGATGTATTGGCATTGGTACCAGTTGACTCGAGTCAGATGTCCAGGTTCGGAGGCCAGTGGTGCTGGAGAGAAATGGGGTGAGGGGAGTATGGCCCGTTGACACTCTCCTCGACCCTGGCAGGAGGGGCCCTCCACGTTTACCCCCCCGCAGATCAGCCCCAATAGAGTGCAGGAGAAGCAGCAGCAGCAGCAGGTGAGTGTGCCTGTGGGGGAGGGGCTCTGCCCTCCCAGCTGGAGGCCTCAAATCAAGAGAGGACGGTCCTTCCTCTTGCTGCCACAGTGCCTGAATCCCCCAGTAGAAGTGACCAGGAGGAGGGCCTGGGAGATCTGGTGCAGGATGGTTGTTGTGGGGAGGACCAGGGACCGCATACTCTGTGATTTGCCAGAAGCCTCCCCTGGGAGGTGAGGAGGAGGAGTGTGGTGTTCTTGGGGTGTGAAGGGAGGAGCAATTGAGGGGAGGCTGCTAAGGGTCCTAGGCTGCTCCCCGTGGGAACCCTGGGGTGGGCCAGGAGGCTGAGGGTGAGGACTTTTCAGGGGAGGGTCTGCAGGGGGCCGACTTGAGAGCAAGGACTCATCCCACCCACACTCTGATGTCACAGAGTGTCATCCCCTATATTGGCACTTTCCTTGGTCACCTGCTGATGCTGCACCTGCTGATGGGTGATAATCTCGAGGTGGGTGCACCTGAGGACCAAGCATTGAGGCCCAGGATCCTGAGCATTGGGATGTGGGAGCCCCTGAACTGAGCTCTGAGCTCTCAGCACTTGGTACATCTCTCCTGAGAGCCTCACAGCTGCCTCTGGGAGCTGGGGCATCAGGCACATCTTAGGGATGAGTGAACAGAGGTTCCACCTGAGACACCCATTCCGGTTCCCCAGGCTGGGGAAGCTCAGAGCTGCCTGATGGCACAGCTGCGTGAGGTTTTATCTGAGCTGGACTCAGCCTCTCCCTCCCATGCTGCCCGTGGAGGGAGAGAGGATTCGGGCCCCTCCAAGTCAGGCAGCACATAAGTGGCTGAGCAGTCCCCTCTGCCTGAGGCCTCAGACTCCAAGTCTGTCATCAGAGAGGGTTGTGCTGCCACGTCCCTTAGCCTCTCCCCCATGTCCCCCTTCTCTGGATCCCAGAGCCAGGCCTAGGTCCAAGTCCTGTTTTCTCTGCATGCCCGGCCCCCTCTGGGGACCTGGCAGTAGTGCAACATGAGAAGGGGTGGGCATAGGGGGCTAGTCAGGCTAGGGGGCTCTGTCTGATGGACTCTGGCTGTCTGCCTTCCAGGAGAATGAGATCAACCTGACAAGAGGACTGAAGTGAACAGCTGCCGCACCCCCTTCAGGGGAGGGGAAGGAGGAGGAATTCAGAGACCCTCTGGACAGAACAGTCCCTGGCTCCACCCCCTGTATCTTACATTGAGTGGACGAGTTTGATAACAGAGAAGTGGGAGACCCATCCAGTTGGCAGGTGGGTTGAGAGGAGGATGGCATCAAGGAGAAAATCCTGGAGGAGGCGCTGCTTATTCCCATTCTGAGAACAGGTAAAACCTGGTAGGAACTGGAGGGAAGGACAGTTCCCAGGACTGGTCCCTGCCCCACCCCTGACACCCGACAAGGCCCATGCAGCATTCCTCACCCAGGCCCTAACTTCAGCCTCTCATTCCCTCTGGTCCCAGGAATACCCAGTCATGAGGGAGATCCTGCTGCTCCAGGTGGCCACAAAGAATTACAACCTAGAGCCCGAGGAGCGATTTGGGGCCTGGTTCCAGGACATGGAGCTGCTCAAGGAGAATGATAGGTGAGGCCGGACAGGAGTTGCATAAGGGCAGGGGTGGACTCTCCCTGTTGGCCAGTCCAGAGATCCTGTCTCCGTGGCCCCCCACTCAGCCCCAGGCCTTATTGCATGGCGACCTCTGGGACACTCAGACTCCAGCTGCTGGGCAGGCAGTGAGGGGACACCTGAGGTGTGGTTTCTCTTAGGTTCACAGGAGCCTCTCTGTCCTGGAGCTACAGCCTGTCCTGCGAGCTGGACCCCCAGACCTAGTTGGCCAGCAGAATACTCAAGGCGAAGAAGAACCCGCCATCATCAAGGTCAGGGGTGAGTGAGTGTCTGGGCCGGGGTGACTGACTTCTATAGGTTCAGTTAGGCTTCGGGCTAAGCATGGCCTTGGGTAGTCGAACAGCTGGCACTGGGATCCCAGCTGCACTACTGAGCAGTCCTGTGATTGGGGTGACTCTCTTCAGCTTCCTGAGACTCCATTTCCCCCTCTGTGAAATAGGTGATACTAAATGATCGCTCGAGTGGCAGGGACAAATGGGGTACTGGTGGCTGACAGCACTGAGCACAGGGTCTGGAGCACCCAGTGCAGTGGGGACAGGGTGGGGGCCATGATTCTTCCAGGCCACCATGATAACCCGACTCTTCTACTCAGTCCCCAGGCCCCAACAGTGAGCCCCATACCAGTGGCCGATCACAGCCCCATCCTCAGCAGCGGGGACACAGCTGGGAGGCTTGGGATACACTGGGCCAGCTCCTCCCACCTGATGGGAAGGGGAGCATTGTAAGCTGATTCCTGCGACCCCTGACGCCCAAGAGAGAGGGGACACACCCACCTTAGCTCCCTGATATCTCTACCCCAGCAACTATTCACCCACTGGGGAGGCACAGAAGTTATTTGTTGTAAACAATAAATGCCATATTTGAATATTATATTAAAGTCCTGTTCCCTTTACAGTCTGGGAGTTGTGGTGTGGTTCTCTCGCTTTCTGTAGGCATGTAAGTGAGACACTGAATCTCACATTTCTCCTTGAATCACGAACTCTTCCGGGTCATCAGCTTATTGTATGTGGGAGAAGGGAGAAGGGCCAGCCCCTTCCCTGGCTAGTGGGGACACCCCCAAATCCCCCTAATTCCGAAGACCAGTTCATTTCAGTATCATTCAACTCCTCCAGGAGCAGACATGGCCCCCCGCCCGTTCTCTTGGGATTTAAATGTTGAAGGTACTTTCACAGGCAGAGCAACAACCACTGAAATGTGGGTGTCTTTAAAACAGCACTACCCAGGACCATGTCGTGCCACAGGCAGGGGCTGCCTTTCTACATTCTTGAGGAACAGGGAACATTTTCTGCTTCTCTTGTTGAGATTTCTTTTGACTAAATTTTAGGAACTTGTAGTTTTCTAGTTCAATCTCTGGAATTGCATCAGCTCTAAGTGGGGAAAACAATGTAAAAAGATCAAAACGTGCACTTGGAGAGGACAAGGCCCAAGGAAGCTCATTTGCAAATGGACTAAAGACAGGAAGGATCTAGCTCCTGAGGCCCCTCTAGGGGCTCCCTGTTCACCCCTGACCTGGATTTGAATCCTGCTGTGATCCTTGTCCAAGACTCTGAATTCCTTTTCCTGCTTGTTTTGTATCCAGGCGGAAAGATTTGTGATGCAGCTTTTAAGGCTACTGCTGGGCCTCGTTCCATAAACATGACTGCTCCCTGTGAACTAGGATTTTCAGCACCCCTGCCTTCCTTAAGCAATTCCCTTTAGGGCAGAAATTCCCTAGAAGGTCCCAAGCCTCCTCTCTGGCTTGGCCAGAGGATCCCCGGTGAGCTCTACTTTGACAGTATAAGGGACCATAATCCTGGCCAGTGAGTGACTCTACACTGGCCCTTGCTGTCCAAGGTGACATCTGAGCCCGTGTCATTCTTAGGTCCGTGATCTTGGACAATCCTCCAGTTTACATACTAAGTGTTGGTGTTACCAACTCGTCCAAATGGGGCAATTGGGCCCAAGCCCTTAAAATGTGTCACCCCTGGGTGGTTGTGTTTTTTTCCCCAATCCTGTGCTGTGGTTACATTATCACAACCTCCTGGGTGTGAAGACTGTTTGGAGCTTTGAAAGACGAGGTATGACAGGGGTGTGGGGGGCTCCAGCAGGGAATGCCACTGAACTGATGGTCCATGGACGTGCATGAACACAGCCTTATCAATTAAAATACTGAAATGCTTCCCATCTGGTGCTGAACAGACACTGCTCTGAGCTCACACAGAGAACCCACCCCATGACTAGGAGATTTCAAATGGTTACCAAGTGGCATTTTGAACCTCATCACTTGGGAACACCCTGTAAGACAAGGGACAGATGAATCACTTGGCACTTGTGAGGTATCCCCTCCTTTCTGATGGCTGCAAGTGTCACCCAGACACACAGGCTGCACTCTGCCAGGGAAGCCTTGTCAGAACAGCCAGAATTTGAGGATGAACCCTGGTTCCCGTCATCTCAAGACCTTCCTGACATGGCACAGCCACCCAGGAAAGTGATTTGGTAATGGAAATACTGGGAAGGCCGTACTTTCCCTCCAAAGAGAAAGAGAAGTGCCAACAGTGAAAGCTTGATCCCTCAAATAGACAACTAAATCCCAACAAGCAGTGGTTTCTTTCAGCATTACTGATGCTGAAAAGTTCTCTTTCGGTAATAGCACGATCCCCCAACTGCCATGTCCATTTCCATGAATCACATTTCCAACACATATGGATCTAAAAAACTGTGGGAAATCTGGTATTTCCTTAGATGCAACTCTGAATTGGCATGCAACAGAGAACAGAAAAATGGAGACCTAGAAGTAAATATCTAATTTGAGAACGTAGACACAAAAGTGATTTGAAATAATATTTTGGAGTCTATTGGAATATTACACAAAAAGAATAATCCACTTTATGTAGGTTTTACTGTGACTGTGATGGGAAAAGCTGAATCATCCCGTGACGTTGATAACTGGCTGCTGACTTTAAAATACAAATAAATATTGTACATAGTAAAGGAAAATGAGAAAACAGCATGAAAAAGGAAGATCTTTCTCTCTTCACCTGAAACTCAACCTCTCACCTCAGAAAGAAACCTCTATCTATATTTTCTATGTCACGCAGCAGAGTTTAATACAAGAAAAGTATTGGTATATTTTAAAAGTTCAAGAGCTCAAAGCAAGGAAACATTAGGGACGCAGCCATGAGACCTCACTGAGGTACCTGCTCCATTTCATCTGCTGTCAGGATGGCCTTCTTGGCCCCTCACTTTCTCTGCCTCACTAGCAAGTCTGTCCGCCATCAGTGCTATCACCAGTATCGCTCCTGTGCTCTTCACTGCCCTTTCCTCCTTCCTGATACCTTCTTCAGTCGTCAGAAATTGTTGGCAGTCGAGCTGTGGAATGCCCATATCAGCTCCTGGAATCATCTCTGCCAAATCTGAAGACCAGCAGGAGTGCTCAAGGGACCTGGAATGCAGACCACTTGCGAGCACACCTGGCAGGGATTCACCTGTGTGACTAGGTGCAAGTTTTTGCAATGCTTTGGCCAGATTGAAAGGACTTACGAGTTGTCCTGCACTACTGCAGGCCTGGAGTCCTTGCGGTCTCTCGGCCCAGCAGACTTGGTGGGGCTGGTCCAAGGAATCCTCCCAGAGACCCTTCATTGCCAGCATGTGATGGCATTCTAGTCATCGTCCTCTTGAATATGTCACTGGACATCCTCAAAGGCATGGAGATGCTTAAACCAGGCTATGGTTTGGACTGGTTTTCACAGTTATGCTCCTTCCTCTGCGAAGACATGACTGTCATCCTTCTTATCATCCTTCTTTTCCTCTTATCCTACAAAAACCAATCATGAAAGTGGGTCAAATGATAAAAGAAGCCTGCCTTTTTAGGACAATTATCCTGGCTGTTTTGTACTTCCACCCCCTCTCTATCCTCTGGGGATAGATCTGACCTGTGTCCTGGGATGTCATCAGGCAGATTTGCATCAAGAACAGAAAGCTCAAGGTCAAAATTCAAGGCTACTCCAGATCATTTCTCCCCCTCCATCCTGTTAACACCCCCTCCTTGTTTGAGTGTGATTCTATTCTCTTCTTGTCCTTGTCACTCTCAACCGCACAAGTCCTGGAACTCCCATTCAGGACAGTCAGTCCCCAGTCCTTACTAAAACCCAAATCTTACCATTTCTGTGTTTTCTGTCTACTCATTTGCTTAATCCATTGACCACTTGTTGTTCATAGAGGTTAAATCAATAGTGATATTATCAACCACCCCCTGTTATCGACTTCCTCCAATCTCCCAGATGTTCACATAATCCTAGTGGTTATGTTCAAAAGTAAATAATTCAGAAAACATATTCACCCACCACAAATTCCTGTTCCCTAATATTTTTATTCAAACACTCATACAGTAGATACCTGTCCCTCAAGATCAGAAGTAATGCCAGATCACCAATCCTCACCTTAATTTCCTCCTACACCTATCTAATCCTGGATTCCATGGACTACGATCACAATAATTTCCTTGGAAATATAAAAAATTCCTTACCACTTATTTATTTTGTAAACCTCCAAACCCAGAAGATCCCGATTATCTGCCATGCCGCAGCTACTGCTGGTCTTATAACAAGCTGAAGAAAAAGCACGAAACATGACCTTTTGGTACCACTGTAAACACAAAACCGTCTGCATCAACTGGGAAGCACCCATAACGCCTGGAAATTTTGTTCTCCTTTTTTTCTGTTGGCTCAATAACAAAAAGACAAGTCAATTTAAAATGTGGGCAAGAGATCATAATAGACTTTTTCCAATGAAGATATACAAGTGGCCAACAGGTGTATGAAAAGGTGTTTGGCATCGTTAATCATCAGGGAATGCAAATCAAAACCACAATGAGGTATCACTTCACACTTGTTAAGATGGCGATAATCAAAAAAACTAAAGATGACAAATATTGGTGAAGATGTGGAGAAAAGGAAACCTTGTGGGAATATAAACTAGTACAGCCATTATGGAAAACAGTATGGAGGTTCATGCAAAAAAGAAAACTAGCATATGATCCAGCAATCCCACTTCTGGTGTATACCCACAGGAATTGAAATCAGGGTCTCAAAGAGATATCTGTACTCTAATGTTCATTGCAGCTAATTCACAATAGCGAAGATATGGAAGTAACCTAAACGTCATTGATGGATGAATGGATAAAGAAATGGAATATTCGTCAACCTTGAAAAAAGAAGGAATTCCTGCCATTTTTGACAACATGAGGGACCTAGAAGATATTATGCTAAGTGAAATAAGACAGACAGAGAAAGGCAAATACTTATATGTGGAATGTAAAATTGTCAAACTCATACAAGCAGAGGCTAGAATGGTGGTTGCCAGGGGCTGGAGGGATGGGGAAATGGGGAGCTGATTATCAAAGGATACAAAGTTTCAGTTATCAAGATAAATAAGTTCTGGAGATGTAGGATATTGCGTAGTGCCTTCAGCTAACAAAACTCTATTGCATACATCACATTTGCTACTTGAGTAGATACTAAGAGTTCTTACCACAGAATGATAGTAATAAAGGAGGTGAGAGAAAACTTTGGAAGGTGATGAATTTGTTTGTGGTCTTGATGGTGATGACAGTCTCAAGGGTGTATACTTATGTCCAAATTCATGAAGCTGTATATAGAAAAATATGACACCATCGTTGATTCTTCTGCACCTTGAAATATGCCATGTCCTCATAACAAGAGAAAAATATTTGTAACTATGTATAGACGAATGTTAACTGGACTTATTATGGTGATCATTTCAATATATACTCAAACATTGAATCATTACGTTGTACCCATGAAACTGAGATAATGTTGTATGTCAACTTTACCTCAATAAAAAAAAACACAACAGACAAAACCATTTGAATATTGTAAATGAGTTCAGTGAATCCCTGAAAGTGCCCCATTCCCATATGAGAGTTAAAGGAAGCAGAGAGGATGAAGTAAATGGAAGAAAGTTGTATAAAACAGTATTCAAATTAAAATCATTTAAGTTGCTATCAGCTCTTTGTGGCAAAGTTCTGTGCGCACTAATCTTCTTTCACATTTTTCCTGGAAATCATACTTTCAGATCCAACCCATAACAGTTACATCATTTGCTCTAATAAGACAATTTCAACTTAATAAATAAAACCAACAGCATCCCTTATGTATGAATAAAGTTAGTGAACTTTACAGAGAAAAGAGCATGTTTGCACAATCTCAATAAAGGAAACAGAAGAACCGAATGATGATCAAGTCTCATTCAAGCTTATCTTTGAAAGTCAGTAAGACCAGGTTATCTTTTCAAGGATGTGTGTAGAGCTGTCAGCCCTGGGAGATAGAAATAGTGGCCTACTCTGGAACAAAGGGCAGGCTTGCTTACTGCCCAGTATAATAAAAATAACACCCTCCAGGACAAAGGTTAGCAGACATCCTGCCCCTTATCAAAGATTTGAGTTCCTTAGGCTCTGAGATCTTGCAACCCTCTGCATGTCACCTGGCCCACTGTGTATCACCCTGTAGGAAGTGAGATTTAGTGAGCCGGTGCAGATGATGATACTCTGGCCACTGCTATTGCTGTGTCATTGAGTCCTTTGTCTCTGACCCATGGGTCTTGTGTCTTTTGTCAGCATCTGCTAAACCATTGTAGGCTAACTTATTAGCTTGCAGGTAAGGTAAAATATCAGACCTTTCACAGTTCCCGACAAGCCCTTAAAATAACTAGTAGTCTTAGGAACAGAGAGCTATCCAGAACAATATGCATGGATGGTCTTCATAGAAGACTTCATGCAACCAAAACTTTAATAAGTCTCTCTAATCTCCTTTATTTCTACCCCAATTAGAAGGAGAGGCACCAAGCTATTACAGACCTAGGGCTTGTGCAAGCCACCTGGAGACGTAGTGACCAGAAACTTCCCATGGGGAGCAAAGACAGATGGGCATATTTCCAAAATGGACCCATATGCCTCCCTATCATCCAAAAGACAGTACATTATCTTAATTTATGATGATTTGAGTCATTGAAATCTTGTGATGGGCCAAAGATACACTTCTAAGAGGAATGAGGCACATAGCAGTTGTAAGCAGATTAACACGCTTGGGGAATATCAAACGCCGAACTAAACGCAGTGTTCTAATCAATTATAAGGTAAAACATATTTAATAAGGTCAATTAAATGATATTTAACGGTATCCTTGATTATTACTCTGCAATAATGAACAAGAAACTCATGTAGATAACTACAATTGGTCTTACTTTAAAATATGGTAGTCAGGACTGTTTGAGATAAACTGGAGATAAGGAAAGGGAGAAATAGATAAAAGTTAGCTGCTCTGAAGCCACTGTCAAGACCCCTGGATATACATGTAACCCAGGAGATCGAGGCAGACGGCTGTGTACCTAGATCCTCCTGCACTGTGGTTCTTAGGGATGTCACGGAGCTGAAGCAGCTTCCTGAATCGTGTTTACACGTCCATGTGTACAATACCCCTGACCATAGGGATGAACCACCATTCAATCATCTCTTACACCCCCCTAATTAACAATTAGGTTTCAAAATCATTGTATCATTACATGATCATTTATTCCTCAAACCTGTGGGATGCCGAGCTAAAAGAAAATTATATTTCAATGGTTTCTTTTCTTTGAAGGACCAAGATGTTCTTTCACATTTGGAATCCGGGTTAGAAGATAAATCCATCAAATCAATGGAAACAACTGAAGAAATGGACAGAGGGATACTTCATTCATATATACACAGTTTGCAGTGTGGCAAAACTAGAGTTATATTTTTAAAAATTAGAATTTTTTGAAATTTTATAGATATTAAAGACTTTGTTCTGCTTATACTCCCTTTGGTTTACCAAACCAAACACACTCTTTAATGGGCGTTTCTAGTATTGAGTGCTAATAACTGCAACTTTTTTAAATTCTTATTTTTCCCAGCTCAAAGACCAAGGGCAGAGGTCATCAAGAGGTCAAGTCTAATCTACCTACAGATGTGGCAGGATTAACTATGGATGTTCAAGCCAGACATTGCCAGCAGAACCACATCTCTTCACCCATAGGTGAGGTTTTACAAGTAATGACAGGTACTGAAGGATATCAAAGGAAATTCTTTATTAAGAACCAAAGTTATAGATTCCTATCTTGGGTTCATTACTTTGAATTTTTGAACCAAATCATATATATCGATTGGACCATGTTCAATTCTATGATCTTTAGAAGATGCAGCCTATAGGTGAAGAGAAATAAATACAACACCAATATCTTACACTCTCTGAAGCACAACTGAGAGCCCCTGGAGTCAGAAGTTTTCAAGACAAGAAAACGTCATCCTTCATTTGAACAGAAAGAGTAGAGGCTATTCAAAGATTCAACTTTAAATTGTTAACATGACTTGTTAGAATGTGATGGAGCAACCATAATACCTTCTAAGTTTCATGATTTTTCTCCAGAATACTGAGATGGATGACCTTGAAGTGCAGCTTCCCCATACATGTCGTTATTCAGTGATAAAATTAATTTCCCTATAAAATAATTACCACAAAATTGTTACAAATATATCATAGTCTCTGACTAAAAGGAAACAAAGCAAATCGAGGAGTTGAAAGCAGTGTAATAAATTCCACACAAGGATCTTATAGCAGCATTATGTATAATAGTGAAACTGGATGTAATCCCTTTGCTATCAAAGAACATATAAACAGATCATGGTATGCCTATTCTTTGGAATACCTCTAAAACTTCTAAAAAGGTAAGTTAAAATGATGTGCACTGATAAGGAGAGAGGTCTATGATATATGGCTTGGGAAACAACAAATTGAAAAACGATGTAGTTATGTAATTTATGTTTAAAAAAAAACTTTGTGTATTTACAAATTCATAGGAAATTTCCAGAAGAAGTCACAACCTCTTAACAATAGTTCCTTCTGAGTAGGATAGTGAGTTTTCAGGGAAGGGGATGAAAGGGGAATGTTTCACTTTACATAGATCAGTGCAATTTGACTTTTTTTACAGTGTGTACTTGTTTCATAGTTAGAAAAATGAGTGATGTGACCGTTTGGTGCAGGGCAACACTATGATGTTCACCAGTCTCTGTTCTCTATGTTACTGCACAGCATGGACTGTAGGAGAAAGCCCAGAGGAGCAATGGTGACAAAGAAGACATGACACCTGCAAAAAGTCAGTGGAGTATTTCTCCATAAGATACCTTCCAGGTGAGTGACGGTCAGTATCTTCCACTGCTTCAGCTCTCGCCATGAACCTAGAACCTGCCCAGGGTAAGCCGGAGGACCATGCCCGCTAGTCCACTCCCTGCCCGGAGCCTGTTTGTGCAGGGTGACTGCCATCAAGCAGACAATGGACTCAGGATGGAGCGTGTGCCTTTGGGGAGGCTGGCAGAGAGGCATAAAGTGGAACACCAGCTAAGTGCACACACCTGAGAGGCGGAGCTCCAGGTGGAGACACAAAATGTACCAAGAAACTGTGACGTGAAGGAAGCTACTCCATCTCTCTGAGCTTCAGTGTCCCCCCTGTAATGTGTGGATCACAGGTCTACTTCACAGAGCTGTTGGGGAAGATACATAAAAGTTCCTGTGACAGCCAGTGTCACATTATTAACAAAGTCATATCTGACTTCAAAATAATCGATGAAAAGAATAATGTTAATGAGACCAAAGACGGGATGCTCAACTTCGTAAGCAGCCCCAGCAGCATGAGAATGAGAGGAGCTCCAAGAAAGCAGGGTTCTTCACAGCTCCACTGGAGACGATGAACACGGGCTACACCAGGATAAGTCGCTGTTGTACAGTGACTCGTGTAGTGAGGGTGGGTCCCTAAAGACACTGTGAAATCCAGTTACACACAGTGGCTCCTAGGAAACAACTACAAAGCAATCAACTCAGCAGATAGGAATGGGAAGGGGGCGAGCATAGGAGGGTCAGAGCCACAAAATCTGACGGAAGACACTGAACCACGAGCGCTCAGCTCTGTCAACAGCTTCTGTGGTTGCACCAGGAGATCAAACGTCTGAGAGAGCCATTGTGGGGACTGCTGGGAGCACAGTGGTCACTGCAGCCACAACCCAACAGCAGTTGCATCGGGGCACACAGACCCCGAGACATTCCTCTCCATTAATCCTTGTTTCAAGATGATGAATATCCTCATGTTACAATGTCTCCTTCCAACCCTTGTGGAGGAGTGTCATCAGAACCCCCTGAAGAGGTCACAGGCCAGAGTAGGATGGAACACTGGGGGCTGGGGGAGCGGCGTTGCACCTGACAACACGGACTATCACCCGGGTCTATTGAACACGAGAGAAGGACCCGAGTATGTGGTCCAACGAGAATTCCCTGTCTTGCCACATTCAGAGATACTGCAGAGTTTCTCGTCCGTTCTTTAAAAAAATGTTAAAGAATTCATGTCATTAATTCATAGCGAGGCAAATTCTTCACATACTGACAGGGTCCAGTTTCCATGACCAGCTTATTCAGTTGTTTTGATAATACCCCACATTCAGGAATTGGAAATGTAACCTATTGGGATGTGTAATATAAACAAGGACTTTTTTTCATGGAGATCAACACCCAAAGTTTTAGGGAGGACATAAATCGTGAAAGCTGCTAACCATTCCTCCACAGGTTTCAATAAGACTTTTAAGTTAATTTACCAATCTCAGGAAAAGATAACTTTTCAATTCAAATTTTTTTTTATGCATTCAAGCGTACAATACAGCCAAGAGAATGAGCATTAAAAAATTAACAAGAAGGTCTTGCTTGCATTTCATCTTTTGCAAATAATCAGGATATTTTATGCTCTGTTCCTTTCACTGCTGTAATCAATTTTTAAAGAATACGTTACATCTGACTATCCCTGGGCATGTTTATCCTGGAACCTTGCCGGAATCCAAAGCAGAGATGTTAAAGCTGACGGGTTTCAAATGCTGCCCAGGTGTTGTCTACCATGAACATGCCTCTCCCAAAGCAGGACTACCGGTCTCTTCCTGAGGGATCAGAGTCATCACTTATGTCCCTGAGAGACTGGCCACTCAGGCCTGAGCTGAGATTAGGTGATCAATCTGAAGGGCAAAATGCTTAAGCTATTCTCATCCTAACGATGCTGTTTTGGAGGCCTCTGCACTGGAATAGGTTAGTGAAAACGGCCTACTAGATACTTGCCTGGGAATTGTGTTGTTCTCCTCTGCCCTTAGCAGATCCTGGGGAAACCAATGATTAACCTCACGGATGCTTTAACTTCCACATCTGTGAAAAAGGCAAGCAACAGCCAATGTTACCACTTTGCAAAACTCCAAAGTTGTGCATCCAAGAGGGAACACAAGGGTGAATTTCTCCCAAAAGCTGATGAAATGATGGCACTTTGGCTGGAGAAGGCAGAGGGCAGCAGGCAAAGTGGAAAGTTTCTGGAATGTCTAACCAGTTCCCATAAGCAGTTTAGAGAAACACCTGGCCTTGGATTAGGTAGGAGGCTGTGGAAGGACCCACAGGTACACAGGGGGGAGGAGGAATCAAGCAAAGGAGGGAGGCGGTGGGGAAGAGGCGCCAGTCTGGGCTTCAATTTTGGACAAAAGCAGTTACACGCTGCAGGCCCGCGGCTTCCCATGCAGCCGCCACACCCTCCTGACTCCCTGGTACTTTTCGTCTCGTCACATCCCTCTGGGAATCAGTCCACATGGAGCGGGTGCAGGACCTGAGTCCTGAGTCAATGGTTTGGCCCTCGGCCAAGCTCACACCGCCCTGCTCCTCCCCCCAGGGCCAGGCACCGCCCTGTGCCCAGAGCATCCTGGGCGTTCTAGTCCTGCAGCCCTACAGGTTGCCAGCTGGGAGCGGTTAAGAGAGAAAAGCTCCCAGCATGCACAGCTCCTGGCCCCAACTCTTGCCTTGTCCTTCGGCCCCTGGGCCCCACCCCTCTGCTTCTCCATCCCACCCTCTTCCCCACCTGTTCTGTATACCACGCCCAATCTCCATGACCTGCCCACCCCCCAGAGTATGTGCAGTGTGGTTGGGCTGCATCCCTTGAGGCCGGGACTCAGATAGGGGTGGGGCTCACCAGCCTGGCTATTGCTGAGGTTGCCTGCAGCCCTGGTGGAAGCCCCCTGGCCAGTATTTGAAATGTAAATTCAATATCTAAAATGGAAATATCGGGTGCCTGGGATCCTGGAATTTGCCTTTTCAATGCCACCTGTCCTACCATCCCCCCTATCTCTCCAAGCTGCCATGATCCTCCCTCTGGAACCCGTGGTCAGGGTCGCTGCAGAGATCCTCCCTTTGGACCCAATCTGCCTGAAGGGCCCATACCTTGGTCAGGAGTCTTAGAAGGACTGCCCTGAGCCATGTCATAAAAAGGAGAAAACATCACATTGGACAGCCCCAATACCTGCATTATACAGACAGGAAACTCAGGTGCACTGGTAAGTGACCCCTAAGCCACTTCAGGGGAACACATGCATGCCCCTATTTCCACGCTGCACACAGGCTGGTTCACTGGACTTTCTTATCCGAGTGTGGACCTCCTGGCCTCGTTAACATAGGCAACAACACCGAAACTTCTCATTGGTCCTTCCCACAGTGTTAGGCAAGTTTGTGCAGGAAGGTAATATGCAATTTCTGCTCTAATATAGGGCTGGCTCCTTGGGAACTAGTTTTAATATTCCTGTTTAAATATACCTGCAGAATCACAAAATAATTAAGCAAAATAATTTGTTGCTGTGGAGGGTTATGGTGATAATTCTCTGAAGTCGTTTTTCCATTTAGCTTTTCTGATTGACTCCAAATACTACAGCACCACACGCTTCTTAGACTGGTGGATGCACAGCTCCACTTCTTTCCAGGGAGAAAGCACAACAGCAGAATATCCGTGGCCTGACTTTCTGGGGCACCAGTATTACTACAAGATTTGGAAGAAGCAAAGTTAGGTCATTTCCAAGGTAAGGAATTAAAAACTTAACACTAAGATGAGGTGGGAAAGTCATATGCCATTAATAATTGTCAGTAATCTGTGCCTGAAATGTCAGACTTTCTCTGAGAAAGAACTCTGAGACCCTATTTCCCATTGTTTTAAATAGGAAAATCTAGAAGGCATAGCAAATCTATCGAAAAACTATACCAATTTCCTAAGTCACAATATGACACCTAGACTTAAGTTACGAACATCATGTGCTCCTCATTTTGTTCCTTCCAACCCAGTCCCACAGGTCTTGAGTGCATGCTGTGAACACGGCACTGTGCTAGGTCTCGAGGCGTTGGTGAGCATCGTGGTGGGGGTGGACCTTGCTGGAGAAAGATGACATCATGAAATCTCAAATCCATGCCACTTACAAAACTGAGGCAAAAATGGAAAGACCCAAGGGACCATGCAAGGATGAGGGCATTAATAGATACTTGGAAGTATTAAAATCCATCTAATGGTGTCATGAGTGAATGTGTTCCACTTTAAAACAAAACACTGCTGTTATTCTGAGATATTGAGTTAGTATCTTTGTGCAAATATGCAGGATTTAAAATGATTATTGACATATAACATGCGTACAGAAATATATGCAGAAGTCATCCACGTAAATCACAAAGAATTATTAAAAAGTGAACACACTTGTGTGACCAAGAACTAGCACCAGCTTTACTCAGGCCCCGACAATCCCTTTCTCCCTATTTCCTCCCCAAAGGTAACTGATATCTTACCAGCGAACACTGTATGTCAAGTTTGTCTTCTTATACAAGTGTTTTATTACAGAACAATTTAAACAATATACAAAATAAACAAAATAGCACAGTAGGCCCGTCACCCAGTTTCAACAACTACTAATCATCTGCCATTTTTGTTTCATCCACACTCCATCCCATTCCCACCTCACTTTATTATTCTTTTAAGCCTTTGTGCATGTGTGGTGAGTAAGATGTATGCACACTGAAAGGCACAAATCTCAACCGTACAGTTTTGGCAAATAAACATGCCCATATAACTTTCATTCCTTTAAGAATAGGATATTTCCATCACCCCCAGAAAACTCCTTCCTGTTCCTTAGCGGTTGAGTGCTCGCGCTCCGCTACTGGCAGCCCGGGTTCGGCTCCCGGGCGCGCACCGATGCGCTGCTTCTCCGGCTATGCTGAGGCCGCGTCCCACATACAGCAAATAAAGGATGTGCAGCTGTGACATACAACTATCTACTGGGGCTTTAGGGGGAAAATATAAATAAATAAAATCTTTAAAAAAAAAACAAAAAACGTTTTTTGGCATGCTGTTTAATTCCTTTATTAGCATTTAAATGACACACCTTTGCATTCTTACTGGGTGGTCCAGATTACAATATGCATCTTTAAGATATCACATCCTACCTAGACTTAATAGTTCACCAGTTTAATCAATGTAAAATATGGAAGCCTTGCTACAGAACAGTTCCATTTACCTCTGTCCTTTGTGCTATTGCTGTCATAAATTTTACATCTACTCGTGTTATAAATCCCACAACACAGTGTTATAGTTTTTGCTTTAGGTAGTCATAGATATTTTAAAGAAATAAGAGGGGCCGGCCCCGTGGCTTAGAGGTTAAGTGCATGCGCTCCGCTGCTCGCGGCCTGGGTTCGGATCCCTGGCACACACCGATGCACCACTTCTCCAGCCATGCTGAGGCCGTGTCCCACATACAGCAGCTAGAAGGATATGCAGCTATGACATACAACTATCTACTGGGGCTTTGGGGGGAAAATAAATAAATAAATAAAATCATAAAAAAAAGAAATAAGAGAAACAAGTTAAGTGTTTGGAAAGGAAATGCTTTGAGACTCTGCAAATGTACTGTTTCTTCTTTAAGTTTCATCCACAGTTTTTGCGTTCATCAGTCATTCTTTCCAACAATAATTATTACTGTAGTGTTAAAGTGGCGATTTTCTATTTCATGCTATCTAGCGCTTTTATTATTTGGAATTCTGTGAGCAAGATTTCTCCCCCCCTTCCTTCTTCCTTTCTTTTTCTCATTCTCTCATTCTTTTTTTTCCCCTTTTTTCTTTCTTCCTTCCCTTCCTTTCTTGTTTAATCTTTTTTATATCAGTATAGCCTCGTGGATATTTATTTTATTCTCTGAGTAATTATCCAATGCTACCATTATTTATTTTGTTGCTCAGAGTTTTCCAGCTTGAGTCATTGGAAAGTCTTTCAGATTGATTCCTTTTGACACGTCCCATCATTTTCTGTGTGTTTTTTTTTGAAAGCACTTTCCTACTTTCTGGCACTACAAGATGATCCAGGCTCATCTTGTATTTTCCATCTCCAGCCCTAGAATTAGCCATTTCTCCAAGAAAATCTGCTTTATTTTATTGGAGAATGATATTTAGAAAACAAGATCTGGGAGCTAGGTGTGCTCATTAATACCAGAGTATCATTGCTTCTGGACCCTCTCAGCAGAGCTTGGAAATGTATGCATGAATATAAACTCAGGTAGACACATCTGTCTATCGATCTATCCATCTATATATCAGTCTATCTATCTATTTGGATAGATATATTAAAAGAGACATGGATTCATACTGATACTTCAAACTCCAATCCAGCACCACAGAGTTTATTCTAGCATTCTCCTTTTGTTTATTTGTAACTTCTTTCACCAACAGTGAGAAACTTAACTCCAGTTAGCTACAATATATTTACTGTGTCAACTAGTTTCAGAATTGCTAATCCATACCCTTATGAAAAACAAATTTACCACCTAGAGTACAGTGTTTGTGTCCAGTACTTTAGTTCTACAGTATCCCGTCAAATCACTGTCTTCCAAAGTAACTTAGGTCAGGACCTTTCATCCCCACCCCTTCTGTATGGTTAGGTCACATGTTTGTAATACAGTGAGATTCATTTTTCACTG
This sequence comes from Diceros bicornis minor, assembly GCF_020826845.1. NCBI lineage: Eukaryota > Metazoa > Chordata > Mammalia > Perissodactyla > Rhinocerotidae > Diceros > Diceros bicornis. The sequence continues at coordinate 2,254,190 of NW_026690876.1, forward strand.
CATTCCATCTGAGTTCCCCAGCATCCTGATTGATTTTTAAAATTTGCAGAGTAAAATTCACTCTTTGTGGTGTACAGTTCTATGGGTTTTGACTTTATGGTCATGCATCCATACCCACAGTACCATACAGAGCTGTGTTTTTCACCCCCAAAGTTCTCTCATGCTATCCCTTTGTATTCAACCCCTTCCCCTACTCCATCCCTTGGCAACCACTGATCATTTTCCATCCTTGTAATTCTGCCTTTTCTAGAAAGTCATATAAATGGAATCATATACTGTACAGCCTTTTGAATCTGACTTCCTTTACTTGGAGAAATGCATCCAAGGTTCATCCATGTTGTTGTGTGAATCAAGAGTTTATCCTGGGGCCGGGCCCGTGGCCTTGCAGTTGAGTGCATGCGCTCCCCTACTGGCGGCCCAGGTTCGGATCCAGGGCACGCACTCACACATCGCTTCTCTGGCCATGCTGAGGCCGTGTCCCACATACAGCAACTAGAAGGGTGTGCAATTATGACATACATCTATCTATTGGGGCTTTGGGCGGAAAAAAGGAGGAGGATTGGCAATGGATGTTAGCTCAGGGCTTATCTTTCTCACACACACAAAAAAAAGAGTTTATCCTTTTTACTGTCAAGTAGTATTCTAATGTACTGATGCATCACAGTTTCTTTCTCCATTCACCTGACGAAGAACATTTAGTTTATTTCCAGCTTTTGGCAATTATGAATAAAATGGCTATAAAGATTCCCACAAAGATTTTTGTTTAAACATTAGTTTTCAATTTTCTTCAGTAAATACCTAGGAGTAGGATATCTGAGTCATATAATAAGTGTATGTTTAGCTTTATAAGAACCTGCTCAACTGTTTTCTGAATGCAACTATCATGTTGCATTCCCAGTTGTAATTGCTCCTACTCCTCACCCAACTCCTCATGTGGTATTTGCAATTTTATTTTTTATTTCAGGCACCTAATAGGCGTGCAGTATCTTATTGTGGCTTCTGCTTCATTTTTGAAAGTGAGTTCTGCTAAATATAGAATCTTGTGTTGACTTTTGGGTTTTCTTTCTGCACTTGAAAGATGTCATTTTGGTGTTGAGTTGTCTCTTTTGTTTTTGATAATATATCATCCATCATTCACCTTATTTCTCCCTGTATGTAATGTCTTCCCCTGTATATATGTATTTCCCTGACTGCTTTCAAGATTTTCTTTTTATCTTTGGATTTTAGTAGCTTGACTATCATGTACCTAAGTATGCTTTTATTTTATATTTTACTTTGTGGGTTTGCTGACTTTCTAGGATCTAAAATTTTAGATTTTCCAAGAAATTTTGGAAGTTTTATGCTATTACTTATTGATTTGCCTTTCTGCCTCCTTTAATTTTTCTGTCTTTCTCCTCTCTGCTGGGGACTCAATCATCTCACAGGTCATAAGTCTCTCTTCATTTTTCTTCAAAATTTTTACATTCTTTTCTTCAGACTGGATAATTTCTATTGCTGTATCTTCATGTTTTTTCTACTGTTTCTCATCTACTGGTAAACTCAAAAGTATTTATTTCATTTCATCTTCCTATTTGGTGCTTTTGTGTAATTTCCACTTCTCTGCTGAGTTCCCACATCTGTTCATTCATTATGGGAATATTTTTCTTTACCACCATGATCATCTTTATAATAGCTGCTTTCGTATTCTTGACTGCTAATTGCAACACATTAGGGAGAGTTTCTACTGCCTGCTTTTGGTCACATATGGATTACATTTTCCTGTTTCTTCAAATCTCATGATTCTTTTAAATTGTGTACTGGAAATCATGAAAGATAGGTATAGAGGCTCCGGATTCTATTGTATTTCTTTGAAGAGTGTTGTTACTTTTCTAGCAGGGAATCAACTTGGCTGGACTGAAATTCCAATCCTATCTCCTTTACAGTGGGCATAGCTGAAATCCTCAGTCAGTTCTTTCATCTTCCAACTGCTGTTTTTACACTAGGCCTTCTGGGGCCTACCCTGTATGTGTGTTGTTCAAAGATCTGCCAATTTGGTGTGTGTGGGGGAGAGACTTACATATATATTTTGCGATTTTCCTCTTTGTGTCTCCCTCCCTTCCAGAATTTCTCCCCTAACTTTCCAGCTACTCTGCCAGCCCAAAAATACATCCTCTAACATTACAAGTAAGACTGTAGTTTTTCCCCTGTCTAGGCCATGAACAGATTTTGGAATGCTTTGAGGCAAAAGATTCAAGCTTGCAAATATCTCCTGGTGCAATTCCCATCATTTAAGGGAAGATTCCCTCTCAGTTCAGCTTGCTTTTGGAACTGATTTAAACATATACACATATACACATTTATTAAATGTGTTTTACATATAGCTACACGAGTCTGTATAAATATATATAATATTTTGTGCAGATTTTATCATTGTTATCTGTGAGAGTGTTAGTTCAACAAGCTACTCCACTATTAGTAGAAGCCAGACCTCGGTTTTGTTTCTTTATTGGATTTTATATAAATGGAATTATAAAATATATAGCCTTTTGAATATAATTTCTTTTATACAGCATTATGTTTGTGATATTCATCCATGCTATCGCATGTAGCTAGTGTTTGTTCATTTGTTGAAAATAATTAATTTTTTAATGGTCATAAAATATGCAGAACATAAAATTGTAACCATTTTTAAGTGTACAGTTCAGCGACATTCAATACCTTCAAATAATTGTGTAGCCATAACCTCCAACCATCCACAGAACTATTTTCACATTGCACTGAAACTTTGTGCCCATTAAGCAACAACTCCCTGTTATCCCTCCCTCTTGCCCATGGGAACCACCATTCTCCTTTCTATTCCTATAAATTTGACTACTTTAATTACCTTATATGAGTGGAATCATACAGCATTTTTCCTTTTGTGACTGGCTTTATTTCACTTAGGATAAATTCCTCAAGGTTCATCCATGTTATAACATGTGTCAGAATTCCTTCCTTTTTAAGGGTGAATAGTATTCCACTCTGTGTATACACCACATTTTTTTGTCAGTTCATCCACTTATGGACACCTGGCTTGATTCCAGCTTCCGGCTATTTTGAATAATGCTTTTAAGAACATGGGTGTACATATATGTCTTTATACCTCTGCGTTCAGTTCTTTTGGGTGTATACCCATAAATGGTGTTCTCAGATTCACTTTTTCACATATAACAGGGTTCCCCACACCTCCAAGAAGCAATTCTTGTAATGCCAGCTGGTTACCAGATAATTCAACTCAATTTGATGCTGACAACCCAGAGATACATCAGATTGTACAGGTTGATGGCTCCATCCTATAATTCTGCACACCTACCCAACCTCACCTTTACTTCAGATGCCAGTTACAAGCCCAGGTTGTTACCTGTACTTCTGACTTACTGGCTATAAACCAGAGGTTCCCACAACCTCCTCCTTGGGTTTAATTAATTTGCTAGAGTGGCTCACAAAACTCAGAGAAACATTTACTAGATCACCAGTTTATTATAAAAGGATATAATTCAAGGAGAGCCTGTTGGAAGTGGTGCATAGGGAAAGGTATGGAGATAATACACAAAGATTTCATGCCATCTCCAGGTGCACCACTCTCCAAGCAGTCCTTGTCATTGCCAACCTGGAAGCTCTCTGAACCGCCTTCTATTGGGATTTTTATGGAGGCTCTCTCACATAGGCGTGATCAATTATTAACTCAGTTTCCAGCCCCTCTCCTTTCTCTGAAGGATAAGGGGTAGGGCTAAAAATTCGAAGCTTCTAATCAGGGCTTGGTCTTTCTGGTGACCAACCCCCATCCAGGAGCCATCCAGGAGCCCACCCAGAATTGCCTCAATAGGACAAAAGATTCTCTTAGTGTTCTTATCACTGGGGAAATTACAAAGGTTTTAGGAGCTCTGTGCCAAGAACTGGACGCAGAGGCCGATAAATATGTTTTTTATTATTTCAGAACCCATAAGAGAAATTTCTAGATCATATAGTAATTCTATTTTTAATTTTTGAAGGAACTGCCATACTGTTTTCCACAGTTTTATATTCTCACACTCAGAGCACAAGGGTTCCAATTTCTCAACATCCTTGTCAACACTTGTTATGTTCTGATTTTGTGATAGTAACTATCCTAACGGGTGTGAAAAGGTAGCTCATTGTGCTTTTATTTCACTTTTTCCTGATACTTAGTGATGTTGAGCATCTTTTCTTGTGTTTCTTGTTCATTTTATATTTTCTTTGGAGAAATGTCTATTCAAGTATTTTGTGCATTTTTAAATTGAGGTTTTTTTTTTATTGTTGAGTTGTAGATGTTCTTTATTTATTCTATATATTAATCCCTTATCAGATTTGTGATTTGCAAATATTTTCAACCATTCCATGGTTTGCCTTTTTACTCTGTTGATAGTGTCTTGTGATACAGAAAACTTTTTCGTTTTGATGAAGTCCAATTTTTTATTTTTTTGTTACTTATGTCTTTGATGTCATATTAAAGAAATCATTTTTGCAATGGCATTTGGACCCAATGACATACAGCTTTTACCATGTGTTTTCTTCTAAGGATTTTATAGCTTCAACTCTAATATTTATATCTTTGATCCATTTTGAGTTAATTTTTGTATATAGTGTAAAGTAAGGGTCCAAACTCATTCTTTTGCATGTGGGTATTCAGTTTTCCCAACAACATTTGTTGAAAAACTGTTCTTTTCTCCAATGAATGATCTTTGTACCTTTGTCAAAAATCATTGGACCATATATGCAAAGTTTTATTTCTGGGCTCTCTGTGCTATTTCATTAGTATAGTGTGTGTATTTATGCCAGTACCACACTGTTTTGATTACTTTATAGTAAGTTTTGAAATCAGGAAGTGTGAGTTCTCTGACTTTGTTCTTCTTTTTCTAGATTGTTTTGGCTATTCAATGTCCCTTGAGAGTCCATATGAATTTTAGGATAGATTTTTCTAATTTTGCAAAACCATCATTGGAATTTTTACCTCTTTGAGTAAGTTGATTCTTAAGTATTTTATTCTTTTGTTGCTATTGTAAATAAAAATGTAAAGTTTTTAAATTTCTTTTTCAGATTACTTATTATTAATGTATAGAAGAACAATAGTTTTTGCGTGTTGATTTTGTGTCGCACTACTCTGCAGAATTTACTAGTTCTAACAAATTTTTGGTGGAAGTTTTAGGGGTTTCAACATATAAGATACTCTTTGTAAACAAATATAATATTACTTCTTCTTTTCAAATTTGGATGCTATTTCTTTCTTTTTCTTGCCTAATTGCTTTGGCTAGAACTTCTAATACCATGTTGAATAGAAGTGGTGAAAATGGGCCGTCTTGTCTTGTTCCTGATCTTAGAGAAAAAGCTTTCAGTCTTTCACCCTTGAATATGATGTTCTCTGTGGATTTCTGTATATGGCTTTTATTATGTTGAAGTAGTTTCCTTTTACCCTGAGTGTTTTTTTAGTGATTTTAGCATGAAAGCATGTTGAGTTTTGTTAAATGCTTTTTCTGCATCCATTGAGATGATCATGTGTTTTCTTCCTTCATTCTGTTAATGTGGTTTATTACATTAATTCATTTTCATATATTGGAACATCCTTGTATTCCAGGAATAAATCCCACTTAAAAATGCTGTATAATCCTTTTAATATGCTGATGAATTTAGTTTATTACTATTTTATGGAGGATTTTTATATCAATATTCATCAAAGATATTGACCTATAGTTTTCTTTTCTCTTAGTGTCTTTGGCTTTGATATCAGGGTAGTGCTAATCCCATAGGATGACTTTAGAGGTATTTTCTCCTCTTCAACTTTTTGAAAGAGATTGAAAATAATTGGTGTTAGTAAATTAAAAAAAAAGTCTTTGGGCCCAGGAATAAATTCAGCATAAAATAAATACAAATAAATATTTTTTAAAAATATGAAAAAGTTTTTTACTAAAAAAATTTAAAAATTAAGCTAGTACATCACTTATCACTTTATTTCTAAAAAGTTTTTTAACCTACTAGTAAGCATGAACAAATTGTTAGAATTAAAATGACTGAAGTGTTCATTTTCTTCATTGCAAGTTTTCTGACAGAAGTATATGATGCCATCATGTATGACATCTTTTATGAAAAAATGGTCATTTTTTGTAGTATTTGAGAATATTATGAATTTTCCCAGTGGCCTCTGACAATACTCTGATATGCAAAGTTATCTTTTCAACATGTATGTCTCATCATCATCCTTATCAACTTAACAAACTCAGGTGCTAATTAATCAACTACTTTTCATATGATTCAGGTTCTCCACCACCAACTTCCCTAAGCATCAGGAAATTCTACAACTTCTGCAAGATTAACGATTTTATCTTACAATGTATATATCTCATGTGGTTTAAAACATCCAAAAATCTTTGATAAACTGACCCTGCCCAGACTAAAGCATTGTGAATTATAAAATATGGTCTCTGTTAAGTGGGGAGGGATTTCAGGTTGAACTTAATTTTATAAGTGGTCAATTTATTACAGTGTACTGTTCCGTTATGTATTTCACTTCTTTTCTAAAAAAAAGTGATAGTTGAGGGCACTTAGATAATAAAAATTTGAGAAAATAAGGAACTGATACACACTGTAAGCTTCAAATGTTTTCAAGCATAAGATACAATAAGAACTAAAACTACGAATTGGCGGAGGAAATAGAGATAAGGGGATGAAGTTGCAAAAGTGAATCTATAATAATATCTCAATGGCTAGAGTTGTGGTGCCAAGAAGGTGGTGAAGTCAAAGAATTCATAAAGATGATAATAAACACACTACAAAGAAAAAAGACTGAAATTTTCATAGAGAGAATTTTTACAGTGATATGACAGATAGAGAACAGGGAAGAGAAGTTTGAGTGAGAGACTATCTGCTTCTTAAATTATTTCCACTGTAGAGAACAACAAACCAATTTGCTGAAATCTTTATTCCCCTCTATGACCCTATCTTTACCTGCAAAATATCAGCCCTGAATCGATGTCACAGTCCAGCTTTTCCATCCCTGGAGAACAGAGCAATTTATCTCATATGAAACCTCAACAGCTCAGGCTGTGAAACAAGGCCGGCCATCCATTCTCACAGAGGAGCCAACTGGAGGTAGGATTTTTGGTTCTGAATTCAGCTAAATATCTTCAAAGAATTGTATCTGGCCTTCCTTATCCAGGGCTATCAGTGAAGTGCTGGCTGGCTTTCAGAGAAGAGCAATTCACAGTCAGTGGAGACATTTTCTGTTGAGCTCTCTAGAGAAGGCTGTGGAGCTTGTCAGTAAGAGTTGATTTCTATGGGGATTATATTTTTTTTATTTTATTCAGAGATTTATAAAGAAATTTACATGGTAAGAATTATTATCAACAAAATCCGTTATCTATTCTCTGGTCATTTAAGCAAAATCTTCCTCTCAGGGCCAACCCATGGACAAAGCCCAGATTTAGTCTCCAAGAGTCTGCTAGGCACTCTGTGGTCCATGGGAAGCCCTCAAGTTGGCAGCCTGTTTCCTTGTGTGCTGTGCTGGTGTTCAATCTTCCATCTCTTCCGGGTACACCTAGACAGACGCCTATCAGATCATCAAGGGACTTGACCTTGGAGAAATGTACTTTTCATTATCTTTAGACTTCTACACTTTTCAAAAAGACTCTCAGCATTTCCAGTAATTTTGCAGCAGTTTACCCAACACTAAGGTTCTCACTATTAAAAGTTAAAAGAAATAAATTTTGAAAAGGAAAAAGTGATCTTTGCAATTTTGTACAGAATCTACATAAAGGGGGCATCCTTATAAATGGAGGTAATGGTGATCAGGGCAAGCTACCCCATTAGTCACCACCCTGGTGTGTGTATTGTTTCGAGCTGAAGACAATAAGGACTCAGAGAACTCAGGAAGAATATTTGAATTTCCCCTCCCAAACTGCCTAAAGAATTTAAAACAAAAAATCTGTTTCAGGAAGGAGTTATTATCATGATGGTTGTAAAGATAACGTAGGATAGAGGTTACAATAGGAAAGGCACCAAGCCACTTTTATCAAAAACTCTCTCTCTCACTGACCACATTATCTATAGATGACCATGAGAAGAGTTGTCAGGCAAACATTTGCATTTCTATCTCCATGTGAGTTGTCTTCTTGCCCTCTGTGGTCTTAGACCACTACCCACCCCCAACACCTTCCTCCTCTTTAGCTACAATACTTAAGTGGGTAGCTTAGACAGAGGGACGAGTTGCTCATTTCTGAGTTTCTCCCATGTATACATGTTATTAAACTTGGTATTATTTTCTCCTGCTAACCTGTCTTGTTAACTATTTGGCCAGCCATGAGAACCTTAAGAAAAGGGAAAAGGAAGATTCTCTCACTCCCTCAACAGTTTTTGCGCCCAACGTGGGGCTACGCTGGCTGGCAAGTTGCATTCTCTGGCTGGAAGAAATGCCTTCTCCCTAGATTACTGCAGGGGATGAAATACGGGAACCCCTGACGATAGTCGGTAAAATGTAAGACTTCTTACCACGTCAGCCTCCCGGAATCTCTACCTGTGGAGTCCGGTGGAAGGAGGTGGTGAGAAATTTTTTCTCTTTCGAAATTTAGATTGGCAGGAGAAAATATTTGGGAAACTAGTTTCTTGTGATTTTAGTGACGCTGGTAAATTTGGTAGAGTACTCTTGGTTTTGATCTTGATCGTTTTCCTCCCAGAAATAGTCTCTGTTTTTCTCTTTTGTCTCTGTCTTTTGTATCGTGTGTCATAAGAAGGAAATACCATAGGGTAGGACGCAGGCATAGACCCTATAAGCCTACTGTCCGGGCCGGCCCCACAGACTGGTGAGTTTGCGGGTCTCACCAGACTGGCGTCTATTTACACAAACTTTGCTGTGGGTTAATATGCACATGAAGTGAAGGCCATTGCCAAGGGCATCTTGGAAGCCAAAAAGGCTGCAAATTTGGTGGGCACAGGTCGAGAAGTTAAGAGCCATTAGGGCGCTCGCCACTTTCAGAAGACTCCCGTGACAGGATAAGTTGTGTCACGGAACGGGGTAGAAGACACATGTCCCCCGCCAACTGCAAGAAAATGTCCATGCAATGACGAGGTACTCTGTAAAGCACACAATCCCCAACCCCGTGGCACCTCCCCACCAGGTATTATTCTGACTCCAAGAGACCTAAGGCGTGGCTAAAGCTGTCATTGTGCACATAAGAAAAGAACCGGATGAGGTTTTTCCTTCTGTCTTGTTCTGTGTCCTGAGAAAACTTGGCTTTGTGACCAGTGAGAATATTCTCCTTGGTCTCCACCATACGGAAGGTGCATTTACCGGGGTGCCCCTTGGTGGCCAGTCGAGTAGACTGGGATTCTGAACTGTCTCTTTGTCCGGCTGTGCCAAGCTCTCAGGGGAGTTTGTCATAAAGGACCCAGTCCATAAGGGCTTTTGTCGTCTTAACCTTCGTTGCTTGTTAGTGCTGGAAAAATCCCACTCGAATATTGCCTGCCTGGTGTCACAGATTAGCGGGTCTGTGACTGGAGGCGTCCCACACTATTGTAGGAGACCGGAGACACCGTTTTCACTACACCATCCTTACCGCCTGTGTAACGAAGGTCTTTACTTTCTCTGAATATCTTTGGGAGTGAATTCTGTGGATCATGGGGGCTACATCATCTGCGCCCTCACCAGGGACGCCTCTTGCGTCCATGGTAAAAATTTACTCTAAGCATGGGAAAGTTACCACCGGGTCTTTCCTTAAAAAGGCTTATTGGATCGAGTCACTATTGGAATAAATATACAAATGAAAATCCTACTCGTCAATGGCCAGACAACAGATCCTTTGAATTGGGAAAACTTCTAAATTGAGGAAAAAAAATATGTTTTGAGAGCTCTCACACAATTGTTTAATTGGTACCTAAAAAAGGGCCATAAAAAGGAAGGGAAAAATTTAAATAGCCTTAAGAGCTTGACTCAGGTTACAATTGAATTGAGAACATGTAAAAGTGTAAGTGTTGATAAGATTATAAAGGTTGGAATGTTTGAGCTAATTTTATATAAAGAGGTTACATCAACTTTGCCTGTGTATGTTTTAAAATGTCTGACTGGGAATGCTTCCCTTGTCCAAAATTAGAAGACCAACACCTATTGATAAAAATCTTAATGATAACTATGTTTAAAGGTATAAGAGGTGATGAAATTTACATGAACTTTTGTAAAAAAAACTGATGTTATTTCTATTACAGTACTGGTTAACAAAAATAGTATTTTAAATGATGGCTAATTTTATCTAATGTCTTATGAAGTCTTTTAGACAATCTAAATAATTATTGGCAACAAGTAACTAAATAGTTGTGAAAAAGATGAATGTTGGGTGAACTTTAAATAATAATTATGTGTTATGGTGTTTACAGCTTCCAAAATCTTTTTGGTGACTTAAAACTTTAGAGTTTTGCTAAATTTTGTGATAAAAATTCACTGAGTATCATCATTTCCAAATAAGATAAGATATTAGACATTGATTGCGAAAGTCACGATTGTCTACATTTGGCTTTTCATTACAGGAAAACTAAAAGGTGTTTTGGGTCTATTGGTAAACATGTGTTTTATTAAAAGATTGTACTATAAAGTAACATATTTCTAGAAGTTATGAAGTGTTTATAAATTTTCCAAGCCACAATATACTAATGTAAAAGAAAGTTTATCATGGTTTACTTAGTTTTTACTTACAAATTCGGGTTTCTAAGAGTTAAAATTTCTAATTAGTGTATGTGATTGAAGCTACTAAATATTAAGAAAAAATATGTCTGTGTACAAGGAAAATAAGATGTATAAAGAAGGAACAAAGAATGGAAATATTTTGTTTGATTGATTAAGAAAGATAAATTTGTCTTCAAGTACTAGGAGGGAAAAGAAAGACATGGGACAAATTCTGAATGTAAAATGAAAGTTATAGGTTTGTGGAAGAGGAATTCTGGAAAAGGAGTTTTTGTATGGTGAAGTTGGCTCAGATTGAAATGAATTTAATTAAGTTAATGAATTTTAATATCAGAAGGAAGCTGGTACAAAATTATAATTTGGTCTTCTTTCTCTTAAAAGGATAATTTTCTTGAACTTGATAAAGAGGTTATAAAAGATTTTTCTTTACCTTTGGATAAGTCTACCTGAAAGACAGAAAAAAAAAAAACTGTTAAAATAATTTCCTGTGTTCAAAAGACTGAGGTTTCTCTATTAAGGTTTTTGGGCTGTTAATGATCTCTTTGCTTTAACGTTTTCTATTTTTGACAAGCTCCCCAAAATTCATATCTTAAATAAAGTCTTTTTTTTTACTTTTTTTCTTTGAGAATTTTCAAAGGGCCCTAGAACTTCTTAAAGAAATTTGCTCTCTTCCTATAATGGGAAAGATACTAAGTTTATTAGGCTTATTCAGTATGTTAAATTGCATGGGAAGCATTGTCAGACAAGTGATGATAAGTCTGCTTAGGTGCTATTATGTGAGCAAATGTTATCGACATAGGTGTTTTAAAATTGTATAACATTACTGAAATTCTGATCTGTCCTGATTATCAGTCATATTTCTGGTTATTATTATTTTAAAGTGTTGTATGTCACAAAATTAATCAAATTTCTCTGTCAATTGCCATTTTGAGGTCTTGTTGTTTATAGACTTATTTCTTTGCTCTAATGCTTTTGCAAAATATTTCAACTTCAGAAAAATTCATGGAAAGGACTCTGGCATTTACACTGGAGTACAGGTTTCTGACAAACTTTCTGATCATAAAACTGACCTTGGTAAGAAATTACAGAAACCTGATGGAAAGACTGATAACTTCATGAAGCTGCTAACAGAAAGATTGGGATCAAGAATGGATTACACAGGACTGAATGAACTGATAAGGATGATTATAATTTTTATGATTTTTCATTTGAAGTATTGCTGAATTTTTAATGTTTTGTTTTTTCAGAGTTAAGGAAAACTTTTTCTCTTTTCTCCTGAGCTAGCTATGACTTATAACAATTTGGCAAATGATATTTTTATAAGTAAAATTGAAATATTTCTCTATTTCTTAGATCTGATCCCTCGAATTTGGAAACTCTTAGTAAGTGAGTATTGTTGTTTTCATGGCAATATAGTTATTTGCATAAGTTCAATAAGAATCTGTTCTCCTTATAACAGGACATAATTGGAAACACTGGTTATATTACCAAGGCTGTGACTGGAAGATCATATTTGCGATATAACCATACAGCTTTTGAGGAATGAAGATTGGACTTTATGGAATAAAGCCACGTGGAAATATTGGCCTGGTACCTTATGTTCCAAGCAGCACTTACCAGGATAAGTAAAGAATGTCACTTATCTGGCAAACACAAGGAACCTCGAAATATTTTGGGGGAACCTAGGAACAGAGGAATTCACCCAAATCTGTAGGTATTACAGGCAAAGTCTGATGACAAAATCCTTGGCTTGACTTTTCTGGCCTGGAGAGGCCTTTAAAGTTCAATCTGAGATTCCTTATAAAAAGTTCCAGCAAAGCAGATTTAAAAGAGCCTATGTGATCAATTGCTATTCTTGCTGTACTTATGTAAATAATTGGGCCAACACTATTGGAACTAGACTTATTTTGCAAACTAGTTAGTTTTAATTTGTCTATCTTTGATAAAAATGAGGGTGATCTTAGAAAGAAAAATTATATTTCAGTAAAAACTATAGTGTACATTTGCGGATATTAGATCCTAGTTTTGTTAATTGTCTGTTAAGGTTTTTGTTTTATATCTGTTGACTGGACTGGATCCTGATTTCTTCTAGTCTAAAATATCTGCCTACAGATGTCCAAACTAACGTTTTTGATTTTTTCCATCATTTTCATTTGAAATCACTGAAAACTGAACCTCCCCTTTTTCCTGAAGCCTTACAAACTGAAGCTGATGGACTTGATATAAACTTAAGAGGTTACCCGATGAAATCATCAGAGACATTTTAAACTGCAAAAGATGCTTTGATGCTGACATCTAAAAATCTTCTTAACTAGCTGTCCCCTATACTCAGAAACTGCTTTACAAATTGCTCCAACCATTAACCTTCTTTTTCTTTCGTTTACATAGAAATGCTTCCATTAAATACTTGATTGCTTGCTTCCACAATATAGGCATAACCTTGAGAGCCCACCTGCATCACCACTGTCAGGGGAAGAGGGCGAATCTCCTTCTGCCCTTTTCCTTAAGGTTCTTATGACTGGCTAAATAATTAACAAGACAGGGTAGCAGGAGAAAATAATACCAAGTTTAATAACATGTATACATGGGAGAAAGCAGGGACACTGCGTTTCTCAACACAATAGCAGATTCTCGTCTTAAATACCATGTCCAACCAAAGACAAGGAGGATGTTGGGGGTGGGAGTGTTAGTTACAGGAGATTATCACTAAAGCACTGTAAACAAGAGTAAGATTTATTATGCCGTTATAAGGCCTCACCTTCTACATTGATAAGTCTCTAGAAATGAGGTCGTCCCCCCTCTTCCCAATACAGAGAGGAAGATACTTTTACAAATGGAGACTTCCCTTGTAAATGATTGTCTGGTAACTCCTCACAGGGCCATCCAGAGCCTGTGGCCAGAGAGACAGAACTTCCGATAAGATGGGCTTGTTGGTGCCTTTTCTATTGTAACCTCTATCCTACATTATCTTTATAGCAGTCATGATAATAACTCCTTCCTGAAACAGATCTTTTGTTTTAAATTCTTAAGGCAGTTTGGGAGGGGAAACTCAAATATTCTTCCTGAGTTCTCTGAGTCCTTATTGTCTTCAGCTGGAAATAATCCGTATACCAGAGCGGTGCTTCCTGGGGTAGCTTGCCCTGAGCACCATCAGTTCCCTCCTCTGAAACTTCCCTAGAAGTTTCACATATTAAAAGCTGAGCTGGTAACTGTGGAGAGAGAAATCGTTTTAGTATCTGAGTGATAAGAAGTCTGCAAAGAGAGAAAAGAACGCAGATTAGGATGAGGATGAACAAGCAGAAAAGAACAAATCGGAGCACATTTCCCCACACCCCATTAAACCAGTCCCCCAATCCTGGAAATAAGTCAGTCCAATAAAATGTGTGAGCTTCGTTTATCTGATGAAAAATGTCAATCTTCTCTTTTAATAGATTTAAGTTAGATATTACTTGACCTGTTTGATTCACATAAAAGCAACATTTTTCTCCAATGATTGCACATGCTCCTCCTTGCTGGGCAGTGAGTACATCCAGAGCACGTCAATTTTGGGGCACCACAGATACTAGGCTGTTAATACCTGACTGGAGTATGTTCAAGGTTTGCATGGTGGTGTTGAACTCTTGCTCCATTACCATAGAGAGATTTAAGGTTGCCTTTTCCAACTCACAGTCTCCAAAGCTGGGGAATAGGACTCTCAAGGCTGAAAAGAACTTGGAGTTGCGATATACAAGTGGATTTTCCACGATTTCTCAACTGGCACGTTTATGTGGCACAATCTTATTAACAAACGAACCCAGGTTTGTAATTTGGCTGGCATTTCAGGTGGAGTGTTTGGTGACAGAAGGAGCCAGGTATCCAAGTCCGCATCGTCCTGACCAATTAGATGGGAATCCTTTATACACTTTGTTGCCGCATAAAATGAAAAGACCAGTGTAGTTTAAAGACAAAGTTAGAATTGAGTCTGTAGTTCCCAGGATCTGGACTATTTCATGATCTGTGCCACTTGCACTGTTACTACCTAAACATCTCCATTTCCCATGAGCTCCTGTCAGTCTGCGAGAACAGAACAGATTGCAGAATAGCTGGTAGAGGAGGCCTGCAGTCTGATTTTGGCAGCTATAAAGCCTGGTCTTGTCACCTGACCAGGTGAGTCCAGATCTTTGATCCACCCGTATATAGTCTGTGGCATTGGGCACCTTAACCATGCGGATAGCTGCGATACCCCAAGTTGCACACGGGTGGCTCGTAAGCCATCCAGAGCACTTGGTGATTTGGCAAATGTTTGTGCCAGAGGGAGTAGTGATAGAGTCACTTACAATTCCCTTGAGAGTTCTGAAGATGCCACCTGCGGAATCAAACCACAGAGTTTGACTGCAATATTGTCTCGGTATGTCACCCAGGAAAGGTCCAGCGCCATGTTTACTTTCAATGCAGAGGGAAAAACTTTCACTTATTGTTTGTACTTGGGCAAGGGACAGTCTTTGACTTTTTAAGTAGTCTTTCTGGGGCCCAAGTGACTCACCAGGAGACGAAGCAGAGTGAAGTTTCCCTTGTTGCGGATATCATACTCTGTTATTCATCCATTTTCCATACTTAGTCCACCAGGTGTTCATATCAGCAGGAACAAAGACTAGTTCAGGTTCTTTTGCACTATCTAGCTGTTGACATAACCAACAGTCAGATTGATTAGTTAGCGTTACTAGGGCTTGGTAAACTGGCATAAGGGGATGTTTGGTCTGTGCCCGACCTGTTGAAAAAGAGAGGGTTAGTAAAAGCAAGACACATATTGGAAAAGAGCCCATAGCAGAGACTTAGAGAGGGGAAGAGTGACAGATAGAGACCAGCACTCTCCAGTCAGCTTTCTAATAAATGATTAAAAATATATATATAGGGAGTGACGTCAGCATCATGGCGGAGTGAGCTTTCCCGTGAATTCTTCTCCCACAAAATACAACAAAAGTAACAGCCACAGACCAACAACGGAATCCCAGACAGTGAAAAGCTGGAGCGGAGGGATCCACACTGCCGCACATCTGAGAGCGGAACGTGCTGGGCCCCCCGGAGGAAGTGGGGAGAGGTAAGGAGAACTCTGCTCCCTCCCCATCAGATCAGCGATCCGGTCCGCGCGGCTCCCAGACAGGGGGGAGTGGCGGCCCTCGGCGGGAAACTGTAGCTCTTCGGGCTCTCTCAGCCAGTGGGAAACTCCCGCACAGAGGGCTCAGAGGAGCCACAGGGCTACCATCAACATCTGAGCAACCCAGAGAGCGGATAAAGAGGGGCAAACGAGAAGCCTCCCACGTCAGGGACCCAGAGGGCAAAAGAGAGAGCTCCCCCCTCCCCGCAACCCGGAGTCTGCAGCTCGACCAGATCTAGCGGTCCGAGGCAGACCTGAATAAACTGGACTGGACCCGTGGATCGCAGTGGGGAAAAGAAACAAAACAAAACAAAACAAAACTGCGGATCGCAGCAGAAAAACTGGGGCAGAGTGCAGGGGGCTTAGACTACACAGCCCTTTACCACCAGACAGTGGTGGCAGGTGGAAATTGCAACCAGAGACTTCCAGGATGAGGAAAATCAAAACCAACACAGGAACCACAATGCAAAAATATATGAAATCACCAGACCAGAAACAAAATGACAAGCACCCAGAAATCAACCCCGAAGACACAGAAATCCATAAACTAAATGACAGAGATTTCAAAATAGCTATCATAAAAACACTCAACGAAATACGAGACAACACAGACAAACAATTAAATGAGATTAGGAGTTTCTTCACAAAAGAGATTGAAATCATAAAGAAAAACCTATCAGGGCTGATGGAGATGAAGAACACAATGGAGGAGATAAAGGAGAATCTGGAATCTTTAAAGAACAGAGCTGACAATATGGAGGAAAGAATTAGTACTTTAGAGGATAGGAATACAGATATACTCCAGATGGAAGAAGAGAGAGAACTAAGACTAAAAAGAAATGAAGAAAGACTCCGAGAAATATCGGACTCTATTAGAAAATGTAACATAAGAATTATAGGTATTCCTGAGGGAGAGGAGAGGGAAAGAGGAACAGAGAGCCTATTCAAGGAAATAATAGCTGAAAATTTCCCAAATCTGGGGAAGGAGCAGGAAATACCAGTAAGTGAAGCCAACAGGACTCCTATATATATTAACAGACAAAGGCCTTCACCACGACACCTAGTGGTAAGGCTAGCCAGGGTCAACGACAAAGAAACAATATTAAGGGCAGCTAGACAAAAACAAAAAATTACGTACAAAGGAACTCCCATCAGGCTCTCAGCGGATTTCTCAACAGAAACTTTTCAGGCTAGAAGAGACTGGAATGATATATTCAAAATACTAAAAGACAAAAACTTTCAGCCAAGAATACTCTATCCAGCAAAAATATCCTTCAAATATGATGGAGAAATAGTAACTCTCCCAGATAAACAAAAGCTAAGGGAGTTCATGGCCACGAGACCGCCACTACAAGAAATACTCAAGAAGGCCCTCAGGCCTGAAAACAAGAAGAGAAAGGGAACACAAAGCTTGGAGTAAGGAGAAAAGTAGGTAGACAAAATCAGAGAAATAGTAGATCTTTACCGGAATAGGTTAGCAACCACTTAAATACTAAACTCAAAGATCAAAGGAAGAAATTCACCAAAAATAAATTTAACCTCATCACTGTAAACACACAGCCACAACACAAGATAGAATAAGGTATAACAAGAGCAACTTAGAAGGGGAAGAGGAAAGTGACTGAATTGACTTAGTATAAGGAAATAGGAGGCTATCAGATAATGGACTATCTCATACAGAAGATTTTTCGCCCAAACCTCAAGGTAACCACTAAACAAATAATCAAATTAAAACCACATATGATAAACAAAGAGAAAAGTAGAAGAATCATAAGACAGAACAACCAAACTGAATTGGCAGTCCAAAACAAATGGGACAAGAAACAAAGGAAATGCAAAAGAACCAGAAAATAAGTGACAAAACAGCAACATTCAACCCTCATATTTCAATAATTACCCTAAATGTAAATGGATTGAACTCTCCAATCAAAAGATACAGAGTGGCAGGATGGATTAAAAAGCAAGACCCAACAATATGCTGCCTTCAGGAAACACATCTTAGCACTAAAGACAAGCACAGGCTCAGAGTGAAAGGATGGAAGACAATACTCCAAGCTAATGGCAAACAAAAGAAAGCAGGTGTTGCCATACTCATATCAGACAAAGTAGACTTCAAGATAAAACAGGTTAAGAAAGACAAAGAAGGGAAATATATAATGATAAAAGGGACACTCCATCAAGAAGACATATCACTTATAAATATATATGCACCCAACATAGGAGCACCAATGTACATAAAACAACTATTAACAAACCTAAAAGGAGAAATCAACAACAACACAATAATAGTAGGGGATCTTAACACCCCACTTACAGCAATGGATAGATCATCCAGACAAAAAGTTAATAAAGAAATATTAGACTTAAATGAAAAACTGGACGAGATGGACCTAGTAGACATATACAGAGCACTCCACCCAAAAACAGCTGACTACACATTCTTCTCAAGCGCGCATGGAACATTCTCTAGGATAGACCATATGTTGGGAAACAAAGCAAGCCTCAATAAATTTAAGAAGATTGAAATCATAACAAGCATCTTTTCAGACCATAAGGCTATGAAACTGGAAATGAACCAGGAAAAAAAAACTGGGAAAGTGACAAAAATGTGGAGATTAAACAACATGCTACTGAACAACCAATGGATCATTGATGAAATTAAAGGAGAAATCAAAAACTATCTGGAAACAAACGAAAATGATAACATGCCATATCAAACCATATGGGACGCAGCAAAAGCGGTCCTGAGAGGGAAACTCATAGCGATACAAGCCCACCTTAACAAACAAGAAAAAGCCCTAATAGGCAACCTTAAATTACACCTAACAGAACTAGAAAAAGAAGAACAAACAAAGCCCAAAGCCAGCAGAAGGAGAGAAATAATAAAAATCAGAGCAGAAATAAATGATATTGAGACCAAAAAAACAGTAGAAAGGATTAATGAAACAAAGAGTTGGTTCTTCGAGAAGATAAACAAAATAGACAAACCCTTAGCCAGGCTAACTAAGAAAAAAAGAGAAAAGGCTCAAGTAAATAAAATTAGAAATGAAAGAGGAGAAATTACAACGGATACCATGGAAATACAGAGGATTATAAGAGAATACTATGAGAAATTATATGCCAACAAATTGGACAATCTAGAAGAAATGGATAAATTCTTAGACTTATACAACCTCCCAAAATTGAACCAAGAAGAAATGGAGAATCTGAATAGACCAATCACAAGTAAAGAGATTGAAATAGTAATCAAAAACCTCCCAAAAAATAAAAGTCCAGGACCAGATGGCTTCTCCAGTGAATTTTACCAAACATTCAAAGAAGATTTAATACCCATCCTCCTCAAACTATTCCAAAAAATAGAGGAAGATGGAACACTTCCTGAATCATTCTATGAGGCCAACATCACCCTGATACCAAAACCAGACAAAGACAATACAAAGAAAGAAAAT
The DNA here is from genome assembly GCF_020826845.1 of Diceros bicornis minor. Classification (NCBI taxonomy): domain Eukaryota; kingdom Metazoa; phylum Chordata; class Mammalia; order Perissodactyla; family Rhinocerotidae; genus Diceros; species Diceros bicornis. Next base: position 2,273,469 of record NW_026690876.1, read on the forward strand.
TACAGGCCAATATCGCTGATGAACATTGATGCAAAAATCCTCAACAAAATATTGGCAAACCGAATACAACAATATATTAAAAAGATCATACACCATGATCAAGTGGGATTTATACCAGAGACGCAGGGATGGTTCAACATCCGCAAATCAATCAACGTGATACATCACATCAACAAAAGAAAGAATAAAAACCACATGATCATCTCAATAGACGCAGAGAAGGCATTTGACAAGATACAACATCCATTTATGATAAAAACTCTCAATAAAATGGGAATAGAAGGAAAGTACCTCAACATAATAAAGGCCATATATGACAAACCCACAGCTAACATCATACTCAACGGGGAAAGACTGAAAGCCATTCCTCTGAGAACAGGAACGAGGCAGGGCTGCCCACTCTCACCACTCCTGTTCAACATAGTACTGGAGGTTTTGGCCAGAGCAATTAGGCAAGAAAAAGGAATAAAAGGAATCCAAATAGGTAACGAAGAAGTGAAACTCTCACTATTTGCAGATGACATGATTGTATATATAGAAAACCCTACAGAATCTGTTGGAAAACTGTTAGAAACAATCAACAACTACAGCAAAGTTGCAGGGTACAAAATCAATCTACAAAAATCAGTTGCATTTCTATATGCTAATAATGAACTAACAGAAAGAGAGCTCAAAAAGATAATACCATTTACAATTGCATCAAAAAGAATAAAATACCTAGGAATAAATCTTACCAAGGAGGTGAAGGACCTATACAATGAGAACTACAAGACATTATTGAGGGAAATCTACGATGACATAAAGAAATGGAAAGATATCCCATGCACGTGGATTGGAAGAATAAACATAGTTAAAATGTCTATATTACCTAAAGCAATCTACAGATTCAATGCAATCCCAATCAGAATCCCAATGACATTCTTCACAGAAATAGAAAAAAGAATACTGAAATTTATATGGGGCAACAAAAGACCCCGAATAGCTAAAGAAATCCTAAAGAAAACGAACAAAGCAGGAGGCATCACAATTCCTGACTTCAAAACATACTACAAAGCAATAGTAATCAAAACAGCATGGTACTGGTACAAAAACAGACACACAGATCAATGGAACAGAATTGAAAGCCCAGAAATAAAACCACACATATACGGACAGCTAATTTTCGACAAAGGTGCTAAGGACATGCAATGGAGAAAGGAAAGTTTCTTCAATAAATGGTGTTGGGAAAACTGGACATCCACATGCAAAAGAATGAAAGTGGACTATGTGCTATTGCCATTCACAAAAATTAACTCAAAATGGATCAAAGACCTGAAGATGAGACCTGAAACTATAAAATTCATAGAAGAAAATATAGGCAACACGCTATTTGACATTGGGTTTAAAGGAATCTTTTCGGATGACATGCCTACCCAGACTAGGGAAACTAAAGAAAAAATAAACAAGTGGGACTTTATCAGACTAAAGAGCTTTTATAAGACAAATGAAACCAGAATCAAGATGAACAAACAACCAACCAGCTGGGAGAGAATATTTGCAAAACATACATCTGACAAGGGGTTGATCTCCATAATATATAAAGAACTCACACAATTGAACAACAAAAAAAACAAACAACCCCATCAAAAAATGGGCAGAGGAAATGAACAGACACTTCTCCAAGGAAGATATACAGATGGCCAATAGGCACATGAAAAGATGCTCAACATCACTAATCATCAGGGAAATGCAAATCAAAACAACACTAAGATACCACCTCACGCCCGTTAGAATGGCTATAATCACCAAGACAAAAAACAACAAATGTTGGAGAGGATGTGGAGAAACAGGAACCCTCATACACAGCTGGTGGGAATGCGAATTGGTACAGCCTCTATGGAAAACGGTATGGAGATTCCTCAAAGAATTAAAAATAGAGATGCCCTATGATCCAGCCATCCCACTACTGGGAATCTATCCAACGCACCTGAAATCAACAATCCAAAGAGGCTTATGCACCCCTATGTTCATTGCAGCATTATTAACCATAGCCAAGAAGTGGAAGCAACCTAAGTGTCCCTCGACTGACGATTGGATTAAGAAAATGTGGTATATATATACAATGGAATACTACTCAGCCATAAAAAAAGACAAAATCGTCCCATTTGCAACAACATGGATGGGCCTGGAGCGTATTATGTTAAGTGAAATAAGCCAGAAAGAGAAAGACAAACACTGTATGATCTCACTCATATGTGGAATATAAACCAATACATGGACAGAGAAAACTGGACTGTGGTTACCCGGGAAGTGGGGGTGGGGGGTGGGCACAAGGGGTGAAGGGAGTCATATATGGGGTGATGGACAAACAAAAATGTACAACCCAAAATTTCACAATGTTAGAAACCATTAAAATATCAATTAAAAAAAAATATATATATATATATCCACTAATAGTTTGTGTGTGTGAGTGTGTATATATATCCTGAGTTTTAAAGCAAGGGAGAGGAAATGGGTCAAAGTAGGTTTTCTTGATCCGTGATCTTGGGAAGAGCTGTCTACTTCATGATGTCGGCTGCTTCTGGGGCCTGGGTTTTGACCTTCGAAATCCTTAGTTTAAGGTCACTTGTGGGGATTATCTCTCAGTTGTCTTGAGAGTGATGTTCTGGGTGATTTTGGTGTGGCTTGCATGGATCCAGGAAGATTTTTTTTTTATTTTGATGACAGTGCAGGTCGTCAGTAAGGCTTCATAAGGTCCTTCCCAGCGAGGTGACAGTGCGTGTTTTCTTCTAAAGACCTTGATGTACACCCGGTCTCCTGGTCGAAAGGGATGGCAAGGCTTGTCAGAAGGTGGGGGCCACGCCTCTTTTACCTGTTGACGATATGCTTCAAGTATACTAGTTAATTTTTGTATATAACTAGTCATAGCATCAAATTGTTCACTTAAGTTCCCATAATAGTCATTTAATCCAGGAATTGAAGGTTTAGAGACGCCAGTAGGCATCAGACATCCAAAAACTATTTCAAATGAGTCAGTTCATGCTTTTTGTTTGGAGTATTTTGAATCTTCATAAGGGCCAAGGGCAGAGATTCTGGCCATTTAAGTCCAGTTTCTTGACAGACTTTTCCTAGAGTTCTTTTTATATCTAGATTTTTATGTTCCATTTGCCCTGATGACTGAGGGTGATATGGGGTATGAAATTTTAATGAATATCCCAGAGTTTTTGCAAGCAAGTGGTTTATCTCTGCTGTAAGTTCCTTGGTCTGGTTCAATCTATAAAGGAATGCCAAAGCGAGGAATAACTTCAGTTATTAATTTCTTTACCACTGTTGTGGCATCGGCATGTCTGGTCGGATAGCATTCAGTCCATCTACTAAACATGCAGACAATAACCAAACAGTGAGAGTAACCTAAAGCTGAGGGCAAGTCCATAAAATCCATTTGGAGTGCCGCAAAAGGCAGCATGGGCCTGGGAGGACTTCCTGGATCACACCGATTTCTCCCAGAAACTTGGTAAGATTTGCAAGTTGTGCACTGGGAGGTGATTTGGTCAGAAATTTTATGGATGCCAGGGTAAAACCAATTGTCTTTTAGTTCTTTAGCTATCCCCCGTTTGCACATATGTCCCATTTGGTGGGAGATAAGTGCAAGCCAAAAAGTCAAAAGAAAAGGAGCTGCTGGAAGTCCATTTGGTCCAATGTATAATCCATCTGATAATTGTGTGGCACCCTTTTGTATCCAATTGTCTTTTTCAGATTGTGGGGCATTTGTCTGATAGTTAATAACATCAGTCAGGGATAAAGGCAGGTTTAAAAATTGGGTGGAAAACGGATAAGGGGGTATATAGTGAGCTGCATGTTTAGCAGCTCTGTCAGCCCTGTCATTCCCTAAAGATATGACATCAGTCTCCTTAGTATGGGCTGAACAAGGAACAATGGCAATTTTTGAAGGAAAGTGAATAGCTTGTAATAAGGCTGTAATTAAGTGTCCATTAGCAATAGGAGTTCTTGCAGAGGTTAAGAATCTACGGGATTTCCAAATTGTGCCAACAACATGGCAGACTCCAAAAGCCTATTTGGAGTCTGTGTAAATAGTGGCAGTTTTTTCTTTTGTTAATGTGCAGGCCCTAGTAAGAGCTATGACTTCAGCAGCTTGGGCTGATCTTATGGTGGGCCAAGAATAAGCTTCAAGAGTTTCATGTGGGGAAACTGTGGCATAACCAGTTATTATGGTTCCCCAGGAATTCCGTTTACAGGAGCCGTCACAAAACAGAAGTAAGTCTGGATTGTCTAAAGGGATGTCTGAGAGATCCTCTCATGGCTTTGAGACCATTTCTATAGTTGCAAGGCAATCATATGGAATGGAGTGGGGCTCTCCATCATCAGGAAGGGGCAGTAAAGTAGCTGGATTTAAAGTGTTGCAACGATGTAAGATGATGGAAGGGTTAGTTAAAAGAGCCTGCTCATAGGTGGTCTGTCGCCGTGTAGAGACGTGTTGTGTCCTATGAACTTGCAAAATAGCTGACACAGAATGTGGGACATAGAGGTGAATGGGAGAGCCTAATGTAAGAGTACTGGCCTTATCAATCAGGGTGGCAGCTGCAGCCACCGCACGTAAGCATGGGGGCATGCCTGATGCCACAGGGTCTAGTTGGCATGAGAAATATGCTATAGGACGTATTTGAGAGGCAAAAGATTGCCCTAGAATGCCTGTAGCAATTTCATTATTTTCATGACAGTATAGATGAAAAGGCTTGTCAAAATTAGGTAAGCCAAGAGCTGGAGGCATGGACAAAGATATTTTTAAGGCCTCTAAGGAGTTTAATGCCTCTGAGGGCCAGGAAATAGGCTCTGGGGTGATATCTGGGAGAAGAGAATACAGAGGTTTAGCAAGGGCTGCAAAATTAGGAATCCATTGGCAGCAGTAACCAGCAGCTCCTAGAAATTGACGTAGCTGTTTCTTTGTTTTGGGGAGATGGATGGATAAAATTGACTCAAGGCGTTTAGGGGTTAGCTTTTGAATGCCTTGAGATATCTCATGCCCTAAGTAGGTAACAGTCATTTGCACCCACTGAAGTTTAAACCTGGAGGCTTTATGGCCTCGTTCAGCTAGGGCTTTCAGGAGAATGAGCGAATCTGTAAGAGCCCCCTGCTTAGTTGGATTACAGAGTAAAAGGTCATCAACATATTAAACAAGAGTGGAGCTTTGAGTAAAGACTACAGAATCCAAGTCAGCTTTAAGGACCTGGGAAAATATTGAGGGGGACTCACAATATCCCTGAGGTATTCGAGTCCATGTAAATTGTCTCCCTTTAAATGTAAATGTGAAAAGAAATTGTGAGTCAGGGTGTAATGGGATTGAAAAGAAAGCTGAGCAGAGGTCAACTACTGTAAAGCAGGCTGCATCAGCAGGTATTGAGGTCAGGAAGACAGCTGGATTAGGGACCACAGGATGCCGAGGAATTACAAAAGAGTTTATGGCTCTGAGGTCTTGTACAAATCTATAGATTTGGTTCCCGTCTGAGTCAAATTTGCCTTCCTTTTTTACTGGCAAGATTGGAGTGTTACAGGGCAAGGAAGTAAAAGCTAGTACACCCTGTTGCAAAAGGGAGTCTATTATGGGTTGAATTCCTCGCTCGGCATCTCTGGAGAGCGGGTATTGGGCTACTGATGGAAACGGTTTATTTTTTTTCCAAGTAACATGCACGGGCTCAGCACTAAGCAACAATCGTACCTCATTTGCATGTGTAGCCCAAAGACTGGTTGGGACATTCTTTAAAGACTCATCTTCCTCAGAAGGATTTAAATCAGGACAAGTTTCCATCATGGAAAGTAGGAGACTTGGGGCTTGGTCAGAAGGCAAGGCGATAAAAACACCTTTTTCATTACAATTTATAGTGGCATTGAATTTACATAACAAATCTCGGCCAAAGAGGTTTGCTGGTGAACAGTCAGAAACTAAAAAAGCATGATGAGTGTTAAGGGGGCCTAAATATATTGGAGTGGGCTTAGATATAGGCAGTGAAATAGGCTGTCTAGAGACTCAAACAGCTTGATAGAATCAGAGGTAACAGGTAGAGATAAATCCTTTGAACAGATAGTAGAGAATGTCGCACCAGTGTCAATTAAGAAATCCAGTTTTCGAACCTCTATTTTAAGTTTAACTGTAGGCTCAGGAGTGCGACTAAGGATCGGCTGACCCCATCATTTGAGGAAGAAATGCCCCTCAGGTAGAGAAAAATGAGCCTTTTGGTGGTGCTGGGGTCAAGCGGGAACATTTTTTAAACTGTCAGGGGAAGAGAGAGAATCTCCCTCTGCCCTTTCCCTTAAGGTTCTTCTGGCTGGCCAAATAATCAACAAGACAGGTTAGCAGGAGAAAATAATACCAAGTTTAATAACATGTATACATGGTAGAAAGCAGGGACACTGCGTTTCTCAACACAATAGCAGAAATTCTCATCTTAAATATCATTTTCAGCCAATGACAAAGGAGGATTTTGGGGGTGGGGGGAGTCAGTTACAGGAGATTACCACTAAAGCACAGTAAACAAGAGTAAGGTTTATTATGTAGCTCAAGGCCTCATCTTCTACATTGATAAGTCACTTGAAATGAGCTCATCCCCCTCTCTTCTCCAAACAGAGAGGGAGATACCTTTACAAATGGAGATTTCCCTTGTAAATGTAAATGATTGTCTGGCAACTCTTCACAGGGTCATCCAGAGAATGTGGCCAGAGAGACAGAACTTCTGATAAGAGGGGCTTGTTGGTGCCTTTCCTATTGTAACATTTACCTTACGTTATCTTTACAGCCATCATGATAGATCTGTTCCAGGAAGGAGCCACCATGTCAAATTCTTTAGGAAGTTAGTGGGGGAAGTCAAATGTCCCTAGAAAAAACAACCAAGGTAAAGAGATAGATTTCAGGGTGGCCAAATCCCGATCTCCCACAAAACTTTCCCTTCTCTTAAGAGCGGCACACGCCCTTTTCCAATGCCTTGGTTTCTTGCAATACCTATAATTGTCTGAAGGCAAATAGGGAGACCTCTGAGTGGGCTTTAGTTTACTTTCAGGGTTGAATTTTTGCTTTTCAAAAGATTAAATTTGCAAAGCAAGAAGAGTTGTCTTTAATTATTTTTATTTTTTTTGCTTTCTTTCTGACAATTTTCAAAGAATTGTGTAGCAGCCTCCATTATTACACTTAATGGTTGCCCTGCCCAAACAACCACACTGTTTTGAATTTGTTTCTTTATATCAGGAAGAAAATTTCCAACTAAAGCAGAAATTAGGAGATTCTTATGCTCTGGAGCTTCCAGATTCAATGCAGTGTGCCTTTGGAAAGTCTGAGTAAACCGTTCAACAAAAGCTTTATGTTGTTCCCCCTCGTTCTGAGTGCATAATTCAATTTTTGACCGATTAACTTTAGGAGGAAACGCCTCTAGAATCGCTCCTATTAAACCTTGAATATCAGCCTGTAGCTGTGCCACTTCCTGGTCATCTGCAGGAGGGTCTGGGAGAGGGTCTGGCCATGTATTTCCTCTATGAGGGGGGTTTTTGCTAGGGGGCCGTCTGGCCTGTCTGATAACTACAGTGTAGTCATGGGATGGAAGAACGCCCCTTAGCAGCCAGTCAAGGTCTCGGTGGGTGGGGCTATGAATAGCCACTAATCTTTCTAATTCTTCTCTAAATTTAGTAGGGTCTTCTGGCAATGGAGGCAGGAGAGTTTCATAATTTAAAAGATCAGCTGCTGTCCAGGGGACATGAATTCTCTGCAGCAGAGGTCCAGGATACATCTTCAGTGGATACTGCATAGGAATGTCTGAAGCTGACAGACCCTGATTACAGAGCCCTGGAAAGTAGGAGGAGTTGTAAGACACAGCAAAACGAACCTTCTTGCCCTTCCTGGGTGTTTCTACTAAATTTATTTCTTGGTTTATAACATTTACACAAGTAACCTGTATGCCCCTTGCTTGGAGGTCAGGCCTAAGCGCCCCCTGTAAATCTTCAACAGTGAGAGAAGATAAAACAGGCAGCTGGATGAACTGCGGAGAAGTTGGAGTCCTGGGACCTAAGGGAACTGGCTGAGGAGGTGACTGAGGAGATAAGTCTTGAAGGGGAGGATTTGGGCCAGGGACCCAGAAATCCAAAAGATATTCTTGGGAGTCAGGGACAGGGAGTTGGGGATATAAGGGAGTGTAGGAGGGAGGAGACAGGGAATTTTCAGTAAATTTGACTTTCAATCTTTGCTCTAACTCCGACTTTTGTTCTTTTATATTATAAAGATATTCCCTAAGGCTAGCCATAATACTATTCTGGGTTTTCTTTTCAATTTGATCTACCCATAAATACCAATAAGGCAGCTGCTTGGGATGAGTCAAATATCCATAGAAAGAAAAAGGGCTGGGTTTTCCAAAGATGTAACAAGAATGATCAAGTCTCGATTCACACCTAGATATCCTGCTCCTGTTCTCCATGAATTGTAAAATTGAAGTTAATTATCTCGTTCATTTTGTCTAAATCTATTGGGTCACTTTGGCACTGAGCCCCTAAGCTGGTCCACAGCCTGCTTCAGCAGACACCAAACTCTCTCTCAAGTGCCTGCATTCTTGTGCTGAGTAGGTATTGTATTTATTTAGATCGTATTCAACAAAAGATCTTCACGGATTCACTCAAGTACTTAAGTATCTACTATGTGCCCAAAGGTCTTGAAATGTTGGGGGTCTGCAAGGAAGACAGATATGCCTAAACAGATAAATTACACTACTGAAATCATTTGAATGAAAGAGATGTGAATAAACTGCCGTGGGACTCCAGGCAAAGAACCCCCATGGGTTGACCTACAACTAAGAGATACAGCTCTGTCCTGGGGCTCTGAGGAGAAAAACAGCCACCATGGGGGGTGGACAGGCTCTGTACCATCTAAGGAAAGGAAAAGGAAGGGAGAGAAGATAAAGAGAAAACAAGAGAAACGGAAAGGTTTTCTTCTTCTGAGTGTTTCTGCCACCCACTTTTGGAGCACACTGCTTGCTGATGTCCTTTCCGGCCAGTCTTATCCTTCAGCCGGCTTCAGGAGACTTCAACAATTCGATTGAAAGGAGCTGGGCTCCTCCGTGCAGGCAATGCCAACTCCGGAGGGAGCCAGGAGGGGAGCCAAAGATTCACAGGACTCTGCAGCCCTTCTGCAGCTCACTGGTGTGGAGGGGCACCGAGGCTTCACCTTGGCCTCTGTCTCCAAGTTCACATAAAGGAGGGTCGGTTCCTTCCTCGCTAGATGAGCGTGGAGAGAAACCTCCTTCACAGAAGGGATTATGGAATAATTAAAGTCAGAGCCTTGAACAAGGCAAAGGGTTAGCACCATGAATCTGAAGTGACTGGACATGTGAATTAGTAACCAGTAGGACGAGGAGCTGAAGACAAAAAAAGAAAAAAGGCAAGAAACCAGTTCTCGATTTTCTAAGATGGAAATGCAAGTCTTTCTTCTTCCAAAAGAAAAAAGTCATTGAACCCTTTCCTTGAAAATAAAACTGAAAGGGGCCACATGTTGCAAAGAAGGGTTTTAACCGTGATGTCACTACACAATCATGTGTAGCCATCAGTTGTTAAGTGCACTGCAAATAGTTCACACCTTAACAATTATGTTACCAAAGTTCGCAGTTGAGAAATATAGACACACACACATATACATATATATACATGTAAGAAAAGAGTAGAGTGTGTGCCAATTGCTCACTGTACTATTGACAATATCACTCTTACAATTGAAAGCATGACTAGGAGAGAGAAGGTGGTGTGACCCTAGATTGCTAGAGTCACAGCAAGAAAAGTTAAGAAAGTGCCATCAGGTCATTTGGACAAAAGAATGCTATATGGCTGTTGGGTTTATAAGAGATCCATTGGAGAAAAACAAGTCACTACATTAAATTATTTTCTACTTACCTGCATCACCCTCTCCAAGAACACATATTCTAAAATGAGACAAGTTATTACATTAAAAATGACCGGCTCTGGCATTTGGAAAACTACATCAAATAATGAAGTAAAAACTGGGTTACAAACATCCTGGTATCAACTCCAACTACCGTCTTTTACCAAACTAAAACTCTAATGATCACTAATTCACTGGCAATCTAGTGCTCCTCCCATATACAAAATCAACAACTTCCAATGTGTCATAACTTTTTTAAAATTTCCCTAACATTTTAGAGGATAATGTAAATATGTCTCCTGGAAAAGTTGAGAAAGATGGAGACACTAGGAAAGGAAAAGACGAAAATACTCCCCTAATCAATGATGTAAAACACAAGGCATGAACAACTGTGAAAAGAATTCTCTATGACATTGATCATGTCTACTATCTCTACGCCTGGCTCTTTCCTATCAGTCATTTGATACATAAACAAATAGAATAGTGTATTTCATGGGATCAATTCTTTTAGCGGCGTGCTTTCCCTTTGACCACTACATATGCTTTTATGTGTTTGCTTTATTTTCAGGCGGCGTCACATCAGAACACCCTCATCTCGGCAGATCTTTGCCTTAAGGAACTCTACCTCGGCCCTTGATCAACTGTACTCTGTGTTATGGTCAACTCAGAGCCCTACATGGATCAGTGTTTCCTACCGCCTCTCTCCCGTGCGTTGCTCATGTCAGGGAGTATAGTCCACCGAGTGAACAGTAAGCAGTCTTCCCAAAGCATCAGATATGAAAAGGAGGAGACGCGGGGTTGGGTGTGGGACCCCATTCCGTGCCTCAGTGCAGACAAGCTAGAGGTCAATGCATCCCTCCAGAGACTGGGAGAAAAACAGGAGGTTATGAGCACGAGGTTCCCTCTGCAGCCCTTGAAGCAGGGACCTGGAATCAAACTGCTGACACCGTGGATCGTGGTTGGTTTGACAGGGAACTCACGAGGAAGATAAGGACGTGAAATAATGAAAATTATAAGAACAGCAGCGAACACTTCTACTGAGCCAAGGACTGCACCCTGAATGTAAACGCTGTGCTGGAACATATCTTAACTCACATTACCCTGAAAACATCCCGACGTAGTCAATGTTGTTCTTTGCACCATTTGCTAGATGAAGAGACTGGGTACAGTGGCTAGAAAACTCAGCCAGGTTACAAAGCGGATAAATGGCCGAGCCCAGGCTCAGTGCTCTTCTGTGATGCTCTTGGACTACAACTCCAAGTGAAGTCTCTAACGGCTATCTCCGCTCGCACTGCCAACACCATCGTCCTCCGTGGAGTGGATGGAGGCAGGCGTGGGCAGGGCAGGGAGCCGGGTGTGGCAGGCCGCCAGATCTAAGGTCTGGCACACAGGTTGCCAGGAGGCTCCCTCCTCTGAGGGGGCCCAGCACACGCCCCAGGGGACTTGGCGGCAGGCCCCAGGGCCCTTTCCCCCGGATCTTGTCCACTTGAAAGGGGCCTGGCCCAGGTGGCCGGTTGGGCTGGTTGGCCAGCCTCCTTTGGACAAAGCAGGCGAGCCCAGCCAGCCTTCCAAGCGCCCCCGGCGTGGCACCAGCGCCCTCAGGCCGAGGGCCTCACGCGTGCCCTCCAACGCGGATTTCTCCTCAGAGCCGTGGCCTGGGCACTAGGAAGGCCAGGCCCTCCCGACTCCAGAGATGATGCTGGGACCCGTCGCCGGAAGGGCCTGCCCTTGTGGCAGCGGCTCCCCAAGCCGGCGGCCTGCTGGGGCCTCACTCACTGCTTGGCCATAAGCCTGTCTCGGCCCTTCGGATTCCACAGAGCCTTTCCTCCACCTGGCTGGAGTCGACAAGTGCGGGCGTGGGGTGAGGCCGTGGTTTTGCCTTTCCAGGAAGAAATGAGGCCCGGGCAAAAGCAGCTGGCCGAGGCAGAGCCTTGACTTGGCACCCCAGTCGGCCTTTGGCCACCAGGTGCAGACCACCGCTTCCAAAGAAGGGAAGCGGCCGGCCAGCTGATTGCAAGTGGGGGATGGGAGGGAGACAACGGCTGAAGCCAAGTCGAGCAGGGCGTTGGCGTTCCTTCTTCAGCTGGGACTGGCCTGGCCTGGCCTGGCGGGTGGGCGGGGCCTTCACTGAGGACCCCCGAGGCCCGCCCTAGGCCCTGGCGGTGGCGGGTGGCGCATGCGCCCTTGGCCTCAGGGGTTGAACCCAAGCCCACAGGGCACTCAAAGCAGCTGGAGAAAGAAGGGGCCAGGGGAGAGGAAGGCATGTAGGCGAGGCGGGCAGGGCTCGCCCACCTCTTCTCCTCAGGTCCCCGAGAGAGAAAGAGAGAGAGAGAGAGAGAGAGTGAGAGACAGACAGACAGACAGGCAGGGAAAGAGTGAGAGATCCCTGACCTCTGAGTATCTGCATCCACCACTGCTGCCAACTCACAGGCCATCCCACTTCCCCCCCTCCATCCCCATCCCCAGGCGAGGCCCCCCGGGGCCAGCCACACCACAGAGAGGCCCCTTCATGGTCACCTCCGTGCTGTCCCTTCCGGGCCTGACCCCACTGCAGGGGAACCGGTTCAGACAATCCAATCGTCTACATGTCCCTCTCCATGACAATTGTCTTCTCCAGTCTCACATGACCAAACCGCACCCCCAACATCCTCCTTTGTCTGCAGCCGGAGATAGGAGGACAATCTCTGCCATTGTGTTGAGAGACTCAGTTTCGCGGGTTTCTCCCCTGTACACGTGTTCTTAAGCTGGGTATTATTTTCTCCAGCGAACCTGTCTTGTGAAGTATTTGGCCAGCCATAAGAAGCTTCAGGGAAGAGGCGGAGGGGCCTCCCACACCCGGGTCCTGTCCTGCCCAGGCCCCCCGAGGGAGGACGATGGTCGTGGCAGTGGCGAGCGGGCTGGGGCCCAGCCTGCCCTTAGATGCCCCGGGGAAGGGCGTCGAGGGATGGGCTGCCCCTGGCCAGGTCTGAGGGAGCGACCCAGCTAATGACAAATGTGGATGTCCTGGGTGGGCCTGTGGAATGGAAGAGGGGAGGGACTGGCACAGAGGTGAGCAGGAACAGGCCTCTCTGTGGTGGGGAGCTGAGGAGAGTAAGATGGTGCCCCCTGCACACCTCACCTACCTCTCCATGGGCCCTTCTTTCTCTGGCCGCTCCGGGAGCCCTGCGGGCTTGGCTTCAACCCCCCACCCACCGCACAGGCCAAGGGCGCCTGCGCGACCGCCAGGGCATAGGGCTGACCTCGGGGGTCCTCAGTGAATGCCCCGCCCTCCCTCCAGGCTCTGACCCAGCTGCAGCTGTTCCTTTGCCGCCCTTCTGGACTCGGCTTCAGCTGTCTCCCTCCCCTCCCCCACTCCCACTCAGCTTGCAGGCCGCTTCCCTGCCTTGAAAGCATTGCTCTGGCCCTGAGGGCCACAGACCTACTGGGCTTCAAGCTCAAGGCTCTGCCTGGGCCTGCTGCTTCGGCCAGGGGCTCATTTCTTCCTGGAAAGACAAAGCCATGGCCTCACCCCACGCCTGCACTTTGCCACGGCAGGCAGCCCAGGTGTAGGAAAGGCTCTGTGGAGTCAGAAGTGCCGAGACAGGCAGATGGCACCAGAGGGTTTGGGGGCCAGGGCGTAACTGGGCTAGCCCCTCCTCCCGGAAGTCGGGGAGGCCCGGCCTTCCTAGTGCCCAGGCCACGGCTCCGGGGAGAAATCCGCCATGGAGGGCACGCGGGAGGCCCTCTGCCTGAGGTGGCAGGTGTCACGCCAGGGCCACTGCAAGCCTGGCTCGGCTTGCCTGCTTTCTCCAAAGGAGGCTGGCCGACCAGCCGAACCTGGCACCTGGGCCAGCCCCTTCCAAGGGGACGAGTTCCAGAGGATAGAGCCCTGGGGGCGGCTGCCAAGTCTCCTGGGGCGTGTGCTGGGCCCCCGTCAGAGGAGGAAGCAGCCTGGTAAACGGTGTGCCAGGCCTGAGATCTGGAGGCCTCCCACAGCCGGGTCCCTGTCCTGCCCAGGTCCCCCGAGGGAGGACGATGGTCGGGCAGTGGCGAGCGTGGTGGGGCTGGCGCCGAGCCTGCCCTTGGATGCCCCGGGGAAGGGCGCCGGGGGATGGGCTGCCCCTGGCCAGGTCTGAGGGAGCGACCCAGCTCGGGGCTGTCGGGGGCAGAGAGAGAACCCCCCTCCGCCCTTTCCCTTCAGGTTCTTAGGGCTGGCCAAATCCTTCCCAAGACAGCTTGTCTGGAGAAAATCAGACCCAGCTGAAGAACATGTGTCCATGGGGGAAACCCGGGAAACTGAGTCTCCCCACACAATAGCAGAGATTCTCATCTTGCATCCTCTCCTGAGCTAATGACCAAGGTGGATGTCCTGGGTGGGCCTGTGGAATGGGAGAGGGGAGGAAGTCTATTGTCATGCAGAGGGACATGGAAAGACTTGTCTGAAGCTTATCCCCTGCACTGGAGTCAGGTCGGGAAGGGAAGGCACAGAGGGGAGCAGGAAGCGGCCTCTCTGTGGTGGGGCTGGCTCCGGGGCAGGCGTGGGGGTGATGGCTGGAAGTGGGATGGCGCGTGAGTTGGCACCAGCCAGCGGTAGAGGCAGAGACTCAGAGGTCATGGATCTCTCTCTCTGTCTCTGTCTCTCTCTCTCTCCCTCAGGGAGCTGAGGAGAGTAAGGTGGCTCCCCCTACCCACCTCGCCTACCTCTCCAAGGGCCCTTCTTTCTCTGGCCGCTCCGGGAGCCCTGCGGGCTTTGCTTCAACCCCCCACCCACCGCACAGGCCAAGGGCGCCTGCGCGACCGCCAGGGCATAGGGCTGACCTCGGGGGTCCTCAGTGAATGCCCCGCCCTCCCTCCAGGCTCTGACCCAGCTGCAGCTGTTCCTTTGCCGCCCTTCTGGACTCGGCTTCAGCTGTCTCCCTCCCCTCCCCCACTCCCACTCAGCTTGCAGGCCGCTTCCCTGCCTTGAAAGCATTGCTCTGGCCCTGAGGGCCACAGACCTACTGGGCTTCAAGCTCAAGGCTCTGCCTGGGCCTGCTGCTTCGGCCAGGGGCTCATTTCTTCCTGGAAAGACAAAGCCATGGCCTCACCCCACGCCTGCACTTTGCCACGGCAGGCAGCCCAGGTGTAGGAAAGGCTCTGTGGAGTCAGAAGTGCCGAGACAGGCAGATGGCACCAGAGGGTTTGGGGGCCAGGGCGTAACTGGGCTAGCCCCTCCTCCCGGAAGTCGGGGAGGCCCGGCCTTCCTAGTGCCCAGGCCACGGCTCCGGGGAGAAATCCGCCATGGAGGGCACGCGGGAGGCCCTCTGCCTGAGGTGGCAGGTGTCACGCCAGGGCCACTGCAAGCCTGGCTCGGCTTGCCTGCTTTCTCCAAAGGAGGCTGGCAGACCAGCCGAACCTGGCACCTGGGCCAGCCCCTTCCAAGGGGACGAGTTCCAGAGGATAGAGCCCTGGGGGCGGCTGCCAAGGCTCCTGGGGCGTGTGCTGGGCCCCCATCAGAGGAGGAAGCAGCCTGGTAAACGGTGTGCCAGGCCTGAGATCTGGAGGCCTCCCACAGCCGGGTCCCTGTCCTGCCCAGGCCCCCCGAGGGAGGACGATGGTCGGGCAGTGGCGAGCGGGGTGGGGCTGGCGCCGAGCCTGC
Source organism: Diceros bicornis minor (assembly GCF_020826845.1). Taxonomy (NCBI): domain Eukaryota; kingdom Metazoa; phylum Chordata; class Mammalia; order Perissodactyla; family Rhinocerotidae; genus Diceros; species Diceros bicornis. The sequence continues at coordinate 2,288,987 of NW_026690876.1, forward strand.
CCTTGGATGCCCCGGGGAAGGGCGCCGGGGGATGGGCTGCCCCTGGCCAGGTCTGAGGGAGCGACCCAGCTCCGGGCTGTCGGGGGCAGAGAGAGAACCCCCCTCCGCCCTTTCCCTTCAGGTTCTTAGGGCTGGCCAAATCCTTCCCAAGACAGCTTGTCTGGAGAAAATCAGACCCAGCTGAAGAACATGTGTCCATGGGGGAAACCCGGGAAACTGAGTCTCCCCACACAATAGCAGAGATTCTCATCTTGCATCCTCTCCTGAGCTAATGACCAAGGTGGATGTCCCGGGTGGGCCTGTGGAATGGGAGAGGGGAGGAAGTCTATTGTCATGCAGAGGGACATGGAAAGACTTGTCTGAAGCTTATCCCCTGCACTGGAGTCAGGTCGGGAAGGGAAGGCACAGAGGGGAGCAGGAAGCGGCCTCTCTGTGGTGGGGCTGGCTCCGGGGCAGGCGTGGGGGTGATGGCTGGAAGTGGGATGGCGCGTGAGTTGGCACCAGCCAGCGGTAGAGGCAGAGACTCAGAGGACATGGATCTCTCTCTCTGTCTCTGTCTCTCTCTCTCTCCCTCAGGGAGCTGAGGAGAGTAAGGTGGCTCCCCCTACCCACCTCGCCTACCTCTCCAAGGGCCCTTTCTCTGGTCGCTCCGGGAGCCCTGCGGGCTTGGCTTCAACCCCCCACCCACCGCACAGGCCAAGGGCGCCTGCGCGACCGCCAGGGCCTAGGGCTGACCTCGGGGGTCCTCAGTGAATGCCCCGCCCTCCCTCCAGGCTCTGACCCAGCTGCAGCTGTTCCTTTGCCGCCCTTCTGGACTCGGCTTCAGCTGTCTCCCTCCCCTCCCCCACTCCCACTCAGCTTGCAGGCCGCTTCCCTGCCTTGAAAGCATTGCTGTGGCCCTGAGGGCCACAGACCTACTGGGCTTCAAGCTCAAGGCTCTGCCTGGGCCTGCTGCTTCGGCCAGGGGCTCATTTCTTCCTGGAAAGACAAAGCCATGGCCTCACCCCACGCCTGCACTTTGCCACGGCAGGCAGCCCAGGTGTAGGAAAGGCTCTGTGGAGTCAGAAGTGCCGAGACAGGCAGATGGCACCAGAGGGTTTGGGGGCCAGGGCGTAACTGGGCTAGCCCCTCCTCCCGGAAGTCGGGGAGGCCCGGCCTTCCTAGTGCCCAGGCCACGGCTCCGGGGAGAAATCCGCCATGGAGGGCACGCGGGAGGCCCTCTGCCTGAGGTGGCAGGTGTCACGCCAGGGCCACTGCAAGCCTGGCTCGGCTTGCCTGCTTTCTCCAAAGGAGGCTGGCCGACCAGCCGAACTTGGCACCTGGGCCAGACCCTTCCAAGGGGACGAGTTCCAGAGGATAGAGCCCTGGGGGCGGCTGCCAAGTCTCCTGGGGCGTGTGCTGGGCCCCCGTCAGAGGAGGAAGCAGCCTGGTAAACGGTGTGCCACGCCTGAGATCTGGAGGCCTCCCACAGCCGGGTCCCTGTCCTGCCCAGGCCCCCCGAGGGAGGACGATGGTCGGGCAGTGGCGAGCGTGGTGGGGCTGGCGCCGAGCCTGCCCTTGGATGCCCCGGGGAAGGGCGCCGGGGGATGGGCTGCCCCTGGCCAGGTCTGAGGGAGCGACCCAGCTCGGGGCTGTCGGGGGCAGAGAGAGAACCCCCCTCCGCCCTTTCCCTTCAGGTTCTTAGGGCTGGCCAAATCCTTCCCAAGACAGCTTGTCTGGAGAAAATCAGACCCAGCTGAAGAACATGTGTCCATGGGGGAAACCCGGGAAACTGAGTCTCCCCACACAATAGCAGAGATTCTCATCTTGCATCCTCTCCTGAGCTAATGACCAAGGTGGATGTCCCGGGTGGGCCTGTGGAATGGGAGAGGGGAGGAAGTCTATTGTCATGCAGAGGGACATGGAAAGACTTGTCTGAAGCTTATCCCCTGCACTGGAGTCAGGTCGGGAAGGGAAGGCACAGAGGGGAGCAGGAAGCGGCCTCTCTGTGGTGGGGCTGGCTCCGGGGCAGGCGTGGGGGTGATGGCTGGAAGTGGGATGGCGCGTGAGTTGGCACCAGCCAGCGGTAGAGGCAGAGACTCAGAGGTCATGGATCTCTCTCTCTGTCTCTGTCTCTCTCTCTCTCCCTCAGGGAGCTGAGGAGAGTAAGGTGGCTCCCCCTACCCACCTCGCCTACCTCTCCATGGGCCCTTCTTTCTCTGGCCGCTCCGGGAGCCCTGCGGGCTTGGCTTCAACCCTCCACCCACAGCACAGGCCAAGGGTGCCTGCGCGACCGCCTGGGCCTAGGGCTGACCTCGGGGGTCCTCAGTGAATGCCCCGCCCTCCCTCCAGGCTCTGACCCAGCTGCAGCTGTTCCTTTGCCGCCCTTCTGGACTAGGCTTCAGCTGTCTCCCTCCCCTCCCCCACTCCCACTCAGCTTACAGGCCGCTTCCCTGCCTTGAAAGCATTGCTGTGGCCCTGAGGGTCACAGACCTACTGGGCTTCAAGCTCAAGGCTCTGCCTGGGCCTGCTGCTTCGGCCAGGGGCTCATTTCTTCCTGGAAAGACAAAGCCATGGCCTCACCCCACGCCTGCACTTTGCCACGGCAGGCAGCCCAGGTGTAGGAAAGGCTCTGTGGAGTCAGAAGTGCCGAGACAGGCAGATGGCACCAGAGGGTTTGGGGGCCAGGGCGTAACTGGGCTAGCCCCTCCTCCCGGAAGTCGGGGAGGCCCGGCCTTCCTAGTGCCCAGGCCACGGCTCCAGGGAGAAATCCGCCATGGAGGGCACGCGGGAGGCCCTCTGCCTGAGGTGGCAGGTGTCACGCCAGGGCCACTGCAAGCCTGGCTCGGCTTGCCTGCTTTCTCCAAAGGAGGCTGGCCGACCAGCCGAACCTGGCACCTGGGCCAGCCCCTTCCAAGGGGACGAGTTCCAGAGGATAGAGCCCTGGGGGCGGCTGCCAAGTCTCCTGGGGCGTGTGCTGGGCCCCCGTCAGAGGAGGAAGCAGCCTGGTAAACGGTGTGCCACGCCTGAGATCTGGAGGCCTCCCACAGCCGGGTCCCTGTCCTGCCCAGGCCCCCCGAGGGAGGACGATTGTCGGGCAGTGGCGAGCGTGGTGGGGCTGGCGCCGAGCCTGCCCTTGGATGCCCCGGGGAAGGGCGCCGGGGGATGGGCTGCCCCTGGCCAGGTCTGAGGGAGCGACCCAGCTCGGGGCTGTCGGGGGCAGAGAGAGAACCCCCCTCCGCCCTTTCCCTTCAGGTTCTTAGGGCTGGCCAAATCCTTCCCAAGACAGCTTGTCTGGAGAAAATCAGACCCAGCTGAAGAACATGTGTCCATGGGGGAAACCCGGGAAACTGAGTCTCCCCACACAATAGCAGAGATTCTCATCTTGCATCCTCTCCTGAGCTAATGACCAAGGTGGATGTCCCGGGTGGGCCTGTGGAATGGGAGAGGGGAGGAAGTCTATTGTCATGCAGAGGGACATGGAAAGACTTGTCTGAAGCTTATCCCCTGCACTGGAGTCAGGTCAGGAAGGGAAGGCACAGAGGGGAGCAGGAAGCGGCCTCTCTGTGGTGGGGCTGGCTCCGGGGCAGGCGTGGGGGTGATGGCTGGAAGTGGGATGGCGCGTGAGTTGGCACCAGCCAGCGGTAGAGGCCGAGACTCAGAGGTCATGGATCTCTCTCTCTGTCTCTGTCTCTCTCTCTCTCCCTCAGGGAGCTGAGGAGAGTAAGGTGGCTCCCCCTACCCACCTCGCCTACCTCTCCAAGGGCCCTTCTTTCTCTGGCCACTCCGGGAGCCCTGCGGGCTTGGCTTCAACCCCCCACCCACCGCAGAGGCCAAGGGCGCCTGCGCGACCGCCAGGGCATAGGGCTGACCTCGGGGGTCCTCAGTGAATGCCCCGCCCTCCCTCCAGGCTCTGACCCAGCTGCAGCTGTTCCTTTGCCGCCCTTCTGGACTCGGCTTCAGCTGTCTCCCTCCCCTCCCCCACTCCCACTCAGCTTGCAGGCCGCTTCCCTGCCTTGAAAGCATTGCTCTGGCCCTGAGGGCCACAGACCTACTGGGCTTCAAGCTCAAGGCTCTGCCTGGGCCTGCTGCTTCGGCCAGGGGCTCATTTCTTCCTGGAAAGACAAAGCCATGGCCTCACCCCACGCCTGCACTTTGCCACGGCAGGCAGCCCAGGTGTAGGAAAGGCTCTGTGGAGTCAGAAGTGCCGAGACAGGCAGATGGCACCAGAGGGTTTGGGGGCCAGGGCGTAACTGGGCTAGCCCCTCCTCCCGGAAGTCGGGGAGGCCCGGCCTTCCTAGTGCCCAGGCCACGGCTCCGGGGAGAAATCCGCCATGGAGGGCACGCGGGAGGCCCTCTGCCTGAGGTGGCAGGTGTCACGCCAGGGCCACTGCAAGCCTGGCTCGGCTTGCCTGCTTTCTCCAAAGGAGGCTGGCCGACCAGCCGAACCTGGCACCTGGGCCAGCCCCTTCCAAGGGGACGAGTTCCAGAGGATAGAGCCCTGGGGGCGGCTGCCAAGTCTCCTGGGGCGTGTGCTGGGCCCCCGTCAGAGGAGGAAGCAGCCTGGTAAACGGTGTGCCACGCCTGAGATCTGGAGGCCTCCCACAGCCGGGTCCCTGTCCTGCCCAGGCCCCCCGAGGGAGGACGATGGTCGGGCAGTGGCGAGCGTGGTGGGGCTGGCGCCGAGCCTGCCCTTGGATGCCCCGGGGAAGGGCGCCGGGGGATGGGCTGCCCCTGGCCAGGTCTGAGGGAGCGACCCAGCTCGGGGCTGTCGGGGGCAGAGAGAGAACCCCCACCGCCCTTTCCCTTCAGGTTCTTAGGGCTGGCCAAATCCTTCCCAAGACAGCTTGTCTGGAGAAAATCAGACCCAGCTGAAGAACATGTGTCCATGGGGGAAACCCGGGAAACTGAGTCTCCCCACACAATAGCAGAGATTCTCATCTTGCATCCTCTCCTGAGCTAATGACCAAGGTGGATGTCCCGGGTGGGCCTGTGGAATGGGAGAGGGGAGGAAGTCTATTGTCATGCAGAGGGACATGGAAAGACTTGTCTGAAGCTTATCCCCTGCACTGGAGTCAGGTCGGGAAGGGAAGGCACAGAGGGGAGCAGGAAGCGGCCTCTCTGTGGTGGGGCTGGCTCCGGGGCAGGCGTGGGGGTGATGGCTGGAAGTGGGATGGCGCGTGAGTTGGCACCAGCCAGCGGTAGAGGCAGAGACTCAGAGGACATGGATCTCTCTCTCTGTCTCTGTCTCTCTCTCTCTCCCTCAGGGAGCTGAGGAGAGTAAGGTGGCTCCCCCTACCCACCTCGCCTACCTCTCCAAGGGCCCTTTCTCTGGCCGCTCCGGGAGCCCTGCGGGCTTGGCTTCAACCCCCCACCCACCGCACAGGCCAAGGGCGCCTGCGCGACCGCCTGGGCCTAGGGCTGACCTCGGGGGTCCTCAGTGAATGCCCCGCCCTCCCTCCAGGCTCTGACCCAGCTGCAGCTGTTCCTTTGCCGCCCTTCTGGACTAGGCTTCAGCTGTCTCCCTCCCCTCCCCCACTCCCACTCAGCTTGCAGGCCGCTTCCCTGCCTTGAAAGCATTGCTGTGGCCCTGAGGGTCACAGACCTACTGGGCTTCAAGCTCAAGGCTCTGCCTGGGCCTGCTGCTTCGGCCAGGGGCTCATTTCTTCCTGGAAAGACAAAGCCATGGCCTCACCCCACGCCTGCACTTTGCCACGGCAGGCAGCCCAGGTGTAGGAAAGGCTCTGTGGAGTCAGAAGTGCCGAGACAGGCAGATGGCACCAGAGGGTTTGGGGGCCAGGGCGTAACTGGGCTAGCCCCTCCTCCCGGAAGTCGGGGAGGCCCGGCCTTCCTAGTGCCCAGGCCACGGCTCCAGGGAGAAATCCGCCATGGAGGGCACGCGGGAGGCCCTCTGCCTGAGGTGGCAGGTGTCACGCCAGGGCCACTGCAAGCCTGGCTCGGCTTGCCTGCTTTCTCCAAAGGAGGCTGGCCGACCAGCCGAACCTGGCACCTGGGCCAGCCCCTTCCAAGGGGACGAGTTCCAGAGGATAGAGCCCTGGGGGCGGCTGCCAAGTCTCCTGGGGCGTGTGCTGGGCCCCCGTCAGAGGAGGAAGCAGCCTGGTAAACGGTGTGCCACGCCTGAGATCTGGAGGCCTCCCACAGCCGGGTCCCTGTCCTGCCCAGGCCCCCCGAGGGAGGACGATTGTCGGGCAGTGGCGAGCGTGGTGGGGCTGGCGCCGAGCCTGCCCTTGGATGCCCCGGGGAAGGGCGCCGGGGGATGGGCTGCCCCTGGCCAGGTCTGAGGGAGCGACCCAGCTCGGGGCTGTCGGGGGCAGAGAGAGAACCCCCCTCCGCCCTTTCCCTTCAGGTTCTTAGGGCTGGCCAAATCCTTCCCAAGACAGCTTGTCTGGAGAAAATCAGACCCAGCTGAAGAACATGTGTCCATGGGGGAAACCCGGGAAACTGAGTCTCCCCACACAATAGCAGAGATTCTCATCTTGCATCCTCTCCTGAGCTAATGACCAAGGTGGATGTCCCGGGTGGGCCTGTGGAATGGGAGAGGGGAGGAAGTCTATTGTCATGCAGAGGGACATGGAAAGACTTGTCTGAAGCTTATCCCCTGCACTGGAGTCAGGTCAGGAAGGGAAGGCACAGAGGGGAGCAGGAAGCGGCCTCTCTGTGGTGGGGCTGGCTCCGGGGCAGGCGTGGGGGTGATGGCTGGAAGTGGGATGGCGCGTGAGTTGGCACCAGCCAGCGGTAGAGGCCGAGACTCAGAGGTCATGGATCTCTCTCTCTGTCTCTGTCTCTCTCTCTCTCCCTCAGGGAGCTGAGGAGAGTAAGGTGGCTCCCCCTACCCACCTCGCCTACCTCTCCAAGGGCCCTTCTTTCTCTGGCCACTCCGGGAGCCCTGCGGGCTTGGCTTCAACCCCCCACCCACCGCAGAGGCCAAGGGCGCCTGCGCGACCGCCAGGGCATAGGGCTGACCTCGGGGGTCCTCAGTGAATGCCCCGCCCTCCCTCCAGGCTCTGACCCAGCTGCAGCTGTTCCTTTGCCGCCCTTCTGGACTCGGCTTCAGCTGTCTCCCTCCCCTCCCCCACTCCCACTCAGCTTGCAGGCCGCTTCCCTGCCTTGAAAGCATTGCTCTGGCCCTGAGGGCCACAGACCTACTGGGCTTCAAGCTCAAGGCTCTGCCTGGGCCTGCTGCTTCGGCCAGGGGCTCATTTCTTCCTGGAAAGACAAAGCCATGGCCTCACCCCACGCCTGCACTTTGCCACGGCAGGCAGCCCAGGTGTAGGAAAGGCTCTGTGGAGTCAGAAGTGCCGAGACAGGCAGATGGCACCAGAGGGTTTGGGGGCCAGGGCGTAACTGGGCTAGCCCCTCCTCCCGGAAGTCGGGGAGGCCCGGCCTTCCTAGTGCCCAGGCCACGGCTCCGGGGAGAAATCCGCCATGGAGGGCACGCGGGAGGCCCTCTGCCTGAGGTGGCAGGTGTCACGCCAGGGCCACTGCAAGCCTGGCTCGGCTTGCCTGCTTTCTCCAAAGGAGGCTGGCCGACCAGCCGAACCTGGCACCTGGGCCAGCCCCTTCCAAGGGGACGAGTTCCAGAGGATAGAGCCCTGGGGGCGGCTGCCAAGTCTCCTGGGGCGTGTGCTGGGCCCCCGTCAGAGGAGGAAGCAGCCTGGTAAACGGTGTGCCACGCCTGAGATCTGGAGGCCTCCCACAGCCGGGTCCCTGTCCTGCCCAGGCCCCCCGAGGGAGGACGATGGTCGGGCAGTGGCGAGCGTGGTGGGGCTGGCGCCGAGCCTGCCCTTGGATGCCCCGGGGAAGGGCGCCGGGGGATGGGCTGCCCCTGGCCAGGTCTGAGGGAGCGACCCAGCTCGGGGCTGTCGGGGGCAGAGAGAGAACCCCCACCGCCCTTTCCCTTCAGGTTCTTAGGGCTGGCCAAATCCTTCCCAAGACAGCTTGTCTGGAGAAAATCAGACCCAGCTGAAGAACATGTGTCCATGGGGGAAACCCGGGAAACTGAGTCTCCCCACACAATAGCAGAGATTCTCATCTTGCATCCTCTCCTGAGCTAATGACCAAGGTGGATGTCCCGGGTGGGCCTGTGGAATGGGAGAGGGGAGGAAGTCTATTGTCATGCAGAGGGACATGGAAAGACTTGTCTGAAGCTTATCCCCTGCACTGGAGTCAGGTCGGGAAGGGAAGGCACAGAGGGGAGCAGGAAGCGGCCTCTCTGTGGTGGGGCTGGCTCCGGGGCAGGCGTGGGGGTGATGGCTGGAAGTGGGATGGCGCGTGAGTTGGCACCAGCCAGCGGTAGAGGCCGAGACTCAGAGGTCATGGATCTCTCTCTCTGTCTCTGTCTCTCTCTCTCTCCCTCAGGGAGCTGAGGAGAGTAAGGTGGCTCCCCCTACCCACCTCGCCTACCTCTCCAAGGGCCCTTCTTTCTCTGGCCGCTCCGGGAGCCCTGCAGGCTTGGCTTCAACCCCCCACCGACCGCACAGGCCAAGGGCGCCTGCGGGACCGCCAGGGCATAGGGCTGACCTCGGGGGTCCTCAGTGAATGCCCCGCCCTCCCTCCAGGCTCTGACCCAGCTGCAGCTGTTCCTTTGCCGCCCTTCTGGACTTGGCTTCAGCTGTCTCCCTCCCCTCCCCCACTCCCACTCAGCTTGCAGGCCGCTTCCCTGCCTTGAAAGCATTGCTGTGGCCCTGAGGGCCACAGACCTACTGGGCTTCAAGCTCAAGGCTCTGCCTGGGCCTGCTGCTTCGGCCAGGGGCTCATTTCTTCCTGGAAAGACAAAGCCATGGCCTCACCCCACGCCTGCACTTTGCCACGGCAGGCAGCCCAGGTGTAGGAAAGGCTCTGTGGAGTCAGAAGTGCCGAGACAGGCAGATGGCACCAGAGGGTTTGGGGGCCAGGGCGTAACTGGGCTAGCCCCTCCTCCCGGAAGTCGGGGAGGCCCGGCCTTCCTAGTGCCCAGGCCACGGCTCCGGGGAGAAATCCGCCATGGAGGGCACGCGGGAGGCCCTCTGCCTGAGGTGGCAGGTGTCACGCCAGGGCCACTGCAAGCCTGGCTCGGCTTGCCTGCTTTCTCCAAAGGAGGCTGGCCGACCAGCCGAACCTGGCACCTGGGCCAGCCCCTTCCAAGGGGACGAGTTCCAGAGGATAGAGCCCTGGGGGCGGCTGCCAAGTCTCCTGGGGCGTGTGCTGGGCCCCCGTCAGAGGAGGAAGCAGCCTGGTAAACGGTGTGCCAGGCCTGAGATCTGGAGGCCTCCCACAGCCGGGTCCCTGTCCTGCCCAGGCCCCCCGAGGGAGGACGATGGTCGGGCAGTGGCGAGCGTGGTGGGGCTGGCGCCGAGCCTGCCCTTGGATGCCCCGGGGAAGGGCGCCGGGGGATGGGCTGCCCCTGGCCAGGTCTGAGGGAGCGACCCAGCTCGGGGCTGTCGGGGGCAGAGAGAGAACCCCCCTCCGCCCTTTCCCTTCAGGTTCTTAGGGCTGGCCAAATCCTTCCCAAGACAGCTTGTCTGGAGAAAATCAGACCCAGCTGAAGAACATGTGTCCATGGGGGAAACCCGGGAAACTGAGTCTCCCCACACAATAGCAGAGATTCTCATCTTGCATCCTCTCCTGAGCTTATGACCAAGGTGGATGTCCCGGGTGGGCCTGTGGAATGGGAGAGGGGAGGAAGTCTATTGTCATGCAGAGGGACATGGAAAGACTTGTCTGAAGCTTATCCCCTGCACTGGAGTCAGGTCGGGAAGGGAAGGCACAGAGGGGAGCAGGAAGCGGCCTCTCTGTGGTGGGGCTGGCTCCGGGGCAGGCGTGGGGGTGATGGCTGGAAGTAGGATGGCGCGTGAGTTGGCACCAGCCAGCGGTAGAGGCCGACACTCAGAGGTCATGGATCTCTCTCTCTGTCTCTGTCTCTCTCTCTCTCCCTCAGGGAGCTGAGGAGAGTAAGGTGGCTCCCCCTACCCACCTCGCCTACCTCTCCAAGGGCCCTTCTTTCTCTGGCCGCTCCGGGAGCCCTGCGGGCTTGGCTTCAACCCCCCACCCACCGCACAGGCCAAGGGCGCCTGCGCGACCGCCAGGGCCTAGGGCTGACCTCGGGGGTCCTCAGTGAATGCCCCGCCCTCCCTCCAGGCTCTGACCCAGCTGCAGCTGTTCCTTTGCCGCCCTTCTGGACTCGGCTTCAGCTGTCTCCCTCCCCTCCCCCACTCCCACTCAGCTTGCAGGCCGCTTCCCTGCCTTGAAAGCATTGCTCTGGCCCTGAGGGCCACAGACCTACTGGGCTTCAAGCTCAAGGCTCTGCCTGGGCCTGCTGCTTCGGCCAGGGGCTCATTTCTTCCTGGAAAGACAAAGCCATGGCCTCACCCCACGCCTGCACTTTGCCACGGCAGGCAGCCCAGGTGTAGGAAAGGCTCTGTGGAGTCAGAAGTGCCGAGACAGGCAGATGGCACCAGAGGGTTTGGGGGCCAGGGCGTAACTGGGCTAGCCCCTCCTCCCGGAAGTCGGGGAGGCCCGGCCTTCCTAGTGCCCAGGCCACGGCTCCGGGGAGAAATCCGCCATGGAGGGCACGCGGGAGGCCCTCTGCCTGAGGTGGCAGGTGTCACGCCAGGGCCACTGCAAGCCTGGCTCGGCTTGCCTGCTTTCTCCAAAGGAGGCTGGCCGACCAGCCGAACCTGGCACCTGGGCCAGCCCCTTCCAAGGGGACGAGTTCCAGAGGATAGAGCCCTGGGGGCGGCTGCCAAGTCTCCTGGGGCGTGTGCTGGGCCCCCGTCAGAGGAGGAAGCAGCCTGGTAAACGGTGTGCCAGGCCTGAGATCTGGAGGCCTCCCACAGCCGGGTCCCTGTCCTGCCCAGGCCCCCCGAGGGAGGACGATGGTCGGGCAGTGGCGAGCGTGGTGGGGCTGGCGCCGAGCCTGCCCTTGGATGCCCCGGGGAAGGGCGCCGGGGGATGGGCTGCCCCTGGCCAGGTCTGAGGGAGCGACCCAGCTCGGGGCTGTCGGGGGCAGAGAGAGAACCCCCCTCCGCCCTTTCCCTTCAGGTTCTTAGGGCTGGCCAAATCCTTCCCAAGACAGCTTGTCTGGAGAAAATCAGACCCAGCTGAAGAACATGTGTCCATGGGGGAAACCCGGGAAACTGAGTCTCCCCACACAATAGCAGAGATTCTCATCTTGCATCCTCTCCTGAGCTAATGACCAAGGTGGATGTCCCGGGTGGGCCTGTGGAATGGGAGAGGGGAGGAAGTCTATTGTCATGCAGAGGGACATGGAAAGACTTGTCTGAAGCTTATCCCCTGCACTGGAGTCAGGTCGGGAAGGGAAGGCACAGAGGGGAGCAGGAAGCGGCCTCTCTGTGGTGGGGCTGGCTCCGGGGCAGGCGTGGGGGTGATGGCTGGAAGTGGGATGGCGCGTGAGTTGGCACCAGCCAGCGGTAGAGGCCGAGACTCAGAGGTCATGGATCTCTCTCTCTGTCTCTGTCTCTCTCTCTCTCCCTCAGGGAGCTGAGGAGAGTAAGGTGGCTCCCCCTACCCACCTCGCCTACCTCTCCAAGGGCCCTTCTTTCTCTGGCCGCTCCGGGAGCCCTGCAGGCTTGGCTTCAACCCCCCACCGACCGCACAGGCCAAGGGCGCCTGCGGGACCGCCAGGGCATAGGGCTGACCTCGGGGGTCCTCAGTGAATGCCCCGCCCTCCCTCCAGGCTCTGACCCAGCTGCAGCTGTTCCTTTGCCGCCCTTCTGGACTTGGCTTCAGCTGTCTCCCTCCCCTCCCCCACTCCCACTCAGCTTGCAGGCCGCTTCCCTGCCTTGAAAGCATTGCTGTGGCCCTGAGGGCCACAGACCTACTGGGCTTCAAGCTCAAGGCTCTGCCTGGGCCTGCTGCTTCGGCCAGGGGCTCATTTCTTCCTGGAAAGACAAAGCCATGGCCTCACCCCACGCCTGCACTTTGCCACGGCAGGCAGCCCAGGTGTAGGAAAGGCTCTGTGGAGTCAGAAGTGCCGAGACAGGCAGATGGCACCAGAGGGTTTGGGGGCCAGGGCGTAACTGGGCTAGCCCCTCCTCCCGGAAGTCGGGGAGGCCCGGCCTTCCTAGTGCCCAGGCCACGGCTCCGGGGAGAAATCCGCCATGGAGGGCACGCGGGAGGCCCTCTGCCTGAGGTGGCAGGTGTCACGCCAGGGCCACTGCAAGCCTGGCTCGGCTTGCCTGCTTTCTCCAAAGGAGGCTGGCCGACCAGCCGAACCTGGCACCTGGGCCAGCCCCTTCCAAGGGGACGAGTTCCAGAGGATAGAGCCCTGGGGGCGGCTGCCAAGTCTCCTGGGGCGTGTGCTGGGCCCCCGTCAGAGGAGGAAGCAGCCTGGTAAACGGTGTGCCAGGCCTGAGATCTGGAGGCCTCCCACAGCCGGGTCCCTGTCCTGCCCAGGCCCCCCGAGGGAGGACGATGGTCGGGCAGTGGCGAGCGTGGTGGGGCTGGCGCCGAGCCTGCCCTTGGATGCCCCGGGGAAGGGCGCCGGGGGATGGGCTGCCCCTGGCCAGGTCTGAGGGAGCGACCCAGCTCGGGGCTGTCGGGGGCAGAGAGAGAACCCCCCTCCGCCCTTTCCCTTCAGGTTCTTAGGGCTGGCCAAATCCTTCCCAAGACAGCTTGTCTGGAGAAAATCAGACCCAGCTGAAGAACATGTGTCCATGGGGGAAACCCGGGAAACTGAGTCTCCCCACACAATAGCAGAGATTCTCATCTTGCATCCTCTCCTGAGCTTATGACCAAGGTGGATGTCCCGGGTGGGCCTGTGGAATGGGAGAGGGGAGGAAGTCTATTGTCATGCAGAGGGACATGGAAAGACTTGTCTGAAGCTTATCCCCTGCACTGGAGTCAGGTCGGGAAGGGAAGGCACAGAGGGGAGCAGGAAGCGGCCTCTCTGTGGTGGGGCTGGCTCCGGGGCAGGCGTGGGGGTGATGGCTGGAAGTAGGATGGCGCGTGAGTTGGCACCAGCCAGCGGTAGAGGCCGACACTCAGAGGTCATGGATCTCTCTCTCTGTCTCTGTCTCTCTCTCTCTCCCTCAGGGAGCTGAGGAGAGTAAGGTGGCTCCCCCTACCCACCTCGCCTACCTCTCCAAGGGCCCTTCTTTCTCTGGCCGCTCCGGGAGCCCTGCGGGCTTGGCTTCAACCCCCCACCCACCGCACAGGCCAAGGGCGCCTGCGCGACCGCCAGGGCCTAGGGCTGACCTCGGGGGTCCTCAGTGAATGCCCCGCCCTCCCTCCAGGCTCTGACCCAGCTGCAGCTGTTCCTTTGCCGCCCTTCTGGACTCGGCTTCAGCTGTCTCCCTCCCCTCCCCCACTCCCACTCAGCTTGCAGGCCGCTTCCCTGCCTTGAAAGCATTGCTCTGGCCCTGAGGGCCACAGACCTACTGGGCTTCAAGCTCAAGGCTCTGCCTGGGCCTGCTGCTTCGGCCAGGGGCTCATTTCTTCCTGGAAAGACAAAGCCATGGCCTCACCCCACGCCTGCACTTTGCCACGGCAGGCAGCCCAGGTGTAGGAAAGGCTCTGTGGAGTCAGAAGTGCCGAGACAGGCAGATGGCACCAGAGGGTTTGGGGGCCAGGGCGTAACTGGGCTAGCCCCTCCTCCCGGAAGTCGGGGAGGCCCGGCCTTCCTAGTGCCCAGGCCACGGCTCCGGGGAGAAATCCGCCATGGAGGGCACGCGGGAGGCCCTCTGCCTGAGGTGGCAGGTGTCACGCCAGGGCCACTGCAAGCCTGGCTCGGCTTGCCTGCTTTCTCCAAAGGAGGCTGGCCGACCAGCCGAACCTGGCACCTGGGCCAGCCCCTTCCAAGGGGACGAGTTCCAGAGGATAGAGCCCTGGGGGCGGCTGCCAAGTCTCCTGGGGCGTGTGCTGGGCCCCCGTCAGAGGAGGAAGCAGCCTGGTAAACGGTGTGCCAGGCCTGAGATCTGGAGGCCTCCCACAGCCGGGTCCCTGTCCTGCCCAGGCCCCCCGAGGGAGGACGATGGTCGGGCAGTGGCGAGCGTGGTGGGGCTGGCGCCGAGCCTGCCCTTGGATGCCCCGGGGAAGGGCGCCGGGGGATGGGCTGCCCCTGGCCAGGTCTGAGGGAGCGACCCAGCTCGGGGCTGTCGGGGGCAGAGAGAGAACCCCCCTCCGCCCTTTCCCTTCAGGTTCTTAGGGCTGGCCAAATCCTTCCCAAGACAGCTTGTCTGGAGAAAATCAGACCCAGCTGAAGAACATGTGTCCATGGGGGAAACCCGGGAAACTGAGTCTCCCCACACAATAGCAGAGATTCTCATCTTGCATCCTCTCCTGAGCTTATGACCAAGGTGGATGTCCCGGGTGGGCCTGTGGAATGGGAGAGGGGAGGAAGTCTATTGTCATGCAGAGGGACATGGAAAGACTTGTCTGAAGCTTATCCCCTGCACTGGAGTCAGGTCGGGAAGGGAAGGCACAGAGGGGAGCAGGAAGCGGCCTCTCTGTGGTGGGGCTGGCTCCGGGGCAGGCGTGGGGGTGATGGCTGGAAGTGGGATGGCGCGTGAGTTGGCACCAGCCAGCGGTAGAGGCAGAGACTCAGAGGTCATGGATCTCTCTCTCTGTCTCTGTCTCTCTCTCTCTCCCTCAGGGAGCTGAGGAGAGTAAGGTGGCTCCCCCTACCCACCTCGCCTACCTCTCCATGGGCCCTTCTTTCTCTGGCCGCTCCGGGAGCCCTGCGGGCTTGGCTTCAACCCTCCACCCACAGCACAGGCCAAGGGTGCCTGCGCGACCGCCTGGGCCTAGGGCTGACCTCGGGGGTCCTCAGTGAATGCACCGCCCTCCCTCCAGGCTCTGACCCAGCTGCAGCTGTTCCTTTGCCGCCCTTCTGGACTAGGCTTCAGCTGTCTCCCTCCCCTCCCCCACTCCCACTCAGCTTGCAGGCCGCTTCCCTGCCTTGAAAGCATTGCTGTGGCCCTGAGGGCCACAGACCTACTGGGCTTCAAGCTCAAGGCTCTGCCTGGGCCTGCTGCTTCGGCCAGGGGCTCATTTCTTCCTGGAAAGACAAAGCCATGGCCTCACCCCACGCCTGCACTTTGCCACGGCAGGCAGCCCAGGTGTAGGAAAGGCTCTGTGGAGTCAGAAGTGCCGAGACAGGCAGATGGCACCAGAGGGTTTGGGGGCCAGGGCGTAACTGGGCTAGCCCCTCCTCCCGGAAGTCGGGGAGGCCCGGCCTTCCTAGTGCCCAGGCCACGGCTCCAGGGAGAAATCCGCCATGGAGGGCACGCGGGAGGCCCTCTGCCTGAGGTGGCAGGTGTCACGCCAGGGCCACTGCAAGCCTGGCTCGGCTTGCCTGCTTTCTCCAAAGGAGGCTGGCCGACCAGCCGAACCTGGCACCTGGGCCAGCCCCTTCCAAGGGGACGAGTTCCAGAGGATAGAGCCCTGGGGGCGGCTGCCAAGTCTCCTGGGGCGTGTGCTGGGCCCCCGTCAGAGGAGGAAGCAGCCTGGTAAACGGTGTGCCATGCCTGAGATCTGGAGGCCTCCCACAGCCGGGTCCCTGTCCTGCCCAGGCCCCCCGAGGGAGGACGATTGTCGGGCAGTGGCGAGCGTGGTGGGGCTGGCGCCGAGCCTGCCCTTGGATGCCCCGGGGAAGGGCGCCGGGGGATGGGCTGCCCCTGGCCAGGTCTGAGGGAGCGACCCAGCTCGGGGCTGTCGGGGGCAGAGAGAGAACCCCCCTCCGCCCTTTCCCTTCAGGTTCTTAGGGCTGGCCAAATCCTTCCCAAGACAGCTTGTCTGGAGAAAATCAGACCCAGCTGAAGAACATGTGTCCATGGGGGAAACCCGGGAAACTGAGTCTCCCCACACAATAGCAGAGATTCTCATCTTGCATCCTCTCCTGAGCTAATGACCAAGGTGGATGTCCCGGGTGGGCCTGTGGAATGGGAGAGGGGAGGAAGTCTATTGTCATGCAGAGGGACATGGAAAGACTTGTCTGAAGCTTATCCCCTGCACTGGAGTCAGGTCAGGAAGGGAAGGCACAGAGGGGAGCAGGAAGCGGCCTCTCTGTGGTGGGGCTGGCTCCGGGGCAGGCGTGGGGGTGATGGCTGGAAGTGGGATGGCGCGTGAGTTGGCACCAGCCAGCGGTAGAGGCCGAGACTCAGAGGTCATGGATCTCTCTCTCTGTCTCTGTCTCTCTCTCTCTCCCTCAGGGAGCTGAGGAGAGTAAGGTGGCTCCCCCTACCCACCTCGCCTACCTCTCCAAGGGCCCTTCTTTCTCTGGCCACTCCGGGAGCCCTGCGGGCTTGGCTTCAACCCCCCACCCACCGCAGAGGCCAAGGGCGCCTGCGCGACCGCCAGGGCATAGGGCTGACCTCGGGGGTCCTCAGTGAATGCCCCGCCCTCCCTCCAGGCTCTGACCCAGCTGCAGCTGTTCCTTTGCCGCCCTTCTGGACTCGGCTTCAGCTGTCTCCCTCCCCTCCCCCACTCCCACTCAGCTTGCAGGCCGCTTCCCTGCCTTGAAAGCATTGCTCTGGCCCTGAGGGCCACAGACCTACTGGGCTTCAAGCTCAAGGCTCTGCCTGGGCCTGCTGCTTCGGCCAGGGGCTCATTTCTTCCTGGAAAGACAAAGCCATGGCCTCACCCCACGCCTGCACTTTGCCACGGCAGGCAGCCCAGGTGTAGGAAAGGCTCTGTGGAGTCAGAAGTGCCGAGACAGGCAGATGGCACCAGAGGGTTTGGGGGCCAGGGCGTAACTGGGCTAGCCCCTCCTCCCGGAAGTCGGGGAGGCCCGGCCTTCCTAGTGCCCAGGCCACGGCTCCGGGGAGAAATCCGCCATGGAGGGCACGCGGGAGGCCCTCTGCCTGAGGTGGCAGGTGTCACGCCAGGGCCACTGCAAGCCTGGCTCGGCTTGCCTGCTTTCTCCAAAGGAGGCTGGCCGACCAGCCGAACCTGGCACCTGGGCCAGCCCCTTCCAAGGGGACGAGTTCCAGAGGATAGAGCCCTGGGGGCGGCTGCCAAGTCTCCTGGGGCGTGTGCTGGGCCCCCGTCAGAGGAGGAAGCAGCCTGGTAAACGGTGTGCCACGCCTGAGATCTGGAGGCCTCCCACAGCCGGGTCCCTGTCCTGCCCAGGCCCCCCGAGGGAGGACGATGGTCGGGCAGTGGCGAGCGTGGTGGGGCTGGCGCCGAGCCTGCCCTTGGATGCCCCGGGGAAGGGCGCCGGGGGATGGGCTGCCCCTGGCCAGGTCTGAGGGAGCGACCCAGCTCGGGGCTGTCGGGGGCAGAGAGAGAACCCCCACCGCCATTTCCCTTCAGGTTCTTAGGGCTGGCCAAATCCTTCCCAAGACAGCTTGTCTGGAGAAAATCAGACCCAGCTGAAGAACATGTGTCCATGGGGGAAACCCGGGAAACTGAGTCTCCCCACACAATAGCAGAGATTCTCATCTTGCATCCTCTCCTGAGCTAATGACCAAGGTGGATGTCCCGGGTGGGCCTGTGGAATGGGAGAGGGGAGGAAGTCTATTGTCATGCAGAGGGACATGGAAAGACTTGTCTGAAGCTTATCCCCTGCACTGGAGTCAGGTCGGGAAGGGAAGGCACAGAGGGGAGCAGGAAGCGGCCTCTCTGTGGTGGGGCTGGCTCCGGGGCAGGCGTGGGGGTGATGGCTGGAAGTGGGATGGCGCGTGAGTTGGCACCAGCCAGCGGTAGAGGCCGAGACTCAGAGGTCATGGATCTCTCTCTCTGTCTCTGTCTCTCTCTCTCTCCCTCAGGGAGCTGAGGAGAGTAAGGTGGCTCCCCCTACCCACCTCGCCTACCTCTCCAAGGGCCCTTCTTTCTCTGGCCGCTCCGGGAGCCCTGCAGGCTTGGCTTCAACCCCCCACCGACCGCACAGGCCAAGGGCGCCTGCGGGACCGCCAGGGCATAGGGCTGACCTCGGGGGTCCTCAGTGAATGCCCCGCCCTCCCTCCAGGCTCTGACCCAGCTGCAGCTGTTCCTTTGCCGCCCTTCTGGACTTGGCTTCAGCTGTCTCCCTCCCCTCCCCCACTCCCACTCAGCTTGCAGGCCGCTTCCCTGCCTTGAAAGCATTGCTGTGGCCCTGAGGGCCACAGACCTACTGGGCTTCAAGCTCAAGGCTCTGCCTGGGCCTGCTGCTTCGGCCAGGGGCTCATTTCTTCCTGGAAAGACAAAGCCATGGCCTCACCCCACGCCTGCACTTTGCCATGGCAGGCAGCCCAGGTGTAGGAAAGGCTCTGTGGAGTCAGAAGTGCCGAGACAGGCAGATGGCACCAGAGGGTTTGGGGGCCAGGGCGTAACTGGGCTAGCCCCTCCTCCCGGAAGTCGGGGAGGCCCGGCCTTCCTAGTGCCCAGGCCACGGCTCCGGGGAGAAATCCGCCATGGAGGGCACGCGGGAGGCCCTCTGCCTGAGGTGGCAGGTGTCACGCCAGGGCCACTGCAAGCCTGGCTCGGCTTGCCTGCTTTCTCCAAAGGAGGCTGGCCGACCAGCCGAACCTGGCACCTGGGCCAGCCCCTTCCAAGGGGACGAGTTCCAGAGGATAGAGCCCTGGGGGCGGCTGCCAAGTCTCCTGGGGCGTGTGCTGGGCCCCCGTCAGAGGAGGAAGCAGCCTGGTAAACGGTGTGCCAGGCCTGAGATCTGGAGGCCTCCCACAGCCGGGTCCCTGTCCTGCCCAGGCCCCCCGAGGGAGGACGATGGTCGGGCAGTGGCGAGCGTGGTGGGGCTGGCGCCGAGCCTGCCCTTGGATGCCCCGGGGAAGGGCGCCGGGGGATGGGCTGCCCCTGGCCAGGTCTGAGGGAGCGACCCAGCTCGGGGCTGTCGGGGGCAGAGAGAGAACCCCCCTCCGCCCTTTCCCTTCAGGTTCTTAGGGCTGGCCAAATCCTTCCCAAGACAGCTTGTCTGGAGAAAATCAGACCCAGCTGAAGAACATGTGTCCATGGGGGAAACCCGGGAAACTGAGTCTCCCCACACAATAGCAGAGATTCTCATCTTGCATCCTCTCCTGAGCTTATGACCAAGGTGGATGTCCCGGGTGGGCCTGTGGAATGGGAGAGGGGAGGAAGTCTATTGTCATGCAGAGGGACATGGAAAGACTTGTCTGAAGCTTATCCCCTGCACTGGAGTCAGGTCGGGAAGGGAAGGCACAGAGGGGAGCAGGAAGCGGCCTCTCTGTGGTGGGGCTGGCTCCGGGGCAGGCGTGGGGGTAATGGCTGGAAGTAGGATGGCGCCTGAGTTGGCACCAGCCAGCGGTAGAGGCCGACACTCAGAGGTCATGGATCTCTCTCTCTGTCTCTGTCTCTCTCTCTCTCCCTCAGGGAGCTGAGGAGAGTAAGGTGGCTCCCCCTACCCACCTCGCCTACCTCTCCAAGGGCCCTTCTTTCTCTGGCCGCTCCGGGAGCCCTGCGGGCTTGGCTTCAACCCCCCACCCACCGCACAGGCCAAGGGCGCCTGCGCGACCGCCAGGGCCTAGGGCTGACCTCGGGGGTCCTCAGTGAATGCCCCGCCCTCCCTCCAGGCTCTGACCCAGCTGCAGCTGTTCCTTTGCCGCCCTTCTGGACTCGGCTTCAGCTGTCTCCCTCCCCTCCCCCACTCCCACTCAGCTTGCAGGCCGCTTCCCTGCCTTGAAAGCATTGCTCTGGCCCTGAGGGCCACAGACCTACTGGGCTTCAAGCTCAAGGCTCTGCCTGGGCCTGCTGCTTCGGCCAGGGGCTCATTTCTTCCTGGAAAGACAAAGCCATGGCCTCACCCCACGCCTGCACTTTGCCACGGCAGGCAGCCCAGGTGTAGGAAAGGCTCTGTGGAGTCAGAAGTGCCGAGACAGGCAGATGGCACCAGAGGGTTTGGGGGCCAGGGCGTAACTGGGCTAGCCCCTCCTCCCGGAAGTCGGGGAGGCCCGGCCTTCCTAGTGCCCAGGCCACGGCTCCGGGGAGAAATCCGCCATGGAGGGCACGCGGGAGGCCCTCTGCCTGAGGTGGCAGGTGTCACGCCAGGGCCACTGCAAGCCTGGCTCGGCTTGCCTGCTTTCTCCAAAGGAGGCTGGCCGACCAGCCGAACCTGGCACCTGGGCCAGCCCCTTCCAAGGGGACGAGTTCCAGAGGATAGAGCCCTGGGGGCGGCTGCCAAGTCTCCTGGGGCGTGTGCTGGGCCCCCGTCAGAGGAGGAAGCAGCCTGGTAAACGGTGTGCCAGGCCTGAGATCTGGAGGCCTCCCACAGCCGGGTCCCTGTCCTGCCCAGGCCCCCCGAGGGAGGACGATGGTCGGGCAGTGGCGAGCGTGGTGGGGCTGGCGCCGAGCCTGCCCTTGGATGCCCCGGGGAAGGGCGCCGGGGGATGGGCTGCCCCTGGCCAGGTCTGAGGGAGCGACCCAGCTCGGGGCTGTCGGGGGCAGAGAGAGAACCCCCCTCCGCCCTTTCCCTTCAGGTTCTTAGGGCTGGCCAAATCCTTCCCAAGACAGCTTGTCTGGAGAAAATCAGACCCAGCTGAAGAACATGTGTCCATGGGGGAAACCCGGGAAACTGAGTCTCCCCACACAATAGCAGAGATTCTCATCTTGCATCCTCTCCTGAGCTAATGACCAAGGTGGATGTCCCGGGTGGGCCTGTGGAATGGGAGAGGGGAGGAAGTCTATTGTCATGCAGAGGGACATGGAAAGACTTGTCTGAAGCTTATCCCCTGCACTGGAGTCAGGTCGGGAAGGGAAGGCACAGAGGGGAGCAGGAAGCGGCCTCTCTGTGGTGGGGCTGGCTCCGGGGCAGGCGTGGGGGTGATGGCTGGAAGTGGGATGGCGCGTGAGTTGGCACCAGCCAGCGGTAGAGGCCGAGACTCAGAGGTCATGGATCTCTCTCTCTGTCTCTGTCTCTCTCTCTCTCCCTCAGGGAGCTGAGGAGAGTAAGTTGGCTCCCCCTACCCACCTCGCCTACCTCTCCAAGGGCCCTTCTTTCTCTGGCCACTCCGGGAGCCCTGCGGGCTTGGCTTCAACCCCCCACCCACCGCACAGGCCAAGGGCGCCTGCGCGACCGCCAGGGCCTAGGGCTGACCTCGGGGGTCCTCAGTGAATGCCCCGCCCTCCCTCCAGGCTCTGACCCAGCTGCAGCTGTTCCTTTGCCGCCCTTCTGGACTCGGCTTCAGCTGTCTCCCTCCCCTCCCCCTCTCCCACTCAGCTTGCAGGCCGCTTCCCTGCCTTGAAAGCATTGCTCTGGCCCTGAGGGCCACAGACCTACTGGGCTTCAAGCTCAAGGCTCTGCCTGGGCCTGCTGCTTCGGCCAGGGGCTCATTTCTTCCTGGAAAGACAAAGCCATGGCCTCACCCCACGCCTGCACTTTGCCACGGCAGGCAGCCCAGGTGTAGGAAAGGCTCTGTGGAGTCAGAAGTGCCGAGACAGGCAGATGGCACCAGAGGGTTTGGGGGCCAGGGCGTAACTGGGCTAGCCCCTCCTCCCGGAAGTCGGGGAGGCCCGGCCTTCCTAGTGCCCAGGCCACGGCTCCGGGGAGAAATCCGCCATGGAGGGCACGCGGGAGGCCCTCTGCCTGAGGTGGCACGTGTCACGCCAGGGCCACTGCAAGCCTGGCTCGGCTTGCCTGCTTTCTCCAAAGGAGGCTGGCCGACCAGCCGAACCTGGCACCTGGGCCAGCCCCTTCCAAGGGGACGAGTTCCAGAGGATAGAGCCCTGGGGGCGGCTGCCAAGTCTCCTGGGGCGTGTGCTGGGCCCCCGTCAGAGGAGGAAGCAGCCTGGTAAACGGTGTGCCAGGCCTGAGATCTGGAGGCCTCCCACAGCCGGGTCCCTGTCCTGCCCAGGCCCAACGAGGGAGGACGATGGTCGGGCAGTGGCGAGCGTGGTGGGGCTGGCGCCGAGCCTGCCCTTGGATGCCCCGGGGAAGGGCGCCGGGGGATGGGCTGCCCCTGGCCAGGTCTGAGGGAGCGACCCAGCTCGGGGCTGTCGGGGGCAGAGAGAGAACCCCCCTCCGCCCTTTCCCTTCAGGTTCTTAGGGCTGGCCAAATCCTTCCCAAGACAGCTTGTCTGGAGAAAATCAGACCCAGCTGAAGAACATGTGTCCATGGGGGAAACCCGGGAAACTGAGTCTCCCCACACAACAGCAGAGATTCTCATCTTGCATCCTCTCCTGAGCTAATGACCAAGGTGGATGTCCCGGGTGGGCCTGTGGAATGGGAGAGGGGAGGAAGTCTATTGTCATGCAGAGGGACATGGAAAGACTTGTCTGAAGCTTATCCCCTGCACTGGAGTCAGGTCGGGAAGGGAAGGCACAGAGGGGAGCAGGAAGCGGCCTCTCTGTGGTGGGGCTGGCTCCGGGGCAGGCGTGGGGGTGATGGCTGGAAGTGGGATGGCGCGTGAGTTGGCACCAGCCAGCGGTAGAGGCCGAGACTCAGAGGTCATGGATCTCTCTCTCTGTCTCTGTCTCTCTCTCTCTCCCTCAGGGAGCTGAGGAGAGTAAGGTGGCTCCCCCTACCCACCTCGCCTACCTCTCCAAGGGCCCTTCTTTCTCTGGCCGCTCCGGGAGCCCTGCAGGCTTGGCTTCAACCCCCCACCCACCGCACAGGCCTAGGGCGCCTGCGGGACCGCCAGGGCATAGGGCTGACCTCAGGGGTCCTCAGTGAATGCCCCGCCCTCCCTCCAGGCTCTGACCCAGCTGCAGCTGTTCCTTTGCCGCCCTTCTGGACTTGGCTTCAGCTGTCTCCCTCCACTCCCCCACTCCCACTCAGCTTGCAGGCCGCTTCCCTGCCTTGAAAGCATTGCTGTGGCCCTGAGGGCCACAGACCTACTGGGCTTCAAGCTCAAGGCTCTGCCTGGGCCTGCTGCTTCGGCCAGGGGCTCATTTCTTCCTGGAAAGACAAAGCCATGGCATCACCCCACGCCTGCACTTTGCCACGGCAGGCAGCCCAGGTGTAGGAAAGGCTCTGTGGAGTCAGAAGTGCCGAGACAGGCAGATGGCACCAGAGGGTTTGGGGGCCAGGGCGTAACTGGGCTAGCCCCTCCTCCCGGAAGTCGGGGAGGCCCGGCCTTCCTAGTGCCCAGGCCACGCCTCCGGGGAGAAATCCGCCATGGAGGGCACGCGGGAGGCCCTCTGCCTGAGGTGGCAGGTGTCACGCCAGGGCCACTGCAAGACTGGCTCGGCTTGCCTGCTTTCTCCAAAGGAGGCTGGCCGACCAGCCGAACCTGGCACCTGGGCCAGCCCCTTCCAAGGGGACGAGTTCCAGAGGATAGAGCCCTGGGGGCGGCTGCCAAGTCTCCTGGGGCGTGTGATGGGCCCCTGTCAGAGGAGGAAGCAGCCTGGTAAACGGTGTGCCAGGCCTGAGATCTGGAGGCCTCCCACAGCCGGGTCCCTGTCCTGCCCAGGCCCCAAGAGGGAGGACGATGGTCGGGCAGTGGCGAGCGTGGTGGGGCTGGCGCCGAGCCTGCCCTTGGATGCCCCGGGGAAGGGCGCCGGGGGATGGGCTGCCCCTGGCCAGGTCTGAGGGAGCGACCCAGCTCGGGGCTGTCGGGGGCAGAGAGAGAACCCCCCTCCGCCCTTTCCCTTCAGGTTCTTAGGGCTGGCCAAATCCTTCCCAAGACAGCTTGTCTGGAGAAAATCAGACCCAGCTGAAGAACATGTGTCCATGGGGGAAACCCGGGAAACTGAGTCTCCCCACACAATAGCAGAGATTCTCATCTTGCATCCTCTCCTGAGCTTATGACCAAGGTGGATGTCCCGGGTGGGCCTGTGGAATGGGAGAGGGGAGGAAGTCTATTGTCATGCAGAGGGACATGGAAAGACTTGTCTGAAGCTTATCCCCTGCACTGGAGTCAGGTCGGGAAGGGAAGGCACAGAGGGGAGCAGGAAGCGGCCTCTCTGTGGTGGGGCTGGCTCCGGGGCAGGCGTGGGGGTGATGGCTGGAAGTGGGATGGCGCGTGAGTTGGCACCAGCCAGCGGTAGAGGCAGA
Source organism: Diceros bicornis minor (assembly GCF_020826845.1). NCBI lineage: Eukaryota > Metazoa > Chordata > Mammalia > Perissodactyla > Rhinocerotidae > Diceros > Diceros bicornis. The sequence goes on from NW_026690876.1 coordinate 2,312,869, forward strand.
GACTCAGAGGTCATGGATCTCTCTCTCTGTCTCTGTCTCTCTCTCTCTCCCTCAGGGAGCTGAGGAGAGTAAGGTGGCTCCCCCTACCCACCTCGCCTACCTCTCCATGGGCCCTTCTTTCTCTGGCCGCTCCGGGAGCCCTGCGGGCTTGGCTTCAACCCTCCACCCACAGCACAGGCCAAGGGCGCCTGCGCGACAGCCGGGGCCTAGGGCTGACCTCGGGGGTCCTCAGTGAATGCCCCGCCCTCCCTCCAGGCTCTGACCCAGCTGCAGCTGTTCCTTTGCCGCCCTTCTGGACTCGGCTTCAGCTTTCTCCCTCCCCTCCCCCACTCCCACTCAGCTTGCAGGCCGCTTCCCTGCCTTGAAAGCATTGCTGTGGCCCTGAGGGCCACAGACCTACTGGGCTTCAAGCTCAAGGCTCTGCCTGGGCCTGCTGCTTCGGCCAGGGGCTCATTTCTTCCTGGAAAGACAAAGCCATGGCCTCACCCCACGCCTGCACTTTGCCACGGCAGGCAGCCCAGGTGTAGGAAAGGCTCTGTGGAGTCAGAAGTGCCGAGACAGGCAGATGGCACCAGAGGGTTTGGGGGCCAGGGCGTAACTGGGCTAGCCCCTCCTCCCGGAAGTGGGGGAGGCCCGGCCTTCCTAGTGCCCAGGCCACGGCTCCAGGGAGAAATCCGCCATGGAGGGCACGCGGGAGGCCCTCTGCCTGAGGTGGCAGGTGTCACGCCAGGGCCACTGCAAGCCTGGCTCGGCTTGCCTGCTTTCTCCAAAGGAGGCTGGCCGACCAGCCGAACCTGGCACCTGGGCCAGCCCCTTCCAAGGGGACGAGTTCCAGAGGATAGAGCCCTGGGGGCGGCTGCCAAGTCTCCTGGGGCGTGTGCTGGGCCCCCGTCAGAGGAGGAAGCAGCCTGGTAAACGGTGTGCCAGGCCTGAGATCTGGAGGCCTCCCACAGCCGGGTCCCTGTCCTGCCCAGGCCCCCCAAGGGAGGACGATGGTCGGGCAGTGGCGAGCGTGGTGGCGCTGGCGCCGAGCCTGCCCTTGGATGCCCCGGGGAAGGGCGCCGGGGGATGGGCTGCCCCTGGCCAGGTCTGAGGGAGCGACCCAGCTCGGGGCTGTCGGGGGCAGAGAGAGAACCCCCCTCCGCCCTTTCCCTTCAGGTTCTTAGGGCTGGCCAAATCCTTCCCAAGACAGCTTGTCTGGAGAAAATCAGACCCAGCTGAAGAACATGTGTCCATGGGGGAAACCCGGGAAACTGAGTCTCCCCACACAATAGCAGAGATTCTCATCTTGCATCCTCTCCTGAGCTAATGACCAAGGTGGATGTCCCGGGTGGGCCTGTGGAATGGGAGAGGGGAGGAAGTCTATTGTCATGCAGAGGGACATGGAAAGACTTGTCTGAAGCTTATCCCCTGCACTGGAGTCAGGTCGGGAAGGGAAGGCACAGAGGGGAGCAGGAAGCGGCCTCTCTGTGGTGGGGCTGGCTCCGGGGCAGGCGTGGGGGTGATGGCTGGAAGTGGGATGGCGCGTGAGTTGGCACCAGCCAGCGGTAGAGGCAGAGACTCAGAGGTCATGGATCTCTCTCTCTGTCTCTGTCTCTCTCTCTCTCCCTCAGGGAGCTGAGGAGAGTAAGGTGGCTCCCCCTACCCACCTCGCCTACCTCTCCAAGGGCCCTTCTTTCTCTGGCCACTCCGGGAGCCCTGCGGGCTTGGCTTCAACCCCCCACCCACCGCACAGGCCAAGGGCGCCTGCGCGACCGCCAGGGCCTAGGGCTGACCTCGGGGGTCCTCAGTGAATGCCCCGCCCTCCCTCCAGGCTCTGACCCAGCTGCAGCTGTTCCTTTGCCGCCCTTCTGGACTCGGCTTCAGCTGTCTCCCTCCCCTCCCCCACTCCCACTCAGCTTGCAGGCCGCTTCCCTGCCTTGAAAGCATTGCTCTGGCCCTGAGGGCCACAGACCTACTGGGCTTCAAGCTCAAGGCTCTGCCTGGGCCTGCTGCTTCGGCCAGGGGCTCATTTCTTCCTGGAAAGACAAAGCCATGGCCTCACCCCACGCCTGCACTTTGCCACGGCAGGCAGCCCAGGTGTAGGAAAGGCTCTGTGGAGTCAGAAGTGCCGAGACAGGCAGATGGCACCAGAGGGTTTGGGGGCCAGGGCGTAACTGGGCTAGCCCCTCCTCCCGGAAGTCGGGGAGGCCCGGCCTTCCTAGTGCCCAGGCCACGGCTCCGGGGAGAAATCCGCCATGGAGGGCACGCGGGAGGCCCTCTGCCTGAGGTGGCACGTGTCACGCCAGGGCCACTGCAAGCCTGGCTCGGCTTGCCTGCTTTCTCCAAAGGAGGCTGGCCGACCAGCCGAACCTGGCACCTGGGCCAGCCCCTTCCAAGGGGACGAGTTCCAGAGGATAGAGCCCTGGGGGCGGCTGCCAAGTCTCCTGGGGCGTGTGCTGGGCCCCCGTCAGAGGAGGAAGCAGCCTGGTAAACGGTGTGCCAGGCCTGAGATCTGGAGGCCTCCCACAGCCGGGTCCCTGTCCTGCCCAGGCCCCCCGAGGGAGGACGATGGTCGGGCAGTGGCGAGCGTGGTGGGGCTGGCGCCCAGCCTGCCCTTGGATGCCCCGGGGAAGGGCGCCGGGGGATGGGCTGCCCCTGGCCAGGTCTGAGGGAGCGACCCAGCTCGGGGCTGTCGGGGGCAGAGAGAGAACCCCCCTCCGCCCTTTCCCTTCAGGTTCTTAGGGCTGGCCACATCCTTCCCAAGACAGCTTGTCTGGAGAAAATCAGACCCAGCTGAAGAACATGTGTCCATGGGGGAAACCCGGGAAACTGAGTCTCCCCACACAATAGCAGAGATTCTCATCTTGCATCCTCTCCTGAGCTAATGACCAAGGTGGATGTCCCGGGTGGGCCTGTGGAATGGGAGAGGGGAGGAAGTCTATTGTCATGCAGAGGGACATGGAAAGACTTGTCTGAAGCTTATCCCCTGCACTGGAGTCAGGTCGGGAAGGGAAGGCACAGAGGGGAGCAGGAAGCGGCCTCTCTGTGGTGGGGCTGGCTCCGGGGCAGGCGTGGGGGTGATGGCTGGAAGTGGGATGGCGCGTGAGTTGGCACCAGCCAGCGGTAGAGGCAGAGACTCAGAGGTCATGGATCTCTCTCTCTGTCTCTGTCTCTCTCTCTCTCCCTCAGGGAGCTGAGGAGAGTAAGGTGGCTCCCCCTACCCACCTCGCCTACCTCTCCAAGGGCCCTTCTTTCTCTGGCCGCTCCGGGAGCCCTGCGGGCTTGGCTTCAACCCCCCACCCACCGCACAGGCCAAGGGCGCCTGCGCGACCGCCAGGGCCTAGGGCTGACCTCGGGGGTCCTCAGTGAATGCCCCGCCCTCCCTCCAGGCTCTGACCCAGCTGCAGCTGTTCCTTTGCCGCCCTTCTGGACTCGGCTTCAGCTGTCTCCCTCCCCTCCCCCACTCCCACTCAGCTTGCAGGCCGCTTCCCTGCCTTGAAAGCATTGCTCTGGCCCTGAGGGCCACAGACCTACTGGGCTTCAAGCTCAAGGCTCTGCCTGGGCCTGCTGCTTCGGCCAGGGGCTCATTTCTTCCTGGAAAGACAAAGCCATGGCCTCACCCCACGCCTGCACTTTGCCACGGCAGGCAGCCCAGGTGTAGGAAAGGCTCTGTGGAGTCAGAAGTGCCGAGACAGGCAGATGGCACCAGAGGGTTTGGGGGCCAGGGCGTAACTGGGCTAGCCCCTCCTCCCGGAAGTCGGGGAGGCCCGGCCTTCCTAGTGCCCAGGCCACGGCTCCGGGGAGAAATCCGCCATGGAGGGCACGCGGGAGGCCCTCTGCCTGAGGTGGCACGTGTCACGCCAGGGTCACTGCAAGCCTGGCTCGGCTTGCCTGCTTTCTCCAAAGGAGGCTGGCCGACCAGCCGAACCTGGCACCTGGGCCAGCCCCTTCCAAGGGGACGAGTTCCAGAGGATAGAGCCCTGGGGGCGGCTGCCAAGTCTCCTGGGGCGTGTGCTGGGCCCCCGTCAGAGGAGGAAGCAGCCTGGTAAACGGTGTGCCAGGCCTGAGATCTGGAGGCCTCCCACAGCCGGGTCCCTGTCCTGCCCAGGCCCCCCGAGGGAGGACGATGGTCGGGCAGTGGCGAGCGTGGTGGGGCTGGCGCCGAGCCTGCCCTTGGATGCCCCGGGGAAGGGCGCCGGGGGATGGGCTGCCCCTGGCCAGGTCTGAGGGAGCGACCCAGCTGCGGGCTGTCGGGGGCAGAGAGAGAACCCCCCTCCGCCCTTTCCCTTCAGGTTCTTAGGGCTGGCCAAATCCTTCCCAAGACAGCTTGTCTGGAGAAAATCAGACCCAGCTGAAGAACATGTGTCCATGGGGGAAACCCGGGAAACTGAGTCTCCCCACACAATAGCAGAGATTCTCATCTTGCATCCTCTCCTGAGCTAATGACCAAGGTGGATGTCCCGGGTGGGCCTGTGGAATGGGAGAGGGGAGGAAGTCTATTGTCATGCAGAGGGACATGGAAAGACTTGTCTGAAGCTTATCCCCTGCACTGGAGTCAGGTCAGGAAGGGAAGGCACAGAGGGGAGCAGGAAGCGGCCTCTCTGTGGTGGGGCTGGCTCCGGGGCAGGCATGGGGGTGATGGCTGGAAGTGGGATGGCGCGTGAGTTGGCACCAGCCAGCGGTAGAGGCAGAGACTCAGAGGTCATGGATCTCTCTCTCTGTCTCTGTCTCTCTCTCTCTCCCTCAGGGAGCTGAGGAGAGTAAGGTGGCTCCCCCTACCCACCTCGCCTACCTCTCCAAGGGCCCTTCTTTCTCTGGCCGCTCCGGGAGCCCTGCAGGCTTGGCTTCAACCCCCCACCCACCGCACAGGCCAAGGGCGCCTGCGCGACCGCCGGGGCCTAGGGCTGACCTCTGGGGTCCTCAGTGAATGCCCCGCCCTCCCTCCAGGCTCTGACACAGCTGCAGCTGTTCCTTTGCCGCCCTTCTGGACTCGGCTTCAGCTGTCTCCCTCCCCTCCCCCACTCCCACTCAGCTTGCAGGCCGCTTCCCTGCCTTGAAAGCATTGCTCTGGCCCTGAGGGCCACAGACCTACTGGGCTTCAAGCTCAAGGCTCTGCCTGGGCCTGCTGCTTCGGCCAGGGGCTCATTTCTTCCTGGAAAGACAAAGCCATGGCCTCACCCCACGCCTGCACTATGCCACGGCAGGCAGCCCAGGTGTAGGAAAGGCTCTGTGGAGTCAGAAGTGCCGAGACAGGCAGATGGCACCAGAGGGTTTGGGGGCCAGGGCGTAACTGGGCTAGCCCCTCCTCCCGGAAGTCGGGGAGGCCCGGCCTTCCTAGTGCCCAGGCCACGGCTCCGGGGAGAAATCCGCCATGGAGGGCACGCGGGAGGCCCTCTGCCTGAGGTGGCAGGTGTCACGCCAGGGCCACTGCAAGCCTGGCTCGGCTTGCCTGCTTTCTCCAAAGGAGGCTGGCCGACCAGCCGAACCTGGCACCTGGGCCAGCCCCTTCCAAGGGGACGAGTTCCAGAGGATAGAGCCCTGGGGGCGGCTGTCAAGTCTCCTGGGGCGTGTGCTGGGCCCCCGTCAGAGGAGGAAGCAGCCTGGTAAACGGTGTGACAGGCCTGAGATCTGGAGGCCTCCCACAGCCGGGTCCCTGTCCTGCCCAGGCCCCCCGAGGGAGGACGATGGTCGGGCAGTGGCGAGCGTGGTGGGGCTGGCGCCGAGCCTGCCCTTGGATGCCCCGGGGAAGGGCGCCGGGGGATGGGCTGCCCCTGGCCAGGTCTGAGGGAGCGACCCAGCTCCGGGCTGTCGGGGGCAGAGAGAGAACCCCCCTCCGCCCTTTCCCTTCAGGTTCTTAGGGCTGGCCAAATCCTTCCCAAGACAGCTTGTCTGGAGAAAATCAGACCCAGCTGAAGAACATATGTCCATGGGGGAAACCCGGGAAACTGAGTCTCCCCACACAATAGCAGAGATTCTCATCTTGCATCCTCTCCTGAGCTAATGACCAAGGTGGATGTCCCGGGTGGGCCTGTGGAATGGGAGAGGGGAGGAAGTCTATTGTCATGCAGAGGGACATGGAAAGACTTGTCTGAAGCTTATCCCCTGCACTGGAGTCAGGTCCTGAAGGGAAGGCACAGAGGGGAGCAGGAAGCGGCCTCTCTGTGGTGGGGCTGGCTCCAGGGCAGGCGTGGGGGTGATGGCTGGAAGTGGGATGGCGCGTGAGTTGGCACCAGCCAGCGGTAGAGGCCGAGACTCAGAGGTCATGGATCTCTCTCTCTGTCTCTGTCTCTCTCTCTCTCCCTCAGGGAGCTGAGGAGAGTAAGGTGGCTCCCCCTACCCACCTCGCCTACCTCTCCAAGGGCCCTTCTTTCTCTGGCCGCTCCGGGAGCCCTGCGGGCTTGGCTTCAACCCCCCACCCACCGCACAGGCCAAGGGCGCCTGCGCGACCGCCAGGGCCTAGGGCTGACCTCGGGGGTCCTCAGTGAATGCCCCGCCCTCCCTCCAGGCTCTGACCCAGCTGCAGCTGTTCCTTTGCCGCCCTTCTGGACTCGGCTTCAGCTGTCTCCCTCCCCTCCCCCACTCCCACTCAGCTTGCAGGCCGCTTCCCTGCCTTGAAAGCATTGCTCTGGCCCTGAGGGCCACAGACCTACTGGGCTTCAAGCTCAAGGCTCTGCCTGGGCCTGCTGCTTCGGCCAGGGGCTCATTTCTTCCTGGAAAGACAAAGCCATGGCCTCACCCCACGCCTGCACTTTGCCACGGCAGGCAGCCCAGGTGTAGGAAAGGCTCTGTGGAGTCAGAAGTGCCGAGACAGGCAGATGGCACCAGAGGGTTTGGGGGCCAGGGCGTAACTGGGCTAGCCCCTCCTCCCGGAAGTCGGGGAGGCCCGGCCTTCCTAGTGCCCAGGCCACGGCTCCGGGGAGAAATCCGCCATGGAGGGCACGCGGGAGGCCCTCTGCCTGAGGTGGCACGTGTCACGCCAGGGCCACTGCAAGCCTGGCTCGGCTTGCCTGCTTTCTCCAAAGGAGGCTGGCCGACCAGCCGAACCTGGCACCTGGGCCAGCCCCTTCCAAGGGGACGAGTTCCAGAGGATAGAGCCCTGGGGGCGGCTGCCAAGTCTCCTGGGGCGTGTGCTGGGCCCCCGTCAGAGGAGGAAGCAGCCTGGTAAACGGTGTGCCAGGCCTGAGATCTGGAGGCCTCCCACAGCCGGGTCCCTGTCCTGCCCAGGCCCCCCGAGGGAGGACGATGGTCGGGCAGTGGCGAGCGTGGTGGGGCTGGCGCCGAGCCTGCCCTTGGATGCCCCGGGGAAGGGCGCCGGGGGATGGGCTGCCCCTGGCCAGGTCTGAGGGAGCGACCCAGCTGCGGGCTGTCGGGGGCAGAGAGAGAACCCCCCTCCGCCCTTTCCCTTCAGGTTCTTAGGGCTGGCCAAATCCTTCCCAAGACAGCTTGTCTGGAGAAAATCAGACCCAGCTGAAGAACATGTGTCCATGGGGGAAACCCGGGAAACTGAGTCTCCCCACACAATAGCAGAGATTCTCATCTTGCATCCTCTCCTGAGCTAATGACCAAGGTGGATGTCCCGGGTGGGCCTGTGGAATGGGAGAGGGGAGGAAGTCTATTGTCATGCAGAGGGACATGGAAAGACTTGTCTGAAGCTTATCCCCTGCACTGGAGTCAGGTCAGGAAGGGAAGGCACAGAGGGGAGCAGGAAGCGGCCTCTCTGTGGTGGGGCTGGCTCCGGGGCAGGCATGGGGGTGATGGCTGGAAGTGGGATGGCGCGTGAGTTGGCACCAGCCAGCGGTAGAGGCAGAGACTCAGAGGTCATGGATCTCTCTCTCTGTCTCTGTCTCTCTCTCTCTCCCTCAGGGAGCTGAGGAGAGTAAGGTGGCTCCCCCTACCCACCTCGCCTACCTCTCCAAGGGCCCTTCTTTCTCTGGCCGCTCCGGGAGCCCTGCAGGCTTGGCTTCAACCCCCCACCCACCGCACAGGCCAAGGGCGCCTGCGCGACCGCCGGGGCCTAGGGCTGACCTCTGGGGTCCTCAGTGAATGCCCCGCCCTCCCTCCAGGCTCTGACACAGCTGCAGCTGTTCCTTTGCCGCCCTTCTGGACTTGGCTTCAGCTGTCTCCCTCCCCTCCCCCACTCCCACTCAGCTTGCAGGCCGCTTCCCTGCCTTGAAAGCATTGCTCTGGCCCTGAGGGCCACAGACCTACTGGGCTTCAAGCTCAAGGCTCTGCCTGGGCCTGCTGCTTCGGCCAGGGGCTCATTTCTTCCTGGAAAGACAAAGCCATGGCCTCACCCCACGCCTGCACTATGCCACGGCAGGCAGCCCAGGTGTAGGAAAGGCTCTGTGGAGTCAGAAGTGCCGAGACAGGCAGATGGCACCAGAGGGTTTGGGGGCCAGGGCGTAACTGGGCTAGCCCCTCCTCCCGGAAGTCGGGGAGGCCCGGCCTTCCTAGTGCCCAGGCCACGGCTCCGGGGAGAAATCCGCCATGGAGGGCACGCGGGAGGCCCTCTGCCTGAGGTGGCAGGTGTCACGCCAGGGCCACTGCAAGCCTGGCTCGGCTTGCCTGCTTTCTCCAAAGGAGGCTGGCCGACCAGCCGAACCTGGCACCTGGGCCAGCCCCTTCCAAGGGGACGAGTTCCAGAGGATAGAGCCCTGGGGGCGGCTGCCAAGTCTCCTGGGGCGTGTGCTGGGCCCCCGTCAGAGGAGGAAGCAGCCTGGTAAACGGTGTGCCAGGCCTGAGATCTGGAGGCCTCCCACAGCCGGGTCCCTGTCCTGCCCAGGCCCCCCGAGGGAGGACGATGGTCGGGCAGTGGCGAGCGTGGTGGGGCTGGCGCCGAGCCTGCCCTTGGATGCCCCGGGGAAGGGCGCCGGGGGATGGGCTGCCCCTGGCCAGGTCTGAGGGAGCGACCCAGCTGCGGGCTGTCGGGGGCAGAGAGAGAACCCCCCTCCGCCCTTTCCCTTCAGGTTCTTAGGGCTGGCCAAATCCTTCCCAAGACAGCTTGTCTGGAGAAAATCAGACCCAGCTGAAGAACATGTGTCCATGGGGGAAACCCGGGAAACTGAGTCTCCCCACACAATAGCAGAGATTCTCATCTTGCATCCTCTCCTGAGCTAATGACCAAGGTGGATGTCCCGGGTGGGCCTGTGGAATGGGAGAGGGGAGGAAGTCTATTGTCATGCAGAGGGACATGGAAAGACTTGTCTGAAGCTTATCCCCTGCACTGGAGTCAGGTCAGGAAGGGAAGGCACAGAGGGGAGCAGGAAGCGGCCTCTCTGTGGTGGGGCTGGCTCCGGGGCAGGCATGGGGGTGATGGCTGGAAGTGGGATGGCGCGTGAGTTGGCACCAGCCAGCGGTAGAGGCAGAGACTCAGAGGTCATGGATCTCTCTCTCTGTCTCTGTCTCTCTCTCTCTCCCTCAGGGAGCTGAGGAGAGTAAGGTGGCTCCCCCTACCCACCTCGCCTACCTCTCCAAGGGCCCTTCTTTCTCTGGCCGCTCCGGGAGCCCTGCAGGCTTGGCTTCAACCCCCCACCCACCGCACAGGCCAAGGGCGCCTGCGCGACCGCCGGGGCCTAGGGCTGACCTCTGGGGTCCTCAGTGAATGCCCCGCCCTCCCTCCAGGCTCTGACACAGCTGCAGCTGTTCCTTTGCCGCCCTTCTGGACTTGGCTTCAGCTGTCTCCCTCCCCTCCCCCACTCCCACTCAGCTTGCAGGCCGCTTCCCTGCCTTGAAAGCATTGCTCTGGCCCTGAGGGCCACAGACCTACTGGGCTTCAAGCTCAAGGCTCTGCCTGGGCCTGCTGCTTCGGCCAGGGGCTCATTTCTTCCTGGAAAGACAAAGCCATGGCCTCACCCCACGCCTGCACTATGCCACGGCAGGCAGCCCAGGTGTAGGAAAGGCTCTGTGGAGTCAGAAGTGCCGAGACAGGCAGATGGCACCAGAGGGTTTGGGGGCCAGGGCGTAACTGGGCTAGCCCCTCCTCCCGGAAGTCGGGGAGGCCCGGCCTTCCTAGTGCCCAGGCCACGGCTCCGGGGAGAAATCCGCCATGGAGGGCACGCGGGAGGCCCTCTGCCTGAGGTGGCAGGTGTCACGCCAGGGCCACTGCAAGCCTGGCTCGGCTTGCCTGCTTTCTCCAAAGGAGGCTGGCCGACCAGCCGAACCTGGCACCTGGGCCAGCCCCTTCCAAGGGGACGAGTTCCAGAGGATAGAGCCCTGGGGGCGGCTGTCAAGTCTCCTGGGGCGTGTGCTGGGCCCCCGTCAGAGGAGGAAGCAGCCTGGTAAACGGTGTGACAGGCCTGAGATCTGGAGGCCTCCCACAGCCGGGTCCCTGTCCTGCCCAGGCCCCCCGAGGGAGGACGATGGTCGGGCAGTGGCGAGCGTGGTGGGGCTGGCGCCGAGCCTGCCCTTGGATGCCCCGGGGAAGGGCGCCGGGGGATGGGCTGCCCCTGGCCAGGTCTGAGGGAGCGACCCAGCTCCGGGCTGTCGGGGGCAGAGAGAGAACCCCCCTCCGCCCTTTCCCTTCAGGTTCTTAGGGCTGGCCAAATCCTTCCCAAGACAGCTTGTCTGGAGAAAATCAGACCCAGCTGAAGAACATATGTCCATGGGGGAAACCCGGGAAACTGAGTCTCCCCACACAATAGCAGAGATTCTCATCTTGCATCCTCTCCTGAGCTAATGACCAAGGTGGATGTCCCGGGTGGGCCTGTGGAATGGGAGAGGGGAGGAAGTCTATTGTCATGCAGAGGGACATGGAAAGACTTGTCTGAAGCTTATCCCCTGCACTGGAGTCAGGTCCTGAAGGGAAGGCACAGAGGGGAGCAGGAAGCGGCCTCTCTGTGGTGGGGCTGGCTCCGGGGCAGGCGTGGGGGTGATGGCTGGAAGTGGGATGGCGCGTGAGTTGGCACCAGCCAGCGGTAGAGGCCGAGACTCAGAGGTCATGGATCTCTCTCTCTGTCTCTGTCTCTCTCTCTCTCCCTCAGGGAGCTGAGGAGAGTAAGGTGGCTCCCCCTACCCACCTCGCCTACCTCTCCAAGGGCCCTTCTTTCTCTGGCCGCTCCGGGAGCCCTGCAGGCTTGGCTTCAACCCCCCACCCACCGCACAGGCCAAGGGCGCCTGCGCGACCGCCGGGGCCTAGGGCTGACCTCTGGGGTCCTCAGTGAATGCCCCGCCCTCCATCCAGGCTCTGACACAGCTGCAGCTGTTCCTTTGCCGCCCTTCTGGACTCGGCTTCAGCTGTCTCCCTCCCCTCCCCCACTCCCACTCAGCTTGCAGGCCGCTTCCCTGCCTTGAAAGCATTGCTCTGGCCCTGAGGGCCACAGACCTACTGGGCTTCAAGCTCAAGGCTCTGCCTGGGCCTGCTGCTTCGGCCAGGGGCTCATTTCTTCCTGGAAAGACAAAGCCATGGCCTCACCCCACGCCTGCACTTTGCCACGGCAGGCAGCCCAGGTGTAGGAAAGGCTCTGTGGAGTCAGAAGTGCCGAGACAGGCAGATGGCACCAGAGGGTTTGGGGGCCAGGGCGTAACTGGGCTAGCCCCTCCTCCCGGAAGTCGGGGAGGCCCGGCCTTCCTAGTGCCCAGGCCACGGCTCCGGGGAGAAATCCGCCATGGAGGGCACGCGGGAGGCCCTCTGCCTGAGGTGGCAGGTGTCACGCCAGGGCCACTGCAAGCCTGGCTCGGCTTGCCTGCTTTCTCCAAAGGAGGCTGGCCGACCAGCCGAACCTGGCACCTGGGCCAGCCCCTTCCAAGGGGACGAGTTCCAGAGGATAGAGCCCTGGGGGCGGCTGTCAAGTCTCCTGGGGCGTGTGCTGGGCCCCCGTCAGAGGAGGAAGCAGCCTGGTAAACGGTGTGCCAGGCCTGAGATCTGGAGGCCTCCCACAGCCGGGTCCCTGTCCTGCCCAGGCCCCCCGAGGGAGGACGATGGTCGGGCAGTGGCGAGCGTGGTGGGGCTGGCGCCGAGCCTGCCCTTGGATGCCCCGGGGAAGGGCGCCGGGGGATGGGCTGCCCCTGGCCAGGTCTGAGGGAGCGACCCAGCTGCGGGCTGTCGGGGGCAGAGAGAGAACCCCCCTCCGCCCTTTCCCTTCAGGTTCTTAGGGCTGGCCAAATCCTTCCCAAGACAGCTTGTCTGGAGAAAATCAGACCCAGCTGAAGAACATGTGTCCATGGGGGAAACCCGGGAAACTGAGTCTCCCCACACAATAGCAGAGATTCTCATCTTGCATCCTCTCCTGAGCTAATGACCAAGGTGGATGTCCCGGGTGGGCCTGTGGAATGGGAGAGGGGAGGAAGTCTATTGTCATGCAGAGGGACATGGAAAGACTTGTCTGAAGCTTATCCCCTGCACTGGAGTCAGGTCGGGAAGGGAAGGCACAGAGGGGAGCAGGAAGCGGCCTCTCTGTGGTGGGGCTGGCTCCGGGGCAGGCGTGGGGGTGATGGCTGGAAGTGGGATGGCGCGTGAGTTGGCACCAGCCAGCGGTAGAGGCAGAGACTCAGAGGTCATGGATCTCTCTCTCTGTCTCTGTCTCTCTCTCTCTCCCTCAGGGAGCTGAGGAGAGTAAGGTGGCTCCCCCTACCCACCTCGCCTACCTCTCCATGGGCCCTTCTTTCTCTGGCCGCTCCGGGAGCCCTGCGGGCTTGGCTTCAACCCTCCACCCACAGCACAGGCCAAGGGCGCCTGCGCGACCGCCGGGGCCTAGGGCTGACCTCGGGGGTCCTCAGTGAATGCCCCGCCCTCCCTCCAGGCTCTGACACAGCTGCAGCTGTTCCTTTGCCGCCCTTCTGGACTCGGCTTCAGCTGTCTCCCTCCCCTCCCCCACTCCCACTCAGCTTGCAGGCCGCTTCCCTGCCTTGAAAGCATTGCTCTGGCCCTGAGGGCCACAGACCTCCCTGGCTTCAAGCTCAAGGCTCTGCCTGGGCCTGCTGCTTCGGCCAGGGGCTCATTTCTTCCTGGAAAGACAAAGCCATGGCCTCACCCCACGCCTGCACTTTGCCACGGCAGGCAGCCCAGGTGTAGGAAAGGCTCTGTGGAGTCAGAAGTGCCGAGACAGGCAGATGGCACCAGAGGGTTTGGGGGCCAGGGCGTAACTGGGCTAGCCCCTCCTCCCGGAAGTCGGGGAGGCCCGGCCTTCCTAGTGCCCAGGCCACGGCTCCGGGGAGAAATCCGCCATGGAGGGCACGCTTGAGGCCATCTGCCTGAGGTGGCAGGTGTCACGCCAGGGCCACTGCAAGCCTGGCTCGGCTTGCCTGCTTTCTCCAAAGGAGGCTGGCCGACCAGCCGAACCTGGCACCTGGGCCAGCCCCTTCCAAGGGGACGAGTTCCAGAGGATAGAGCCCTGGGGGCGGCTGCCAAGTCTCCTGGGGCGTGTGCTGGGCCCCCGTCAGAGGAGGAATCAGCCTGGTAAACGGTGTGCCAGGCCTGAGATCTGGAGGCCTCCCACAGCCGGGTCCCTGTCCTGCCCAGGCCCCCCGAGGGAGGACGATGGTCGGGCAGTGGCGAGCGTGGTGGGGCTGGCGCCGAGCCTGCCCTTGGATGCCCCGTGGAAGGGCGCCGGGGGATGGGCTGCCCCTGGCCAGGTCTGAGGGAGCGACCCAGCTGCGGGCTGTCGGGGGCAGAGAGAGAACCCCCCTCTGCCCTTTCCCTTCAGGTTCTTAGGGCTGGCCAAATCCTTCCCAAGACAGCTTGTCTGGAGAAAATCAGACCCAGCTGAAGAACATGTGTCCATGGGGGAAACCCGGGAAACTGAGTCTCCCCACACAATAGCAGAGATTCTCATCTTGCATCCTCTCCTGAGCTAATGACCAAGGTGGATGTCCCGGGTGGGCCTGTGGAATGGGAGAGGGGAGGAAGTCTATTGTCATGCAGAGGGACATGGAAAGACTTGTCTGAAGCTTATCCCCTGCACTGGAGTCAGGTCGGGAAGGGAAGGCACAGAGGGGAGCAGGAAGCGGCCTCTCTGTGGTGGGGCTGGCTCCGGGGCAGGCGTGGGGGTGATGGCTGGAAGTGGGATGGCGCGTGAGTTGGCACCAGCCAGCGGTAGAGGCAGAGACTCAGAGGTCATGGATCTCTCTCTCTGTCTCTGTCTCTCTCTCTCTCCCTCAGGGAGCTGAGGAGAGTAAGGTGGCTCCCCCTACCCACCTCGCCTACCTCTCCAAGGGCCCTTCTTTCTCTGGCCGCTCCGGGAGCCCTGCGGGCTTGGCTTCAACCCCCCACCCACCGCACAGGCCAAGGGCGCCTGCGCGACCGCCAGGGCCTAGGGCTGACCTCGGGGGTCCTCAGTGAATGCCCCGCCCTCCCTCCAGGCTCTGACCCAGCTGCAGCTGTTCCTTTGCCGCCCTTCTGGACTCGGCTTCAGCTGTCTCCCTCCCCTCCCCCACTCCCACTCAGCTTGCAGGCCGCTTCCCTGCCTTGAAAGCATTGCTCTGGCCCTGAGGGCCACAGACCTACTGGGCTTCAAGCTCAAGGCTCTGCCTGGGCCTGCTGCTTCGGCCAGGGGCTCATTTCTTCCTGGAAAGACAAAGCCATGGCCTCACCCCACGCCTGCACTTTGCCACGGCAGGCAGCCCAGGTGTAGGAAAGGCTCTGTGGAGTCAGAAGTGCCGAGACAGGCAGATGGCACCAGAGGGTTTGGGGGCCAGGGCGTAACTGGGCTAGCCCCTCCTCCCGGAAGTCGGGGAGGCCCGGCCTTCCTAGTGCCCAGGCCACGGCTCCGGGGAGAAATCCGCCATGGAGGGCACGCGGGAGGCCCTCTGCCTGAGGTGGCAGGTGTCACGCCAGGGCCACTGCAAGCCTGGCTCGGCTTGCCTGCTTTCTCCAAAGGAGGCTGGCCGACCAGCCGAACCTGGCACCTGGGCCAGCCCCTTCCAAGGGGACGAGTTCCAGAGGATAGAGCCCTGGGGGCGGCTGTCAAGTCTCCTGGGGCGTGTGCTGGGCCCCCGTCAGAGGAGGAAGCAGCCTGGTAAACGGTGTGCCAGGCCTGAGATCTGGAGGCCTCCCACAGCCGGGTCCCTGTCCTGCCCAGGCCCCCCGAGGGAGGACGATGGTCGGGCAGTGGCGAGCTTGGTGGGGCTGGCGCCGAGCCTGCCCTTGGATGCCCCGGGGAAGGGCGCCGTGGGATGGGCTGCCCCTGGCCAGGTCTGAGGGAGCGACCCAGCTCGGGGCTGTCGGGGGCAGAGAGAGAACCCCCCTCCGCCCTTTCCCTTCAGGTTCTTAGGGCTGGCCAAATCCTTCCCAAGACAGCTTGTCTGGAGAAAATCAGACCCAGCTGAAGAACATGTGTCCATGGGGGAAACCCGGGAAACTGAGTCTCCCCACACAATAGCAGAGATTCTCATCTTGCATCCTCTCCTGAGCTAATGACCAAGGTGGATGTCCCGGGTGGGCCTGTGGAATGGGAGAGGGGAGGAAGTCTATTGTCATGCAGAGGGACATGGAAAGACTTGTCTGAAGCTTATCCCCTGCACTGGAGTCAGGTCGGGAAGGGAAGGCACAGAGGGGAGCAGGAAGCGGCCTCTCTGTGGTGGGGCTGGCTCCGGGGCAGGCGTGGGGGTGATGGCTGGAAGTGGGATGGCGCGTGAGTTGGCACCAGCCAGCGGTAGAGGCAGAGACTCAGAGGTCATGGATCTCTCTCTCTGTCTCTGTCTCTCTCTCTCTCCCTCAGGGAGCTGAGGAGAGTAAGGTGGCTCCCCCTACCCACCTCGCCTACCTCTCCAAGGGCCCTTCTTTCTCTGGCCGCTCCGGGAGCCCTGCGGGCTTGGCTTCAACCCCCCACCCACCGCACAGGCCAAGGGCGCCTGCGCGACCGCCAGGGCCTAGGGCTGACCTCGGGGGTCCTCAGTGAATGCCCCGCCCTCCCTCCAGGCTCTGACCCAGCTGCAGCTGTTCCTTTGCCGCCCTTCTGGACTCGGCTTCAGCTGTCTCCCTCCCCTCCCCCACTCCCACTCAGCTTGCAGGCCGCTTCCCTGCCTTGAAAGCATTGCTCTGGCCCTGAGGGCCACAGACCTACTGGGCTTCAAGCTCAAGGCTCTGCCTGGGCCTGCTGCTTCGGCCAGGGGCTCATTTCTTCCTGGAAAGACAAAGCCATGGCCTCACCCCACGCCTGCACTTTGCCACGGCAGGCAGCCCAGGTGTAGGAAAGGCTCTGTGGAGTCAGAAGTGCCGAGACAGGCAGATGGCACCAGAGGGTTTGGGGGCCAGGGCGTAACTGGGCTAGCCCCTCCTCCCGGAAGTCGGGGAGGCCCGGCCTTCCTAGTGCCCAGGCCACGGCTCCGGGGAGAAATCCGCCATGGAGGGCACGCGGGAGGCCCTCTGCCTGAGGTGGCAGGTGTCACGCCAGGGCCACTGCAAGCCTGGCTCGGCTTGCCTGCTTTCTCCAAAGGAGGCTGGCCGACCAGCCGAACCTGGCACCTGGGCCAGCCCCTTCCAAGGGGACGAGTTCCAGAGGATAGAGCCCTGGGGGCGGCTGTCAAGTCTCCTGGGGCGTGTGCTGGGCCCCCGTCAGAGGAGGAAGCAGCCTGGTAAACGGTGTGCCAGGCCTGAGATCTGGAGGCCTCCCACAGCCGGGTCCCTGTCCTGCCCAGGCCCCCCGAGGGAGGACGATGGTCGGGCAGTGGCGAGCTTGGTGGGGCTGGCGCCGAGCCTGCCCTTGGATGCCCCGGGGAAGGGCGCCGTGGGATGGGCTGCCCCTGGCCAGGTCTGAGGGAGCGACCCAGCTCGGGGCTGTCGGGGGCAGAGAGAGAACCCCCCTCCGCCCTTTCCCTTCAGGTTCTTAGGGCTGGCCAAATCCTTCCCAAGACAGCTTGTCTGGAGAAAATCAGACCCAGCTGAAGAACATGTGTCCATGGGGGAAACCCGGGAAACTGAGTCTCCCCACACAATAGCAGAGATTCTCATCTTGCATCCTCTCCTGAGCTAATGACCAAGGTGGATGTCCCGGGTGGGCCTGTGGAATGGGAGAGGGGAGGAAGTCTATTGTCATGCAGAGGGACATGGAAAGACTTGTCTGAAGCTTATCCCCTGCACTGGAGTCAGGTCGGGAAGGGAAGGCACAGAGGGGAGCAGGAAGCGGCCTCTCTGTGGTGGGGCTGGCTCCGGGGCAGGCGTGGGGGTGATGGCTGGAAGTGGGATGGCGCGTGAGTTGGCACCAGCCAGCGGTAGAGGCAGAGACTCAGAGGTCATGGATCTCTCTCTCTGTCTCTGTCTCTCTCTCTCTCCCTCAGGGAGCTGAGGAGAGTAAGGTGGCTCCCCCTACCCACCTCGCCTACCTCTCCAAGGGCCCTTCTTTCTCTGGCCGCTCCGGGAGCCCTGCGGGCTTGGCTTCAACCCCCCACCCACCGCACAGGCCAAGGGCGCCTGCGCGACCGCCAGGGCCTAGGGCTGACCTCGGGGGTCCTCAGTGAATGCCCCGCCCTCCCTCCAGGCTCTGACCCAGCTGCAGCTGTTCCTTTGCCGCCCTTCTGGACTCGGCTTCAGCTGTCTCCCTCCCCTCCCCCTCTCCCACTCAGCTTGCAGGCCGCTTCCCTGCCTTGAAAGCATTGCTCTGGCCCTGAGGGCCACAGACCTACTGGGCTTCAAGCTCAAGGCTCTGCCTGGGCCTGCTGCTTCGGCCAGGGGCTCATTTCTTCCTGGAAAGACAAAGCCATGGCCTCACCCCACGCCTGCACTTTGCCACGGCAGGCAGCCCAGGTGTAGGAAAGGCTCTGTGGAGTCAGAAGTGCCGAGACAGGCAGATGGCACCAGAGGGTTTGGGGGCCAGGGCGTAACTGGGCTAGCCCCTCCTCCCGGAAGTCGGGGAGGCCCGGCCTTCCTAGTGCCCAGGCCACGGCTCCGGGGAGAAATCCGCCATGGAGGGCACGCGGGAGGCCCTCTGCCTGAGGTGGCAGGTGTCACGCCAGGGCCACTGCAAGCCTGGCTCGGCTTGCCTGCTTTCTCCAAAGGAGGCTGGCCGACCAGCCGAACCTGGCACCTGGGCCAGCCCCTTCCAAGGGGACGAGTTCCAGAGGATAGAGCCCTGGGGGCGGCTGCCAAGTCTCCTGGGGCGTGTGCTGGGCCCCCGTCAGAGGAGGAATCAGCCTGGTAAACGGTGTGCCAGGCCTGAGATCTGGAGGCCTCCCACAGCCGGGTCCCTGTCCTGCCCAGGCCCCCCGAGGGAGGACGATGGTCGGGCAGTGGCGAGCGTGGTGGGGCTGGCGCCGAGCCTGCCCTTGGATGCCCCGTGGAAGGGCGCCGGGGGATGGGCTGCCCCTGGCCAGGTCTGAGGGAGCGACCCAGCTCCGGGCTGTTGGGGGCAGAGAGAGAACCCCCCTCCGCCCTTTCCCTTCAGGTTCTTAGGGCTGGCCAAATCCTTCCCAAGACAGCTTGTCTGGAGAAAATCAGACCCAGCTGAAGAACATGTGTCCATGGGGGAAACCCGGGAAACTGAGTCTCCCCACACAATAGCAGAGATTCTCATCTTGCATCCTCTCCTGAGCTAATGACCAAGGTGGATGTCCCGGGTGGGCCTGTGGAATGGGAGAGGGGAGGAAGTCTATTGTCATGCAGAGGGACATGGAAAGACTTGTCTGAAGCTTATCCCCTGCACTGGAGTCAGGTCGGGAAGGGAAGGCACAGAGGGGAGCAGGAAGCGGCCTCTCTGTGGTGGGGCTGGCTCCGGGGCAGGCGTGGGGGTGATGGCTGGAAGTGGGATGGCGCGTGAGTTGGCACCAGCCAGCGGTAGAGGCAGAGACTCAGAGGTCATGGATCTCTCTCTCTGTCTCTGTCTCTCTCTCTCTCCCTCAGGGAGCTGAGGAGAGTAAGGTGGCTCCCCCTACCCACCTCGCCTACCTCTCCATGGGCCCTTCTTTCTCTGGCCGCTCCGGGAGCCCTGCGGGCTTGGCTTCAACCCTCCACCCACAGCACAGGCCAAGGGCGCCTGCGCGACCGGACCGCCGGGGCCTAGGGCTGACCTCGGGGGTCCTCAGTGAATGCCCCGCCCTCCCTCCAGGCTCTGACACAGCTGCAGCTGTTCCTTTGCCGCCCTTCTGGACTCGGCTTCAGCTGTCTCCCTCCCCTCCCCCACTCCCACTCAGCTTGCAGGCCGCTTCCCTGCCTTGAAAGCATTGCTGTGGCCCTGAGGGCCACAGACCTACTGGGCTTCAAGCTCAAGGCTCTGCCTGGGCCTGCTGCTTCGGCCAGGGGCTCATTTCTTCCTGGAAAGACAAAGCCATGGCCTCACCCCACGCCTGCACTTTGCCACGGCAGGCAGCCCAGGTATAGGAAAGGCTCTGTGGAGTCAGAAGTGCCGAGACAGGCAGATGGCACCAGAGGGTTTGGGGGCCAGGGCGTAACTGGGCTAGCCCCTCCTCCCGGAAGTCGGGGAGGCCCGGCCTTCCTAGTGCCCAGGCCACGGCTCCGGGGAGAAATCCGCCATGGAGGGCACGCGGGAGGCCCTCTGCCTGAGGTGGCAGGTGTCACGCCAGGGCCACTGCAAGCCTGGCTCGGCTTGCCTGCTTTCTCCAAAGGAGGCTGGCCGACCAGCCGAACCTGGCACCTGGGCCAGCCCCTTCCAAGGGGACGAGTTCCAGAGGATAGAGCCCTGGGGGCGGCTGCCAAGTCTCCTGGGGCGTGTGCTGGGCCCCC
Organism: Diceros bicornis minor; assembly: GCF_020826845.1. Classification (NCBI taxonomy): domain Eukaryota; kingdom Metazoa; phylum Chordata; class Mammalia; order Perissodactyla; family Rhinocerotidae; genus Diceros; species Diceros bicornis. The sequence continues at coordinate 2,332,460 of NW_026690876.1, forward strand.
GTCAGAGGAGGAATCAGCCTGGTAAACGGTGTGCCAGGCCTGAGATCTGGAGGCCTCCCACAGCCGGGTCCCTGTCCTGCCCAGGCCCCCCGAGGGAGGACGATGGTCGGGCAGTGGCGAGCATGGTGGGGCTGGCGCCGAGCCTGCCCTTGGATGCCCCGTGGAAGGGTGCCGGGGGATGGGCTGCCCCTGGCCAGGTCTGAGGGAGCGACCCAGCTCCGGGCTGTCGGGGGCACAGAGAGAACCCCCCTCCGCCCTTTCCCTTCAGGTTCTTAGGGCTGGCCAAATCCTTCCCAAGACAGCTTGTCTGGAGAAAATCATACCCAGCTGAAGAACATGTGTCCATGGGGGAAACCCGGGAAACTGAGTCTCCCCACACAATAGCAGAGATTCTCATCTTGCATCCTCTCCTGAGCTAATGACCAAGGTGGATGTCCCGGGTGGGCCTGTGGAATGGGAGAGGGGAGGAAGTCTATTGTCATGCAGAGGGACATGGAAAGACTTGTCTGAAGCTTATCCCCTGCACTGGAGTCAGGTCCGGAAGGGAAGGCACAGAGGGGAGCAGGAAGCGGCCTCTCTGTGGTGGGGCTGGCTCCGGGGCAGGCGTGGGGGTGATGGCTGGAAGTGGGATGGCGCGTGAGTTGGCACCAGCCAGCGGTAGAGGCCGAGACTCAGAGGTCATGGATCTCTCTCTCTGTCTCTGTCTCTCTCTCTCTCCCTCAGGGAGCTGAGGAGAGTAAGGTGGCTCCCCCTACCCACCTCGCCTACCTCTCCAAGGGCCCTTCTTTCTCTGGCCGCTCCGGGAGCCCTGCAGGCTTGGCTTCAACCCCCCACCCACCGCACAGGCCAAGGGCGCCTGCGCGACCGCCGGGGCCTAGGGCTGACCTCTGGGGTCCTCAGTGAATGCCCCGCCCTCCCTCCAGGCTCTGACACAGGTGCAGCTGTTCCTTTGCCGCCCTTCTGGACTCGGCTTCAGCTGTCTCCCTCCCCTCCCCCACTCCCACTCAGCTTGCAGGCCGCTTCCCTGCCTTGAAAGCATTGCTCTGGCCCTGAGGGCCACAGACCTACTGGGCTTCAAGCTCAATGCTCTGCCTGGGCCTGCTGCTTCGGCCAGGGGCTCATTTCTTCCTGGAAAGACAAAGCCATGGCCTCACCCCACGCCTGCACTTTGCCACGGCAGGCAGCCCAGGTGTAGGAAAGGCTCTGTGGAGTCAGAAGTGCCGAGACAGGCAGAGGGCACCAGAGGGTTTGGGGGCCAGGGCGTAACTGGGCTAGCCCCTCCTCCCGGAAGTCGGGGAGGCCCGGCCTTCCTAGTGCCCAGGCCACGGCTCCGGGGAGAAATCCGCCATGGAGGGCACGCGGGAGGCCCTCTGCCTGAGGTGGCAGGTGTCACGCCAGGGCCACTGCAAGCCTGGCTCGGCTTGCCTGCTTTCTCCAAAGGAGGCTGGCCGACCAGCCGAACCTGGCACCTGGGCCAGCCCCTTCCAAGGGGACGAGTTCCAGAGGATAGAGCCCTGGGGGCGGCTGTCAAGTCTCCTGGGGCGTGTGCTGGGCCCCCGTCAGAGGAGGAAGCAGCCTGGTAAACGGTGTGCCAGGCCTGAGATCTGGAGGCCTCCCACAGCCGGGTCCCTGTCCTGCCCAGGCCCCCCGAGGGAGGACGATGGTCGGGCAGTGGCGAGCGTGGTGGGGCTGGCGCCGAGCCTGCCCTTGGATGCCCCGGGGAAGGGCGCCGGGGGATGGGCTGCCCCTGGCCAGGTCTGAGGGAGCGACCCAGCTCCGGGCTGTCGGGGGCAGAGAGAGAACCCCCCTCCGCCCTTTCCCTTCAGGTTCTTAGGGCTGGCCAAATCCTTCCCAAGACAGCTTGTCTGGAGAAAATCAGACCCAGCTGAAGAACATGTGTCCATGGGGGAAACCCGGGAAACTGAGTCTCCCCACACAATAGCAGAGATTCTCATCTTGCATCCTCTCCTGAGCTAATGACCAAGGTGGATGTCCTGGGTGGGCCTGTGGAATGGGAGAGGGGAGGAAGTCTATTGTCATGCAGAGGGACATGGAAAGACTTGTCTGAAGCTTATCCCCTGCACTGGAGTCAGGTCGGGAAGGGAAGGCACAGAGGGGAGCAGGAAGCGGCCTCTCTGTGGTGGGGCTGGCTCCGGGGCAGGCGTGGGGGTGATGGCTGGAAGTGGGATGGCGCGTGAGTTGGCACCAGCCAGCGGTAGAGGCAGAGACTCAGAGGTCATGGATCTCTCTCTCTGTCTCTGTCTCTCTCTCTCTCCCTCAGGGAGCTGAGGAGAGTAAGGTGGCTCCCCCTACCCACCTCGCCTACCTCTCCATGGGCCCTTCTTTCTCTGGCCGCTCCGGGAGCCCTGCGGGCTTGGCTTCAACCCTCCACCCACAGCACAGGCCAAGGGCGCCTGCGCGACCGCCGGGGCCTAGGGCTGACCTCGGGGGTCCTCAGTGAATGCCCCGCCCTCCCTCCAGGCTCTGACACAGCTGCAGCTGTTCCTTTGCCGCCCTTCTGGACTCGGCTTCAGCTGTCTCCCTCCCCTCCCCCACTCCCACTCAGCTTGCAGGCCGCTTCCCTGCCTTGAAAGCATTGCTCTGGCCCTGAGGGCCACAGACCTACTGGGCTTCAAGCTCAAGGCTCTGCCTGGGCCTGCTGCTTCGGCCAGGGGCTCATTTCTTCCTGGAAAGACAAAGCCATGGCCTCACCCCACGCCTGCACTTTGCCACGGCAGGCAGCCCAGGTGTAGGAAAGGCTCTGTGGAGTCAGAAGTGCCGAGACAGGCAGATGGCACCAGAGGGTTTGGGGGCCAGGGCGTAACTGGGCTAGCCCCTCCTCCCGGAAGTCGGGGAGGCCCGGCCTTCCTAGTGCCCAGGCCACGGCTCCGGGGAGAAATCCGCCATGGAGGGCACGCGGGAGGCCCTCTGCCTGAGGTGGCAGGTGTCACGCCAGGGCCACTGCAAGCCTGGCTCGGCTTGCCTGCTTTCTCCAAAGGAGGCTGGCCGACCAGCCGAACCTGGCACCTGGGCCAGCCCCTTCCAAGGGGACGAGTTCCAGAGGATAGAGCCCTGGGGGCGGCTGCCAAGTCTCCTGGGGCGTGTGCTGGGCCCCCGTCAGAGGAGGAAGCAGCCTGGTAAACGGTGTGCCAGGCCTGAGATCTGGAGGCCTCCCACAGCCGGGTCCCTGTCCTGCCCAGGCCCCCCGAGGGAGGACGATGGTCGGGCAGTGGCGAGCGTGGTGGGGCTGGCGCCGAGCCTGCCCTTGGATGCCCCGTGGAAGGGCGCCGGGGGATGGGCTGCCCCTGGCCAGGTCTGAGGGAGCGACCCAGCTGCGGGCTGTCGGGGGCAGAGAGAGAACCCCCCTCCGCCCTTTCCCTTCAGGTTCTTAGGGCTGGCCAAATCCTTCCCAAGACAGCTTGTCTGGAGAAAATCAGACCCAGCTGAAGAACATGTGTCCATGGGGGAAACCCGGGAAACTGAGTCTCCCCACACAATAGCAGAGATTCTCATCTTGCATCCTCTCCTGAGCTAATGACCAAGGTGGATGTCCCGGGTGGGCCTGTGGAATGGGAGAGGGGAGGAAGTCTATTGTCATGCAGAGGGACATGGAAAGACTTGTCTGAAGCTTATCCCCTGCACTGGAGTCAGGTCCGGAAGGGAAGGCACAGAGGGGAGCAGGAAGCGGCCTCTCTGTGGTGGGGCTGGCTCCGGGGCAGGCGTGGGGGTGATGGCTGGAAGTGGGATGGCGCGTGAGTTGGCACCAGCCAGCGGTAGAGGCCGAGACTCAGAGGTCATGGATCTCTCTCTCTGTCTCTGTCTCTCTCTCTCTCCCTCAGGGAGCTGAGGAGAGTAAGGTGGCTCCCCCTACCCACCTCGCCTACCTCTCCAAGGGCCCTTCTTTCTCTGGCCGCTCCGGGAGCCCTGCAGGGTTGGCTTCAACCCCCCACCCACCGCACAGGCCAAGGGCGCCTGCGCGACCGCCGGGGCCTAGGGCTGACCTCTGGGGTCCTCAGTGAATGCCCCGCCCTCCCTCCAGGCTCTGACACAGCTGCAGCTGTTCCTTTGCCGCCCTTCTGGACTCGGCTTCAGCTGTCTCCCTCCCCTCCCCCACTCCCACTCAGCTTGCAGGCCGCTTCCCTGCCTTGAAAGCATTGCTCTGGCCCTGAGGGCCACAGACCTACTGGGCTTCAAGCTCAAGGCTCTGCCTGGGCCTGCTGCTTCGGCCAGGGGCTCATTTCTTCCTGGAAAGACAAAGCCATGGCCTCACCCCACGCCTGCACTTTGCCACGGCAGGCAGCCCAGGTGTAGGAAAGGCTCTGTGGAGTCAGAAGTGCCGAGACAGGCAGATGGCACCAGAGGATTTGGGGGCCAGGGCGTAACTGGGCTAGCCCCTCCTCCCGGAAGTCGGGGAGGCCCGGCCTTCCTAGTGCCCAGGCCACGGCTCCGGGGAGAAATCCGCCATGGAGGGCACGCGGGAGGCCCTCTGCCTGAGGTGGCAGGTGTCACGCCAGGGCCACTGCAAGCCTGGCTCGGCTTGCCTGCTTTCTCCAAAGGAGGCTGGCCGACCAGCCGAACCTGGCACCTGGGCCAGCCCCTTCCAAGGGGACGAGTTCCAGAGGATAGAGCCCTGGGGGCGGCTGCCAAGTCTCCTGGGGCGTGTGCTGGGCCCCCGTCAGAGGAGGAATCAGCCTGGTAAACGGTGTGCCAGGCCTGAGATCTGGAGGCCTCCCACAGCCGGGTCCCTGTCCTGCCCAGGCCCCCCGAGGGAGGACGATGGTCGGGCAGTGGCGAGCGTGGTGGGGCTGGCGCCGAGCCTGCCCTTGGATGCCCCGTGGAAGGGCGCCGGGGGATGGGCTGCCCCTGGCCAGGTCTGAGGGAGCGACCCAGCTGCGGGCTGTCGGGGGCAGAGAGAGAACCCCCCTCCGCCCTTTCCCTTCAGGTTCTTAGGGCTGGCCAAATCCTTCCCAAGACAGCTTGTCTGGAGAAAATCAGACCCAGCTGAAGAACATGTGTCCATGGGGGAAACCCGGGAAACTGAGTCTCCCCACACAATAGCAGAGATTCTCATCTTGCATCCTCTCCTGAGCTAATGACCAAGGTGGATGTCCCGGGTGGGCCTGTGGAATGGGAGAGGGGAGGAAGTCTATTGTCATGCAGAGGGACATGGAAAAACTTGTCTGAAGCTTATCCCCTGCACTGGAGTCAGGTCCGGAAGGGAAGGCACAGAGGGGAGCAGGAAGCGGCCTCTCTGTGGTGGGGCTGGCTCCGGGGCAGGCGTGGGGGTGATGGCTGGAAGTGGGATGGCGCGTGAGTTGGCACCAGCCAGCGGTAGAGGCCGAGACTCAGAGGTCATGGATCTCTCTCTCTGTCTCTGTCTCTCTCTCTCTCCCTCAGGGAGCTGAGGAGAGTAAGGTGGCTCCCCCTACCCACCTCGCCTACCTCTCCAAGGGCCCTTCTTTCTCTGGCCGCTCCGGGAGCCCTGCAGGCTTGGCTTCAACCCCCCACCCACCGCACAGGCCAAGGGCGCCTGCGCGACCGCCGGGGCCTAGGGCTGACCTCTGGGGTCCTCAGTGAATGCCCCGCCCTCCCTCCAGGCTCTGACACAGCTGCAGCTGTTCCTTTGCCGCCCTTCTGGACTCGGCTTCAGCTGTCTCCCTCCCCTCCCCCACTCCCACTCAGCTTGCAGGCCGCTTCCCTGCCTTGAAAGCATTGCTCTGGCCCTGAGGGCCACAGACCTACTGGGCTTCAAGCTCAAGGCTCTGCCTGGGCCTGCTGCTTCGGCCAGGGGCTCATTTCTTCCTGGAAAGACAAAGCCATGGCCTCACCCCACGCCTGCACTTTGCCACGGCAGGCAGCCCAGGTGTAGGAAAGGCTCTGTGGAGTCAGAAGTGCCGAGACACGCAGAGGGCACCAGAGGGTTTGGGGGCCAGGGCGTAACTGGGCTAGCCCCTCCTCCCGGAAGTCGGGGAGGCCCGGCCTTCCTAGTGCCCAGGCCACGGCTCCGGGGAGAAATCCGCCATGGAGGGCACGCGGGAGGCCCTCTGCCTGAGGTGGCAGGTGTCACGCCAGGGCCACTGCAAGCCTGGCTCGGCTTGCCTGCTTTCTCCAAAGGAGGCTGGCCGACCAGCCGAACCTGGCACCTGGGCCAGCCCCTTCCAAGGGGACGAGTTCCAGAGGATAGAGCCCTGGGGGCGGCTGTCAAGTCTCCTGGGGCGTGTGCTGGGCCCCCGTCAGAGGAGGAAGCAGCCTGGTAAACGGTGTGCCAGGCCTGAGATCTGGAGGCCTCCCACAGCCGGGTCCCTGTCCTGCCCAGGCCCCCCGAGGGAGGACGATGGTCGGGCAGTGGCGAGCGTGGTGGGGCTGGCGCCGAGCCTGCCCTTGGATGCCCCGTGGAAGGGCGCCGGAGGATGGGCTGCCCCTGGCCAGGTCTGAGGGAGCGACCCAGCTGCGGGCTGTCGGGGGCAGAGAGAGAACCCCCCTCCGCCCTTTCCCTTCAGGTTCTTAGGGCTGGCCAAATCCTTCCCAAGACAGCTTGTCTGGAGAAAATCAGACCCAGCTGAAGAACATGTGTCCATGGGGGAAACCCGGGAAACTGAGTCTCCCCACACAATAGCAGAGATTCTCATCTTGCATCCTCTCCTGAGCTAATGACCAAGGTGTATGTCCCGGGTGGGCCTGTGGAATGGGAGAGGGGAGGAAGTCTATTGTCATGCAGAGGGACATGGAAAGACTTGTCTGAAGCTTATCCCCTGCACTGGAGTCAGGTCGGGAAGGGAAGGCACAGAGGGGAGCAGGAAGCGGCCTCTCTGTGGTGGGGCTGGCTCCGGGGCAGGCGTGGGGGTGATGGCTGGAAGTGGGATGGCGCGTGAGTTGGCACCAGCCAGCGGTAGAGGCAGAGACTCAGAGGTCATGGATCTCTCTCTCTGTCTCTGTCTCTCTCTCTCTCCCTCAGGGAGCTGAGGAGAGTAAGGTGGCTCCCCCTACCCACCTCGCCTACCTCTCCATGGGCCCTTCTTTCTCTGGCCGCTCCGGGAGCCCTGCGGGCTTGGCTTCAACCCTCCACCGACAGCACAGGCCAAGGGCGCCTGCGCGACCGCCGGGGCCTAGGGCTGACCTCGGGGGTCCTCAGTGAATGCCCCGCCCTCCCTCCAGGCTCTGACACAGCTGCAGCTGTTCCTTTGCCGCCCTTCTGGACTCGGCTTCAGCTGTCTCCCTCCCCTCCCCCACTCCCACTCAGCTTGCAGGCCGCTTCCCTGCCTTGAAAGCATTGCTCTGGCCCTGAGGGCCACAGACCTCCCTGGCTTCAAGCTCAAGGCTCTGCCTGGGCCTGCTGCTTCGGCCAGGGGCTCATTTCTTCCTGGAAAGACAAAGCCATGGCCTCACCCCACGCCTGCACTTTGCCACGGCAGGCAGCCCAGGTGTAGGAAAGGCTCTGTGGAGTCAGAAGTGCCGAGACAGGCAGATGGCACCAGAGGGTTTGGGGGCCAGGGCGTAACTGGGCTAGCCCCTCCTCCCGGAAGTCGGGGAGGCCCGGCCTTCCTAGTGCCCAGGCCACGGCTCCGGGGAGAAATCCGCCATGGAGGGCACGCGGGAGGCCCTCTGCCTGAGGTGGCAGGTGTCACGCCAGGGCCACTGCAAGCCTGGCTCGGCTTGCCTGCTTTCTCCAAAGGAGGCTGGCCGACCAGCCGAACCTGGCACCTGGGCCAGCCCCTTCCAAGGGGACGAGTTCCAGAGGATAGAGCCCTGGGGGCGGCTGCCAAGTCTCCTGGGGCGTGTGCTGGGCCCCCGTCAGAGGAGGAATCAGCCTGGTAAACGGTGTGCCAGGCCTGAGATCTGGAGGCCTCCCACAGCCGGGTCCCTGTCCTGCCCAGGCCCCCCGATGGAGGACGATGGTCGGGCAGTGGCGAGCTTGGTGGGGCTGGCGCCGAGCCTGCCCTTGGATGCCCCGTGGAAGGGCGCCGGGGGATGGGCTGCCCCTGGCCAGGTCTGAGGGAGCGACCCAGCTGCGGGCTGTCGGGGGCAGAGAGAGAACCCCCCTCCGCCCTTTCCCTTCAGGTTCTTAGGGCTGGCCAAATCCTTCCCAAGACAGCTTGTCTGGAGAAAATCAGACCCAGCTGAAGAACATGTGTCCATGGGGGAAACCCGGGAAACTGAGTCTCCCCACACAATAGCAGAGATTCTCATCTTGCATCCTCTCCTGAGCTAATGACCAAGGTGTATGTCCCGGGTGGGCCTGTGGAATGGGAGAGGGGAGGAAGTCTATTGTCATGCAGAGGGACATGGAAAGACTTGTCTGAAGCTTATCCCCTGCACTGGAGTCAGGTCGGGAAGGGAAGGCACAGAGGGGAGCAGGAAGCGGCCTCTCTGTGGTGGGGCTGGCTCCGGGGCAGGCGTGGGGGTGATGGCTGGAAGTGGGATGGCGCGTGAGTTGGCACCAGCCAGCGGTAGAGGCAGAGACTCAGAGGTCATGGATCTCTCTCTCTGTCTCTGTCTCTCTCTCTCTCCCTCAGGGAGCTGAGGAGAGTAAGGTGGCTCCCCCTACCCACCTCGCCTACCTCTCCAAGGGCCCTTCTTTCTCTGGCCGCTCCGGGAGCCCTGCGGGCTTGGCTTCAACCCCCCACCCACCGCACAGGCCAAGGGCGCCTGCGCGACCGCCAGGGCCTAGGGCTGACCTCGGGGGTCCTCAGTGAATGCCCCGCCCTCCCTCCAGGCTCTGACCCAGCTGCAGATGTTCCTTTGCCGCCCTTCTGGACTCGGCTTCAGCTGTCTCCCTCCCCTCCCCCACTCCCACTCAGCTTGCAGGCCGCTTCCCTGCCTTGAAAGCATTGCTCTGGCCCTGAGGGCCACAGACCTACTGGGCTTCAAGCTCAAGGCTCTGCCTGGGCCTGCTGCTTCGGCCAGGGGCTCATTTCTTCCTGGAAAGACAAAGCCATGGCCTCACCCCACGCCTGCACTTTGCCACGGCAGGCAGCCCAGGTGTAGGAAAGGCTCTGTGGAGTCAGAAGTGCCGAGACAGGCAGATGGCACCAGAGGGTTTGGGGGCCAGGGCGTAACTGGGCTAGCCCCTCCTCCCGGAAGTCGGGGAGGCCCGGCCTTCCTAGTGCCCAGGCCACGGCTCCGGGGAGAAATCCGCCATGGAGGGCACGCGGGAGGCCCTCTGCCTGAGGTGGCAGGTGTCACGCCAGGGCCACTGCAAGCCTGGCTCGGCTTGCCTGCTTTCTCCAAAGGAGGCTGGCCGACCAGCCGAACCTGGCACCTGGGCCAGCCCCTTCCAAGGGGACGAGTTCCAGAGGATAGAGCCCTGGGGGCGGCTGTCAAGTCTCCTGGGGCGTGTGCTGGGCCCCCGTCAGAGGAGGAAGCAGCCTGGTAAACGGTGTGCCAGGCCTGAGATCTGGAGGCCTCCCACAGCCGGGTCCCTGTCCTGCCCAGGCCCCCCGAGGGAGGACGATGGTCGGGCAGTGGCGAGCTTGGTGGGGCTGGCGCCGAGCCTGCCCTTGGATGCCCCGGGGAAGGGCGCCGGGGGATGGGCTGCCCCTGGCCAGGTCTGAGGGAGCGACCCAGCTCGGGGCTGTCGGGGGCAGAGAGAGAACCCCCCTCCGCCCTTTCCCTTCAGGTTCTTAGGGCTGGCCAAATCCTTCCCAAGACAGCTTGTCTGGAGAAAATCAGACCCAGCTGAAGAACATGTGTCCATGGGGGAAACCCGGGAAACTGAGTCTCCCCACACAATAGCAGAGATTCTCATCTTGCATCCTCTCCTGAGCTAATGACCAAGGTGGATGTCCCGGGTGGGCCTGTGGAATGGGAGAGGGGAGGAAGTCTATTGTCATGCAGAGGGACATGGAAAGACTTGTCTGAAGCTTATCCCCTGCACTGGAGTCAGGTCGGGAAGGGAAGGCACAGAGGGGAGCAGGAAGCGGCCTCTCTGTGGTGGGGCTGGCTCCGGGGCAGGCGTGGGGGTGATGGCTGGAAGTGGGATGGCGCGTGAGTTGGCACCAGCCAGCGGTAGAGGCCGAGACTCAGAGGTCATGGATCTCTCTCTCTGTCTCTGTCTCTCTCTCTCTCCCTCAGGGAGCTGAGGAGAGTAAGGTGGCTCCCCCTACCCACCTCGCCTACCTCTCCAAGGGCCCTTCTTTCTCTGGCCGCTCCGGGAGCCCTGCGGGCTTGGCTTCAACCCCCCACCCACCGCACAGGCCAAGGGCGCCTGCGCGACCGCCAGGGCCTAGGGCTGACCTCGGGGGTCCTCAGTGAATGCCCTGCCCTCCCTCCAGGCTCTGACACAGCTGCAGCTGTTCCTTTGCCGCCCTTCTGGACTCGGCTTCAGCTGTCTCCCTCCCCTCCCCCACTCCCACTCAGCTTGCAGGCCGCTTCCCTGCCTTGAAAGCATTGCTCTGGCCCTGAGGGCCACAGACCTACTGGGCTTCAAGCTCAAGGCTCTGCCTGGGCCTGCTGCTTCGGCCAGGGGCTCATTTCTTCCTGGAAAGACAAAGCCATGGCCTCACCCCACGCCTGCACTTTGCCACGGCAGGCGGCCCAGGTGTAGGAAAGGCTCTGTGGAGTCAGAAGTGCCGAGACAGGCAGATGGCACCAGAGGGTTTGGGGGCCAGGGCGTAACTGGGCTAGCCCCTCCTCCCGGAAGTCGGGGAGGCCCGGCCTTCCTAGTGCCCAGGCCACGGCTCCGGGGAGAAATCCGCCATGGAGGGCACGCGGGAGGCCCTCTGCCTGAGGTGGCAGGTGTCACGCCAGGGCCACTGCAAGCCTGGCTCGGCTTGCCTGCTTTCTCCAAAGGAGGCTGGCCGACCAGCCGAACCTGGCACCTGGGCCAGCCCCTTCCAAGGGGACGAGTTCCAGAGGATAGAGCCCTGGGGGCGGCTGCCAAGTCTCCTGGGGCGTGTGCTGGGCCCCCGTCAGAGGAGGAAGCAGCCTGGTAAACGGTGTGCCAGGCCTGATATCTGGAGGCCTCCCACAGCCGGGTCCCTGTCCTGCCCAGGCCCCCCGAGGGAGGACGATGGTCAGGCAGTGGCGAGCGTGGTGGGGCTGGCGCCGAGCCTGCCCTTGGATGCCCCAGGGAAGGGCGCCGGGGGATGGGCTGCCCCTGGCCAGGTCTGAGGGAGCGACCCAGCTCGGGGCTGTCGGGGGCAGAGAGAGAACCCCCCTCCGCCCTTTCCCTTCAGGTTCTTAGGGCTGGCCAAATCCTTCCCAAGACAGCTTGTCTGGAGAAAATCAGACCCAGCTGAAGAACATGTGTCCATGGGGGAAACCCGGGAAACTGAGTCTCCCCACACAATAGCAGAGATTCTCATCTTGCATCCTCTCCTGAGCTAATGACCAAGGTGGATGTCCCGGGTGGGCCTGTGGAATGGGAGAGGGGAGGAAGTCTATTGTCATGCAGAGGGACATGGAAAGACTTGTCTGAAGCTTATCCCCTGCACTGGAGTCAGGTCGGGAAGGGAAGGCACAGAGGGGAGCAGGAAGCGGCCTCTCTGTGGTGGGGCTGGCTCCGGGGCAGGCGTGGGGGTGATGGCTGGAAGTGGGATGGCGCGTGAGTTGGCACCAGCCAGCGGTAGAGGCCGAGACTCAGAGGTCATGGATCTCTCTCTCTGTCTCTGTCTCTCTCTCTCTCCCACAGGGAGCTGAGGAGAGTAAGGTGGCTCCCCCTACCCACCTCGCCTACCTCTCCAAGGGCCCTTCTTTCTCTGGCCACTCCGGGAGCCGTTCGGGCTTGGCTTCAACCCCCCACCCACCGCACAGGCCAAGGGCGCCTGCCTGACCGCCAGGGCCTAGGGCTGCCCTAGGGGGTCCTCAGTGAATGCCCCGCCCTCCCTCCAAGCTCTGACACAGCTGCACCTGTTCCTTTGCCGCCCTTCTGGACTGGGCTTCAGCTGTCTCCCTACCCTCCCCCACTGCCACTCAGCTTGCAGGCCGCTTCCCTGCCTTGAAAGCATTGCTGTGGCCCTGAGGGCCACAGACCTACTGGGCTTCAAGCTCAAGGCTCTGCCTGGGCCTGCTGCTTCGGCCAGGGGCACATTTCTTCCTGGAAAGACAAAGCCATGGCCTCACCCCACGCCTGCACTTTGCCACGGCAGGCGGCCCAGGTGTAGGAAAGGCTCTGTGGAGTCAGAAGTGCCGAGACAGGCAGATGGCACCAGAGGGTTTGGGGGCCAGGGCGTAACTGGGCTAGCCCCTCCTCCCGGAAGTCGGGGAGGCCCGGCCTTCCTAGTGCCCAGGCCACGGCTCCGGGGAGAAATCCGCCATGGAGGGCACGCGGGAGGCCCTCTGCCTGAGGTGGCAGGTGTCACGCCAGGGCCACTGCAAGCCTGGCTCGGCTTGCCCGCTTTCTCCAAAGGAGGCTGGCCGACCAGCCGAACCTGGCACCTGGGCCAGCCCCTTCCAAGGGGACGAGTTCCAGAGGATAGAGCCCTGGGGGCGGCTGCCAAGTCTCCTGGGGCGTGTGCTGGGCCCCCGTCAGAGGAGGAAGCAGCCTGGTAAACGGTGTGCCAGGCCTGAGATCTGGAGGCCTCCCACAGCCGGGTCCCTGTCCTGCCCAGGCCCCCCGAGGGAGGACGATGGTCGGGCAGTGGCGAGCGTGGTGGGGCTGGCGCCGAGCCTGCCCTTGGATGCCCCGGGGAAGGGCGCCGGGGGATGGGCTGCCCCTGGCCAGGTCTGAGGGAGCGACCCAGCTCGGGGCTGTCGGGGGCAGAGAGAGAACCCCCCTCCGCCCTTTCCCTTCAGGTTCTTAGGGCTGGCCAAATCCTTCCCAAGACAGCTTGTCTGGAGAAAATCAGACCCAGCTGAAGAACATGTGTCCATGGGGGAAACCCGGGAAACTGAGTCTCCCCACACAATAGCAGAGATTCTCATCTTGCATCCTCTCCTGAGCTAATGACCAAGGTGGATGTCCCGGGTGGGCCTGTGGAATGGGAGAGGGGAGGAAGTCTATTGTCATGCAGAGGGACATGGAAAGACATGTCTGAAGCTTATCCCCTGCACTGGAGTCAGGTCGGGAAGGGAAGGCACAGAGGGGAGCAGGAAGCGGCCTCTCTGTGGTGGGGCTGGCTCCGGGGCAGGCGTGGGGGTGATGGCTGGAAGTGGGATGGCGCGTGAGTTGGCACCAGCCAGCGGTAGAGGCCAAGACTCAGAGGTCATGGATCTCTCTCTCTGTCTCTGTCTCTCTCTCTCTCCCACAGGGAGCTGAGGAGAGTAAGGTGGCTCCCCCTACCCACCTCGCCTACCTCTCCAAGGGCCCTTCTTTCTCTGGCCACTCCGCTAGCCGTTCGGGCTTGGCTTCAACCCCCCACCCACCGCACAGGCCAAGGGCGCCTGCCTGACCGCCAGGGCCTAGGGCTGCCCTAGGGGGTCCTCAGTGAATGCCCCGCCCTCCCTCCAGGCTCTGACACAGCTGCAGCTGTTCCTTTGCCGCCCTTCTGGACTGGGCTTCAGCTGTCTCCCTCCCCTCCCCCACTCCCACTCAGCTTGCAGGCCGCTTCCCTGCCTTGAAAGCATTGCTGTGGCCCTGAGGGCCACAGACCTACTGGGCTTCAAGCTCAAGGCTCTGCCTGGGCCTGCTGCTTCGGCCAGGGGCTCATTTCTTCCTGGAAAGACAAAGCCATGGCCTCACCCCACGCCTGCACTTTGCCACGGCAGGCAGCCCAGGTGTAGGAAAGGCTCTGTGGAGTCAGAAGTGCCGAGACAGGCAGATGGCACCAGAGGGTTTGGGGGCCAGGGCGTAACTGGGCTAGCCCCTCCTCCCGGAAGTCGGGGAGGCCCGGCCTTCCTAGTGCCCAGGCCACGGCTCCGGGGAGAAATCCGCCATGGAGGGCACGCGGGAGGCCCTCTGCCTGAGGTGGCAGGTGTCACGCCAGGGCCACTGCAAGCCTGGCTCGGCTTGCCCGCTTTCTCCAAAGGAGGCTGGCCGACCAGCCGAACCTGGCACCTGGGCCAGCCCCTTCCAAGGGGACGAGTTCCAGAGGATAGAGCCCTGGGGGCGGCTGCCAAGTCTCCTGGGGCGTGTGCTGGGCCCCCGTCAGAGGAGGAAGCAGCCTGGTAAACGGTGTGCCAGGCCTGAGATCTGGAGGCCTCCCACAGCCGGGTCCCTGTCCTGCCCAGGCCCCCCGAGGGAGGACGATGGTCGGGCAGTGGCGAGCGTGGTGGGGCTGGCGCCGAGCCTGCCCTTGGATGCCCCGGGGAAGGGCGCCGGGGGATGGGCTGCCCCTGGCCAGGTCTGAGGGAGCGACCCAGCTCGGGGCTGTCGGGGGCAGAGAGAGAACCCCCCTCCGCCCTTTCCCTTCAGGTTCTTAGGGCTGGCCAAATCCTTCCCAAGACAGCTTGTCTGGAGAAAATCAGACCCAGCTGAAGAACATGTGTCCATGGGGGAAACCCGGGAAACTGAGTCTCCCCACACAATAGCAGAGATTCTCATCTTGCATCCTCTCCTGAGCTAATGACCAAGGTGGATGTCCCGGGTGGGCCTGTGGAATGGGAGAGGGGAGGAAGTCTATTGTCATGCAGAGGGACATGGAAAGACTTGTCTGAAGCTTATCCCCTGCACTGGAGTCAGGTCGGGAAGGGAAGGCACAGAGGGGAGCAGGAAGCGGCCTCTCTGTGGTGGGGCTGGCTCCGGGGCAGGCGTGGGGGTGATGGCTGGAAGTGGGATGGCGCGTGAGTTGGCACCAGCCAGCGGTAGAGGCCGAGACTCAGAGGTCATGGATCTCTCTCTCTGTCTCTGTCTCTCTCTCTCTCCCACAGGGAGCTGAGGAGAGTAAGGTGGCTCCCCCTACCCACCTCGCCTACCTCTCCAAGGGCCCTTCTTTCTCTGGCCACTCCGGGAGCCGTTCGGGCTTGGCTTCAACCCCCCACCCACCGCACAGGCCAAGGGCGCCTGCCTGACCGCCAGGGCCTAGGGCTGCCCTAGGGGGTCCTCAGTGAATGCCCCGCCCTCCCTCCAGGCTCTGACACAGCTGCAGCTGTTCCTTTGCCGCCCTTCTGGACTGGGCTTCAGCTGTCTCCCTCCCCTCCCCCACTGCCACTCAGCTTGCAGGCCGCTTCCCTGCCTTGAAAGCATTGCTGTGGCCCTGAGGGCCACAGACCTACTGGGCTTCAAGCTCAAGGCTCTGCCTGGGCCTGCTGCTTCGGCCAGGGGCACATTTCTTCCTGGAAAGACAAAGCCATGGCCTCACCCCACGCCTGCACTTTGCCACGGCAGGCGGCCCAGGTGTAGGAAAGGCTCTGTGGAGTCAGAAGTGCCGAGACAGGCAGATGGCACCAGAGGGTTTGGGGGCCAGGGCGTAACTGGGCTAGCCCCTCCTCCCGGAAGTCGGGGAGGCCCGGCCTTCCTAGTGCCCAGGCCACGGCTCCGGGGAGAAATCCGCCATGGAGGGCACGCGGGAGGCCCTCTGCCTGAGGTGGCAGGTGTCACGCCAGGGCCACTGCAAGCCTGGCTCGGCTTGCCCGCTTTCTCCAAAGGAGGCTGGCCGACCAGCCGAACCTGGCACCTGGGCCAGCCCCTTCCAAGGGGACGAGTTCCAGAGGATAGAGCCCTGGGGGCGGCTGCCAAGTCTCCTGGGGCGTGTGCTGGGCCCCCGTCAGAGGAGGAAGCAGCCTGGTAAACGGTGTGCCAGGCCTGAGATCTGGAGGCCTCCCACAGCCGGGTCCCTGTCCTGCCCAGGCCCCCCGAGGGAGGACGATGGTCGGGCAGTGGCGAGCGTGGTGGGGCTGGCGCCGAGCCTGCCCTTGGATGCCCCGGGGAAGGGCGCCGGGGGATGGGCTGCCCCTGGCCAGGTCTGAGGGAGCGACCCAGCTCGGGGCTGTCGGGGGCAGAGAGAGAACCCCCCTCCGCCCTTTCCCTTCAGGTTCTTAGGGCTGGCCAAATCCTTCCCAAGACAGCTTGTCTGGAGAAAATCAGACCCAGCTGAAGAACATGTGTCCATGGGGGAAACCCGGGAAACTGAGTCTCCCCACACAATAGCAGAGATTCTCATCTTGCATCCTCTCCTGAGCTAATGACCAAGGTGGATGTCCCGGGTGGGCCTGTGGAATGGGAGAGGGGAGGAAGTCTATTGTCATGCAGAGGGACATGGAAAGACTTGTCTGAAGCTTATCCCCTGCACTGGAGTCAGGTCGGGAAGGGAAGGCACAGAGGGGAGCAGGAAGCGGCCTCTCTGTGGTGGGGCTGGCTCCGGGGCAGGCGTGGGGGTGATGGCTGGAAGTGGGATGGCGCGTGAGTTGGCACCAGCCAGCGGTAGAGGCCGAGACTCAGAGGTCATGGATCTCTCTCTCTGTCTCTGTCTCTCTCTCTCTCCCACAGGGAGCTGAGGAGAGTAAGGTGGCTCCCCCTACCCACCTCGCCTACCTCTCCAAGGGCCCTTCTTTCTCTGGCCACTCCGGGAGCCGTTCGGGCTTGGCTTCAACCCCCCACCCACCGCACAGGCCAAGGGCGCCTGCCTGACCGCCAGGGCCTAGGGCTGCCCTAGGGGGTCCTCAGTGAATGCCCCGCCCTCCCTCCAGGCTCTGACACAGCTGCAGCTGTTCCTTTGCCGCCCTTCTGGACTGGGCTTCAGCTGTCTCCCTCCCCTCCCCCACTGCCACTCAGCTTGCAGGCCGCTTCCCTGCCTTGAAAGCATTGCTGTGGCCCTGAGGGCCACAGACCTACTGGGCTTCAAGCTCAAGGCTCTGCCTGGGCCTGCTGCTTCGGCCAGGGGCACATTTCTTCCTGGAAAGACAAAGCCATGGCCTCACCCCACGCCTGCACTTTGCCACGGCAGGCGGCCCAGGTGTAGGAAAGGCTCTGTGGAGTCAGAAGTGCCGAGACAGGCAGATGGCACCAGAGGGTTTGGGGGCCAGGGCGTAACTGGGCTAGCCCCTCCTCCCGGAAGTCGGGGAGGCCCGGCCTTCCTAGTGCCCAGGCCACGGCTCCGGGGAGAAATCCGCCATGGAGGGCACGCGGGAGGCCCTCTGCCTGAGGTGGCAGGTGTCACGCCAGGGCCACTGCAAGCCTGGCTCGGCTTGCCCGCTTTCTCCAAAGGAGGCTGGCCGACCAGCCGAACCTGGCACCTGGGCCAGCCCCTTCCAAGGGGACGAGTTCCAGAGGATAGAGCCCTGGGGGCGGCTGCCAAGTCTCCTGGGGCGTGTGCTGGGCCCCCGTCAGAGGAGGAAGCAGCCTGGTAAACGGTGTGCCAGGCCTGAGATCTGGAGGCCTCCCACAGCCGGGTCCCTGTCCTGCCCAGGCCCCCCGAGGGAGGACGATGGTCGGGCAGTGGCGAGCGTGGTGGGGCTGGCGCCGAGCCTGCCCTTGGATGCCCCGGGGAAGGGCGCCGGGGGATGGGCTGCCCCTGGCCAGGTCTGAGGGAGCGACCCAGCTCAGGGCTGTCGGGGGCAGAGAGAGAACCCCCCTCCGCCCTTTCCCTTCAGGTTCTTAGGGCTGGCCAAATCCTTCCCAAGACAGCTTGTCTGGAGAAAATCAGACCCAGCTGAAGAACATGTGTCCATGGGGGAAACCCGGGAAACTGAGTCTCCCCACACAATAGCAGAGATTCTCATCTTGCATCCTCTCCTGAGCTAATGACCAAGGTGGATGTCCCAGGTGGGCCTGTGGAATGGGAGAGGGGAGGAAGTCTATTGTCATGCAGAGGGACATGGAAAGACTTGTCTGAAGATTATCCCCTGCACTGGAGTCATGTCGGGAAGTGAAGGCACAGAGGGGAGCAGGAAGTGGCCTCTCTGTGGTGGGGCTGGCTCCGGGGCAGGCGTGGGGGTGATGGCTGGAAGTGGGATGGCGCGTGAGTTGGCACCAGCCAGCGGTAGAGGCAGAGACTCAGAGGTCATGGATCTCTCTCTCTGTCTCTGTCTCTCTCTCTCTCCCTCAGGGAGCTGAGGAGAGTAAGGTGGCTCCCCCTACCCACCTCGCCTACCTCTCCAAGGGCCCTTCTTTCTCTGGCCGCTCCGGGAGCCCTGCGGGCTTGGCTTCAACCCCCCACCCACCGCACAGGCCAAGGGCGCCTGCCCGACCGCCAGGGCCTAGGGCTGACCTCGGGGGTCCTCAGTGAATGCCCCGCCCTCCCTCCAGGCTCTGACCCAGCTGCAGCTGTTCCTTTGCCGCCCTTCTGGACTGGGCTTCAGCTGTCTCCCTCCCCTCCCCCACTGCCACTCAGCTTGCAGGCCGCTTCCCTGCCTTGAAAGCATTGCTGTGGCCCTGAGGGCCACAGACCTACTGGGCTTCAAGCTCAAGGCTCTGCCTGGGCCTGCTGCTTCGGCCAGGGGCTCATTTCTTCCTGGAAAGACAAAGCCATGGCCTCACCCCACGCCTGCACTTTGCCATGGCAGGCGGCCCAGGTGTAGGAAAGGCTCTGTGGAGTCAGAAGTGCCGAGACAGGCAGATGGCACCAGAGGGTTTGGGGGCCAGGGCGTAACTGGGCTAGCCCCTCCTCCCGGAAGTCGGGGAGGCCCGGCCTTCCTAGTGCCCAGGCCACGGCTCCGGGGAGAAATCCGCCATGGAGGGCACGCGGGAGGCCCTCTGCCTGAGGTGGCAGGTGTCACGCCAGGGCCACTGCAAGCCTGGCTCGGCTTGCCCGCTTTCTCCAAAGGAGGCTGGCCGACCAGCCGAACCTGGCACCTGGGCCAGCCCCTTCCACGGGGACGAGTTCCAGAGGATAGAGCCCTGGGGGCGGCTGCCAAGTCTCCTGGGGCGTGTGCTGGGCCCCCGTCAGAGGAGGAAGCAGCCTGTTAAACGGTGTGCCAGGCCTGAGATCTGGAGGCCTCCCACAGCCGGGTCCCTGTCCTGCCCAGGCCCCCCGAGGGAGGACGATGGTCGGGCAGTGGCGAGCGTGGTGGGGCTGGCGCCGAGCCTGCCCTTGGATGCCCCGGGGAAGGGCGCCGGGGGATGGGCTGCCCCTGGCCAGGTCTGAGGGAGCGACCCAGCTCGGGGCTGTCGGGGGCAGAGAGAGAACCCCCCTCCGCCCTTTCCCTTCAGGTTCTTAGGGCTGGCCAAATCCTTCCCAAGACAGCTTGTCTGGAGAAAATCAGACCCAGCTGAAGAACATGTGTCCATGGGGGAAACCCGGGAAACTGAGTCTCCCCACACAATAGCAGAGATTCTCATCTTGCCTCCTCTCCTGAGCTAATGACCAAGGTGGATGTCCCGGGTGGGCCTGTGGAATGGGAGAGGGGAGGAAGTCTATTGTCATGCAGATGGACATGGAAAGACTTGTCTGAAGCTTATCCCCTGCACTGGAGTCAGGTCGGGAAGGGAAGGCACAGAGGGGAGCAGGAAGCAGCCTCTCTGTGGTGGGGCTGGCTCCGGGGCAGGCGTGGGGGTGATGGCTGGAAGTGGGATGGCGCGTGAGTTGGCACCAGCCAGCGGTAGAGGCCAAGACTCAGAGGTCATGGATCTCTCTCTCTGTCTCTGTCTCTCTCTCTCTCCCACAGGGAGCTGAGGAGAGTAAGGTGGCTCCCCCTACCCACCTCGCCTACCTCTCCAAGGGCCCTTCTTTCTCTGGCCACTCCGGGAGCCGTTCGGGCTTGGCTTCAACCCCCCACCCACCGCACAGGCCAAGGGCGCCTGCCTGACCGCCAGGGCCTAGGGCTGCCCTAGGGGGTCCTCAGTGAATGCCCCGCCCTCCCTCCAGGCTCTGACACAGCTGCAGCTGTTCCTTTGCCGCCCTTCTGGACTGGGCTTCAGCTGTCTCCCTCCCCTCCCCCACTCCCACTCAGCTTGCAGGCCGCTTCCCTGCCTTGAAAGCATTGCTGTGGCCCTGAGGGCCACAGACCTACTGGGCTTCAAGCTCAAGGCTCTGCCTGGGCCTGCTGCTTCGGCCAGGGGCTCATTTCTTCCTGGAAAGACAAAGCCATGGCCTCACCCCACGCCTGCACTTTGCCACGGCAGGCGGCCCAGGTGTAGGAAAGGCTCTGTGGAGTCAGAAGTGCCGAGACAGGCAGATGGCACCAGAGGGTTTGGGGGCCAGGGCGTAACTGGGCTAGCCCCTCCTCCCGGAAGTCGGGGAGGCCCCGGCCTTCCTAGTGCCCAGGCCACGGCTCCGGGGAGAAATCCGCCATGGAGGGCACGCGGGAGGCCCCCTGCCTGAGGTGGCAGGTGTCACGCCAGGGCCACTGCAAGCCTGGCTCGGCTTGCCCGCTTTCTCCAAAGGAGGCTGGCCGACCAGCCGAACCTGGCACCTGGGCCAGCCCCTACCAAGGGGACGAGTTCCAGAGGATAGAGCCCTGGGGGCGGCTGCCAAGTCTCCTGGGGCGTGTGCTGGGCCCCCGTCAGAGGAGGAAGCAGCCTGGTAAACGGTGTGCCAGGCCTGAGATCTGGAGGCCTCCCACAGCCGGGTCCCTGTCCTGCCCAGGCCCCCCGAGGGAGGACGATGGTCGGGCAGTGGCGAGCGTGGTGGGGCTGGCGCCGAGCCTGCCCTTGGATGCCCCGGGGAAGGGCGCCGGGGGATGGGCTGCCCCTGGCCAGGTCTGAGGGAGCGACCCAGCTCGGGGCTGTCGGGGGCAGAGAGAGAACCCCCCTCCGCCCTTTCCCTTCAGGTTCTTAGGGCTGGCCAAATCCTTCCCAAGACAGCTTGTCTGGAGAAAATCAGACCCAGCTGAAGAACATGTGTCCATGGGGGAAACCCGGGAAACTGAGTCTCCCCACACAATAGCAGAGATTCTCATCTTGCATCCTCTCCTGAGCTAATGACCAAGGTGGATGTCCCGGGTGGGCCTGTGGAATGGGAGAGGGGAGGAAGTCTATTGTCATGCAGAGGGACATGGAAAGACTTGTCTGAAGCTTATCCCCTGCACTGGAGTCAGGTCGGGAAGGGAAGGCACAGAGGGGAGCAGGAAGCGGCCTCTCTGTGGTGGGGCTGGCTCCGGGGCAGGCGTGGGGGTGATGGCTGGAAGTGGGATGGCGCGTGATTTGGCACCAGCCAGCGGTAGAGGCAGAGACTCAGAGGTCATGGATCTCTCTCTCTGTCTCTGTCTCTCTCTCTCTCCCTCAGGGAGCTGAGGAGAGTAAGGTGGCTCCCCCTACCCACCTCGCCTACCTCTCCAAGGGCCCTTCTTTCTCTGACCGCTCCGGGAGCCATGCGGGCTTGGCTTCAACCCCCAACCCACCGCACAGGCCAAGGGCGCCTGCGCGACCGCCAGGGCCTAGGGCTGACCTCTGGGGTCCTCAGTGAATGCCCCGCCCTCCCTCCAGGCTCTGACCCAGCTGCAGCTGTTCCTTTGCCGCCCTTCTGGACTCGGCTTCAGCTGTCTCCCTCCCCTCCCCCACTCCCACTCAGCTTGCAGGCCGCTTCCCTGCCTTGAAAGCATTGCTGTGGCCCTGAGGGCCACAGACCTACTGGGCTTCAAGCTCAAGGCTCTGCCTGGGCCTGCTGCTTCGGCCAGGGGCTCATTTCTTCCTGGAAAGACAAAGCCATGGCCTCACCCCACGCCTGCACTTTGCCACGGCAGGCAGCCCAGGTGTAGGAAAGGCTCTGTGGAGTCAGAAGTGCCGAGACAGGCAGATGGCACCAGAGGGTTTGGGGGCCAGGGCGTAACTGGGCTAGCCCCTCCTCCCGGAAGTCGGGGAGGCCCGGCCTTCCTAGTGCCCAGGCCACGGCTCCGGGGAGAAATCCGCCATGGAGGGCACGCGGGAGGCCCTCTGCCTGAGGTGGCAGGTGTCACGCCAGGGCCACTGCAAGCCTGGCTCGGCTTGCCTGCTTTCTCCAAAGGAGGCTGGCCGACCAGCCGAACCTGGCACCTGGGCCAGCCCCTTCCAAGGGGACGAGTTCCAGAGGATAGAGCCCTGGGGGCGGCTGCCAAGTCTCCTGGGGCGTGTGCTGGGCCCCCGTCAGAGGAGGAAGCAGCCTGGTAAACGGTGTGCCAGGCCTGAGATCTGGAGGCCTCCCACAGCCGGGTCCCTGTCCTGCCCAGGCCCCCCGAGGGAGGACGATGGTCGGGCAGTGGCGAGCGTGGTGGGGCTAGCGCCGAGCCTGCCCTTGGATGCCCCGGGGAAGGGCGCCGGGGGATGGGCTGCCCCTGGCCAGGTCTGAGGGAGCGACCCAGCTCGGGGCTGTCGGGGGCAGAGAGAGAACCCCCCTCCGCCCTTTCCCTTCAGGTTCTTAGGGCTGGCCAAATCCTTCCCAAGACAGCTTGTCTGGAGAAAATCAGACCCAGCTGAAGAACATGTGTCCATGGGGGAAACCCGGGAAACTGAGTCTCCCCACACAATAGCAGAGATTCTCATCTTGCATCCTCTCCTGAGCTAATGACCAAGGTGGATGTCCCGGGTGGGCCTGTGGAATGGGAGAGGGGAGGAAGTCTATTGTCATGCAGAGGGACATGGAAAGACTTGTCTGAAGCTTATCCCCTGCACTGGAGTCAGGTCGGGAAGGGAAGGCACAGAGGGGAGCAGGAAGCGGCCTCTCTGTGGTGGGGCTGGCTCCGGGGCAGGCGTGGGGGTGATGGCTGGAAGTGGGATGGCGCGTGAGTTGGCACCAGCCAGCGGTAGAGGCAGAGACTCAGAGGTCATGGATCTCTCTCTCTGTCTCTGTCTCTCTCTCTCTCCCTCAGGGAGCTGAGGAGAGTAAGGTGGCTCCCCCTACCCAGCTCGCCTACCTCTCCAAGGGCCCTTCTTTCTCTGACCGCTCCGGGAGCCCTGCGGGCTTGGCTTCAACCCCCCACCCACCGCACAGGCCAAGGGCGCCTGCGCGACCGCCAGGGCCTAGGGCTGACCTCTGGGGTCCTCAGTGAATGCCCCGCCCTCCCTCCAGGCTCTGACCCAGCTGCAGCTGTTCCTTTGCCTCCCTTCTGGTCTCGGCTTCAGCTGTCTCCCTCCCCTCCCCCACTCCCACTCAGCTTGCAGGCCGCTTCCCTGCCTTGAAAGCATTGCTGTGGCCCTGAGGGCCACAGACCTACTGGGCTTCAAGCTCAAGGCTCTGCCTGGGCCTGCTGCTTCGGCCAGGGGCTCATTTCTTCCTGGAAAGACAAAGCCATGGCCTCACCCCACGCCTGCACTTTGCCACGGCAGGCGGCCCAGGTGTAGGAAAGGCTCTGTGGAGTCAGAAGTGCCGAGACAGGCAGATGGCACCAGAGGGTTTGGGGGCCAGGGCGTAACTGGGCTAGCCCCTCCTCCCGGAAGTCGGGGAGGCCCGGCCTTCCTAGTGCCCAGGCCCCGGCTCCGGGGAGAAATCCGCCATGGAGGGCACGCGGGAGGCCCTCTGCCTGAGGTGGCAGGTGTCACGCCAGGGCCACTGCAAGCCTGGCTCGGCTTGCCTGCTTTCTCCAAAGGAGGCTGGCCGACCAGCCGAACCTGGCACCTGGGCCAGCCCCTTCCAAGGGGACGAGTTCCAGAGGATAGAGCCCTGGGGGCGGCTGCCAAGTCTCCTGGGGCGTGTGCTGGGCCCCCGTCAGAGGAGGAAGCAGCCTGGTAAACGGTGTGCCAGGCCTGAGATCTGGAGGCCTCCCACAGCCGGGTCCCTGTCCTGCCCAGGCCCCCCGAGGGAGGACGATGGTCGGGCAGTGGCGAGCGTGGTGGGGCTGGCGCCGAGCCTGCCCTTGGATGCCCCGGGGAAGGGCGCCGGGGGATGGGCTGCCCCTGGCCAGGTCTGAGGGAGCGACCCAGCTCGGGGCTGTCGGGGGCAGAGAGAGAACCCCCCTCCGCCCTTTCCCTTCAGGTTCTTAGGGCTGGCCAAATCCTTCCCAAGACAGCTTGTCTGGAGAAAATCAGACCCAGCTGAAGAACATGTGTCCATGGGGGAAACCCGGGAAACTGAGTCTCCCCACACAATAGCAGAGATTCTCATCTTGCATCCTCTCCTGAGCTAATGACCAAGGTGGATGTCCCGGGTGGGCCTGTGGAATGGGAGAGGGGAGGAAGTCTATTGTCATGCAGAGGGACATGGAAAGACTTGTCTGAAGCTTATCCCCTGCACTGGAGTCAGGTCGGGAAGGGAAGGCACAGAGGGGAGCAGGAAGCGGCCTCTCTGTGGTGGGGCTGGCTCCGGGGCAGGCGTGGGGGTGATGGCTGGAAGTGGGATGGCGCGTGAGTTGGCACCAGCCAGCGGTAGAGGCAGAGACTCAGAGGTCATGGATCTCTCTCTCTGTCTCTGTCTCTCTCTCTCTCCCTCAGGGAGCTGAGGAGAGTAAGGTGGCTCCCCCTACCCAGCTCGCCTACCTCTCCAAGGGCCCTTCTTTCTCTGACCGCTCCGGGAGCCCTGCGGGCTTGGCTTCAACCCCCCACCCACCGCACAGGCCAAGGGCGCCTGCGCGACCGCCAGGGCCTAGGGCTGACCTCTGGGGTCCTCAGTGAATGCTCCGCCCTCCCTCCAGGCTCTGACCCAGCTGCAGCTCTTCCTTTGCCTCCCTTCTGGTCTCGGCTTCAGCTGTCTCCCTCCCCTCCCCCACTCCCACTCAGCTTGCAGGCCGCTTCCCTGCCTTGAAAGCATTGCTGTGGCCCTGAGGGCCACAGACCTACTGGGCTTCAAGCTCAAGGCTCTGCCTGGGCCTGCTGCTTCGGCCAGGGGCTCATTTCTTCCTGGAAAGACAAAGCCATGGCCTCACCCCACGCCTGCACTTTGCCACGGCAGGCAGCCCAGGTGTAGGAAAGGCTCTGTGGAGTCAGAAGTGCCGAGACAGGCAGATGGCACCAGAGGGTTTGGGGGCCAGGGCGTAACTGGGCTAGCCCCTCCTCCCGGAAGTCGGGGAGGCCCGGCCTTCCTAGTGCCCAGGCCACGGCTCCGGGGAGAAATCCGCCATGGAGGGCACGCGGGAGGCCCTCTGCCTGAGGTGGCAGGTGTCACGCCAGGGCCACTGCAAGCCTGGCTCGGCTTGCCTGCTTTCTCCAAAGGAGGCTGGCCGACCAGCCGAACCTGGCACCTGGGCCAGCCCCTTCCAAGGGGACGAGTTCCAGAGGATAGAGCCCTGGGGGCGGCTGCCAAGTCTCCTGGGGCGTGTGCTGGGCCCCCGTCAGAGGAGGAAGCAGCCTGGTAAACGGTGTGCCAGGCCTGAGATCTGGAGGCCTCCCACAGCCGGGTCCCTGTCCTGCCCAGGCCCCCCGAGGGAGGACGATGGTCGGGCAGTGGCGAGCGTGGTGGGGCTGGCGCCGAGCCTGCCCTTGGATGCCCCGGGGAAGGGCACCGGGGGATGGGCTGCCCCTGGCCAGGTCTGAGGGAGCAACCCAGCTCGGGGCTGTCGGGGGCAGAGAGAGAACCCCCCTCCGCCCTTTCCCTTCAGGTTCTTAGGGCTGGCCAAATCCTTCCCAAGACAGCTTGTCTGGAGAAAATCAGACCCAGCTGAAGAACATGTGTCCATGGGGGAAACCCGGGAAACTGAGTCTCCCCACACAATAGCAGAGATTCTCATCTTGCATCCTCTCCTGAGCTAATGACCAAGGTGGATGTCCCGGGTGGGCCTGTGGAATGGGAGAGGGGAGGAAGTCTATTGTCATGCAGAGGGACATGGAAAGACTTGTCTGAAGCTTATCCCCTGCACTGGAGTCAGGTCAGGAAGGGAAGGCACAGAGGGGAGCAGGAAGCGGCCTCTCTGTGGTGGGGCTGGCTCCGGGGCAGGCGTGGGGGTGATGGCTGGAAGTGGGATGGCGCGTGAGTTGGCACCAGCCAGCGGTAGAGGCAGAGACTCAGAGGTCATGGATCTCTCTCTCTGTCTCTGTCTCTCTCTCTCTCCCTCAGGGAGCTGAGGAGAGTAAGGTGGCTCCCCCTACCCACCTCGCCTACCTCTCCAAGGGCCCTTCTTTCTCTGGCCGCTCCGGGAGCCCTGCGGGCTTGGCTTCAACCCCCCACCCACCGCACAGGCCAAGGGCGCCTGCGCGACCGCCAGGGCCTAGGGCTGACCTCTGGGGTCCTCAGTGAATGCCCCGCCCTCCCTCCAGGCTCTGACACAGCTGCAGCTGTTCCTTTGCCGCCCTTCTGGACTCGGCTTCAGCTGTCTCCCTCCCCTCCCCCACTCCCACTCAGCTTGCAGGCCGCTTCCCTGCCTTGAAAGCATTGCTGTGGCCCTGAGGGCCACAGACCTACTGGGCTTCAAGCTCAAGGCTCTGCCTGGGCCTGCTGCTTCGGCCAGGGGCTCATTTCTTCCTGGAAAGACAAAGCCATGGCCTCACCCCATGCCTGCACTTTGCCACGGCAGGCAGCCCAGGTGTAGGAAAGGCTCTGTGGAGTCAGAAGTGCCGAGACAGGCAGATGGCACCAGAGGGTTTGGGGGCCAGGGCGTAACTGGGCTAGCCCCTCCTCCCGGAAGTCGGGGAGGCCCGGCCTTCCTAGTGCCCAGGCCACGGCTCCGGGGAGAAATCCGCCATGGAGGGCACGCGGGAGGCCCTCTGCCTGAGGTGGCAGGTGTCACGCCAGGGCCACTGCAAGCCTGGCTCGGCTTGCCTGCTTTCTCCAAAGGAGGCTGGCCGACCAGCCGAACCTGGCACCTGGGCCAGCCCCTTCCAAGGGGACGAGTTCCAGAGGATAGAGCCCTGGGGGCGGCTGCCAAGTCTCCTGGGGCGTGTGCTGGGCCCCCGTCAGAGGAGGAAGCAGCCTGTTAAACGGTGTGCCAGGCCTGAGATCTGGAGGCCTCCCACAGCCGGGTCCCTGTCCTGCCCAGGCCCCCCGAGGGAGGACGATGGTCGGGCAGTGGCGAGCGTGGTGGGGCTGGCGCCGAGCCTGCCCTTGGATGCCCCGGGGAAGGGCGCCGGGGGATGGGCTGCCCCTGGCCAGGTCTGAGGGAGCGACCCAGCTCGGGGCTGTCGGGGGCAGAGAGAGAACCCCCCTCCGCCCTTTCCCTTCAGGTTCTTAGGGCTGGCCAAATCCTTCCCAAGACAGCTTGTCTGGAGAAAATCAGACCCAGCTGAAGAACATGTGTCCATGGGGGAAACCCGGGAAACTGAGTCTCCCCACACAATAGCAGAGATTCTCATCTTGCATCCTCTCCTGAGCTAATGACCAAGGTGGATGTCCCGGGTGGGCCTGTGGAATGGGAGAGGGGAGGAAGTCTATTGTCATGCAGAGGGACATGGAAAGACTTGTCTGAAGCTTATCCCCTGCACTGGAGTCAGGTCGGGAAGGGAAGGCACAGAGGGGAGCAGGAAGCGGCCTCTCTGTGGTGGGGCTGGCTCCGGGGCAGGCGTGGGGGTGATGGCTGGAAGTGGGATGGCGCGTGAGTTGGCACCAGCCAGCGGTAGAGGCAGAGACTCAGAGGTCATGGATCTCTCTCTCTGTCTCTGTCTCTCTCTCTCTCCCTCAGGGAGCTGAGGAGAGTAAGGTGGCTCCCCCTACCCAGCTCGCCTACCTCTCCAAGGGCCCTTCTTTCTCTGGCCGCTCCGGGAGCCGTTCGGGCTTGGCTTCAACCCCCCACCCACCGCACAGGCCAAGGGCGCCTGCGCGACCGCCAGGGCATAGGGCTGACCTCGGGGGTCCTCAGTGAATGCCCCGCCCTCCCTCCAGGCTCTGACCCAGCTGCAGCTGTTCCTTTGCCGCCCTTCTGGACTCGGCTTCAGCTGTCTCCCTCCCCTCCCCCACTCCCACTCAGCTTGCAGGCCGCTTCCCTGCCTTGAAAGCATTGCTGTGGCCCTGAGGGCCACAGACCTACTGGGCTTCAAGCTCAAGGCTCTGCCTGGGCCTGCTGCTTCGGCCAGGGGCTCATTTCTTCCTGGAAAGACAAAGCCATGGCCTCACCCCACGCCTGCACTTTGCCACGGCAGGCAGCCCAGGTGTAGGAAAGGCTCTGTGGAGTCAGAAGTGCCGAGACAGGCAGATGGCACCAGAGGGTTTGGGGGCCAGGGCGTAACTGGGCTAGCCCCTCCTCCCGGAAGTCGGGGAGGCCCGGCCTTCCTAGTGCCCAGGCCACGGCTCCGGGGAGAAATCCGCCATGGAGGGCACGCGGGAGGCCCTCTGCCTGAGGTGGCAGGTGTCACGCCAGGGCCACTGCAAGCCTGGCTCGGCTTGCCCGCTTTCTCCAAAGGAGGCTGGCCGACCAGCCGAACCTGGCACCTGGGCCAGCCCCTTCCAAGGGGACGAGTTCCAGAGGATAGAGCCCTGGGGGCGGCTGCCAAGTCTCCTGGGGCGTGTGCTGGGCCCCCGTCAGAGGAGGAAGCAGCCTGGTAAACGGTGTGCCAGGCCTGAGATCTGGAGGCCTCCCACAGCCGGGTCCCTGTCCTGCCCAGGCCCCCCGAGGGAGGACGATGGTCGGGCAGTGGCGAGCGTGGTGGGGCTGGCGCCGAGCCTGCCCTTGGATGCCCCGGGGAAGGGCGCCGGGGGATGGGCTGCCCCTGGCCAGGTCTGAGGGAGCGACCCAGCTCGGGGCTGTCGGGGGCAGAGAGAGAACCCCCCTCCGCCCTTTCCCTTCAGGTTCTTAGGGCTGGCCAAATCCTTCCCAAGACAGCTTGTCTGGAGAAAATCAGACCCAGCTGAAGAACATGTGTCCATGGGGGAAACCCGGGAAACTGAGTCTCCCCACACAATAGCAGAGATTCTCATCTTGCATCCTCTCCTGAGCTAATGACCAAGGTGGATGTCCCGGGTGGGCCTGTGGAATGGGAGAGGGGAGGAAGTCTATTGTCATGCAGAGGGACATGGAAAGACTTGTCTGAAGCTTATCCCCTGCACTGGAGTCAGGTCGGGAAGTGAAGGCACAGAGGGGAGCAGGAAGTGGCCTCTCTGTGGTGGGGCTGGCTCCGGGGCAGGCGTGGGGGTGATGGCTGGAAGTGGGATGGCGCGTGAGTTGGCACCAGCCAGCGGTAGAGGCAGAGACTCAGAGGTCATGGATCTCTCTCTCTGTCTCTGTCTCTCTCTCTCTCCCTCAGGGAGCTGAGGAGAGTAAGGTGGCTCCCCCTACCCACCTCGCCTACCTCTCCAAGGGCCCTTCTTTCTCTGGCCGCTCCGGGAGCCCTGCGGGCTTGGCTTCAACCCCCCACCCACCGCACAGGCCAAGGGCGCCTGCGCGACCGCCAGGGCCTAGGGCTGACCTCGGGGGTCCTCAGTGAATGCCCCGCCCTCCCTCCAGGCTCTGACCCAGCTGCAGCTGTTCCTTTGCCGCCCTTCTGGACTCGGCTTCAGCTGTCTCCCTCCCCTCCCCCACTCCCAGTCAGCTTGCAGGCCGCTTCCCTGCTTTGAAAGCATTGCTGTGGCCCTGAGGGCCACAGACCTACTGGGCTTCAAGCTCAAGGCTCTGCCTGGGCCTGCTGCTTCGGCCAGGGGCTCATTTCTTCCTGGAAAGACAAAGCCATGGCCTCACCCCACGCCTGCACTTTGCCACGGCAGGCGGCCCAGGTGTAGGAAAGGCTCTGTGGAGTCAGAAGTGCCGAGACAGGCAGATGGCACCAGAGGGTTTGGGGGCCAGGGCGTAACTGGTCTAGCCCCTCCTCCCGGAAGTCGGGGAGGCCCGGCCTTCCTAGTGCCCAGGCCACGGCTCCGGGGAGAAATCCGCCATGGAGGGCACGCGGGAGGCCCTCTGCCTGAGGTGGCAGGTGTCACGCCAGGGCCACTGCAAGCCTGGCTCGGCTTGCCCGCTTTCTCCAAAGGAGGCTGGCCGACCAGCCGAACCTGGCACCTGGGCCAGCCCCTTCCAAGGGGACGAGTTCCAGAGGATAGAGCCCTGGGGGCGGCTGCCAAGTCTCCTGGGGCGTGTGCTGGGCCCCCGTCAGAGGAGGAAGCAGCCTGGTAAACGGTGTGCCAGGCCTGAGATCTGGAGGCCTCCCACAGCCGGGTCCCTGTCCTGCCCAGGCCCCCCGAGGGAGGACGATGGTCGGGCAGTGGCGAGCGTGGTGGGGCTGGCGCCGAGCCTGCCCTTGGATGCCCCGGGGAAGGGCGCCGGGGGATGGGCTGCCCCTGGCCAGGTCTGAGGGAGCGACCCAGCTCGGGGCTGTCGGGGGCAGAGAGAGAACCCCCCTCCGCCCTTTCCCTTCAGGTTCTTAGGGCTGGCCAAATCCTTCCCAAGACAGCTTGTCTGGAGAAAATCAGACCCAGCTGAAGAACATGTGTCCATGGGGGAAACCCGGGAAACTGAGTCTCCCCACACAATAGCAGAGATTCTCATCTTGCATCCTCTCCTGAGCTAATGACCAAGGTGGATGTCCCGGGTGGGCCTGTGGAATGGGAGAGGGGAGGAAGTCTATTGTCATGCAGAGGGACATGGAAAGACTTGTCTGAAGCTTATCCCCTGCACTGGAGTCAGGTCGGGAAGGGAAGGCACAGAGGGGAGCAGGAAGCGGCCTCTCTGTGGTGGGGCTGGCTCCGGGGCAGGCGTGGGGGTGATGGCTGGAAGTGGGATGGCGCGTGAGTTGGCACCAGCCAGCGGTAGAGGCAGAGACTCAGAGGTCATGGATCTCTCTCTCTGTCTCTGTCTCTCTCTCTCTCCCTCAGGGAGCTGAGGAGAGTAAGGTGGCTCCCCCTACCCAGCTCGCCTACCTCTCCAAGGGCCCTTCTTTCTCTGGCCGCTCCGGGAGCCGTTCGGGCTTGGCTTCAACCCCCCACCCACCGCACAGGCCAAGGGCGCCTGCGCGACCGCCAGGGCATAGGGCTGACCTCGGGGGTCCTCAGTGAATGCCCCGCCCTCCCTCCAGGCTCTGACCCAGCTGCAGCTGTTCCTTTGCCGCCCTTCTGGACTCGGCTTCAGCTGTCTCCCTCCCCTCCCCCACTCCCACTCAGCTTGCAGGCCGCTTCCCTGCCTTGAAAGCATTGCTGTGGCCCTGAGGGCCACAGACCTACTGGGCTTCAAGCTCAAGGCTCTGCCTGGGCCTGCTGCTTCGGCCAGGGGCTCATTTCTTCCTGGAAAGACAAAGCCATGGCCTCACCCCACGCCTGCACTTTGCCACGGCAGGCAGCCCAGGTGTAGGAAAGGCTCTGTGGAGTCAGAAGTGCCGAGACAGGCAGATGGCACCAGAGGGTTTGGGGGCCAGGGCGTAACTGGGCTAGCCCCTCCTCCCGGAAGTCGGGGAGGCCCGGCCTTCCTAGTGCCCAGGCCACGGCTCCGGGGAGAAATCCGCCATGGAGGGCACGCGGGAGGCCCTCTGCCTGAGGTGGCAGGTGTCACGCCAGGGCCACTGCAAGCCTGGCTCGGCTTGCCCGCTTTCTCCAAAGGAGGCTGGCCGACCAGCCGAACCTGGCACCTGGGCCAGCCCCTTCCAAGGGGACGAGTTCCAGAGGATAGAGCCCTGGGGGCGGCTGCCAAGTCTCCTGGGGCGTGTGCTGGGCCCCCGTCAGAGGAGGAAGCAGCCTGGTAAACGGTGTGCCAGGCCTGAGATCTGGAGGCCTCCCACAGCCGGGTCCCTGTCCTGCCCAGGCCCCCCGAGGGAGGACGATGGTCGGGCAGTGGCGAGCGTGGTGGGGCTGGCGCCGAGCCTGCCCTTGGATGCCCCGGGGAAGGGCGCCGGGGGATGGGCTGCCCCTGGCCAGGTCTGAGGGAGCGACCCAGCTCGGGGCTGTCGGGGGCAGAGAGAGAACCCCCCTCCGCCCTTTCCCTTCAGGTTCTTAGGGCTGGCCAAATCCTTCCCAAGACAGCTTGTCTGGAGAAAATCAGACCCAGCTGAAGAACATGTGTCCATGGGGGAAACCCGGGAAACTGAGTCTCCCCACACAATAGCAGAGATTCTCATCTTGCATCCTCTCCTGAGCTAATGACCAAGGTGGATGTCCCGGGTGGGCCTGTGGAATGGGAGAGGGGAGGAAGTCTATTGTCATGCAGAGGGACATGGAAAGACTTGTCTGAAGCTTATCCCCTGCACTGGAGTCAGGTCGGGAAGTGAAGGCACAGAGGGGAGCAGGAAGTGGCCTCTCTGTGGTGGGGCTGGCTCCGGGGCAGGCGTGGGGGTGATGGCTGGAAGTGGGATGGCGCGTGAGTTGGCACCAGCCAGCGGTAGAGGCAGAGACTCAGAGGTCATGGATCTCTCTCTCTGTCTCTGTCTCTCTCTCTCTCCCTCAGGGAGCTGAGGAGAGTAAGGTGGCTCCCCCTACCCACCTCGCCTACCTCTCCAAGGGCCCTTCTTTCTCTGGCCGCTCCGGGAGCCCTGCGGGCTTGGCTTCAACCCCCCACCCACCGCACAGGCCAAGGGCGCCTGCGCGACCGCCAGGGCCTAGGGCTGACCTCGGGGGTCCTCAGTGAATGCCCCGCCCTCCCTCCAGGCTCTGACCCAGCTGCAGCTGTTCCTTTGCCGCCCTTCTGGACTCGGCTTCAGCTGTCTCCCTCCCCTCCCCCACTCCCAGTCAGCTTGCAGGCCGCTTCCCTGCCTTGAAAGCATTGCTGTGGCCCTGAGGGCCACAGACCTACTGGGCTTCAAGCTCAAGGCTCTGCCTGGGCCTGCTGCTTCGGCCAGGGGCTCATTTCTTCCTGGAAAGACAAAGCCATGGCCTCACCCCACGCCTGCACTTTGCCACGGCAGGCGGCCCAGGTGTAGGAAAGGCTCTGTGGAGTCAGAAGTGCCGAGACAGGCAGATGGCACCAGAGGGTTTGGGGGCCAGGGCGTAACTGGTCTAGCCCCTCCTCCCGGAAGTCGGGGAGGCCCGGCCTTCCTAGTGCCCAGGCCACGGCTCCGGGGAGAAATCCGCCATGGAGGGCACGCGGGAGGCCCTCTGCCTGAGGTGGCAGGTGTCACGCCAGGGCCACTGCAAGCCTGGCTCGGCTTGCCCGCTTTCTCCAAAGGAGGCTGGCCGACCAGCCGAACCTGGCACCTGGGCCAGCCCCTTCCAAGGGGACGAGTTCCAGAGGATAGAGCCCTGGGGGCGGCTGCCAAGTCTCCTGGGGCGTGTGCTGGGCCCCCGTCAGAGGAGGAAGCAGCCTGGTAAACGGTGTGCCAGGCCTGAGATCTGGAGGCCTCCCACAGCCGGGTCCCTGTCCTGCCCAGGCCCCCCGAGGGAGGACGATGGTCGGGCAGTGGCGAGCGTGGTGGGGCTGGCGCCGAGCCTGCCCTTGGATGCCCCGGGGAAGGGCGCCGGGGGATGGGCTGCCCCTGGCCAGGTCTGAGGGAGCGACCCAGCTCGGGGCTGTCGGGGGCAGAGAGAGAACCCCCCTCCGCCCTTTCCCTTCAGGTTCTTAGGGCTGGCCAAATCCTTCCCAAGACAGCTTGTCTGGAGAAAATCAGACCCAGCTGAAGAACATGTGTCCATGGGGGAAACCCGGGAAACTGAGTCTCCCCACACAATAGCAGAGATTCTCATCTTGCATCCTCTCCTGAGCTAATGACCAAGGTGGATGTCCCGGGTGGGCCTGTGGAATGGGAGAGGGGAGGAAGTCTATTGTCATGCAGAGGGACATGGAAAGACTTGTCTGAAGCTTATCCCCTGCACTGGAGTCAGGTCGGGAAGGGAGGGCACAGAGGGGAGCAGGAAGCAGCCTCTCTGTGGTGGGGCTGGCTCCAGGGCAGGCGTGGGGGTGATGGCTGGAAGAGGGATGGCGCGTGAGTTGGCACCAGCCAGCGGTAGAGGCCAAGACTCAGAGGTCATGGATCTCTCTCTCTGTCTCTGTCTCTCTCTCTCTCCCACAGGGAGCTTAGGAGAGTAAGGTGGCTCCCCCTACCCACCTCGCCTACCTCTCCAAGGGCCCTTCTTTCTCTGGCCACTCCGGGAGCCGTTCGGGCTTGGCTTCAACCCCCCACCCACCGCACAGGCCAAGGGCGCCTGCCTGACCACCAGGGCCTAGGGCTGCCCTAGGGGGTCCTCAGTGAATGCCCCGCCCTCCCTCCAGGCTCTGACACAGCTGCAGCTGTTCCTTTGCCGCCCTTCTGGACTGGGCTTCAGCTGTCTCCCTCCCCTCCCCCACTCCCACTCAGCTTGCAGGCCGCTTCCCTGCCTTGAAAGCATTGCTGTGGCCCTGAGGGCCACAGACCTACTGGGCTTCAAGCTCAAGGCTCTGCCTGGGCCTGCTGCTTCGGCCAGGGGCTCATTTCTTCCTGGAAAGACAAAGCCATGGCCTCACCCCACGCCTGCACTTTGCCACGGCAGGCAGCCCAGGTGTAGGAAAGGCTCTGTGGAGTCAGAAGTGCCGAGACAGGCAGATGGCACCAGAGGGTTTGGGGGCCAGGGCGTAACTGGGCTAGCCCCTCCTCCCGGAAGTCGGGGAGGCCCGGCCTTCCTAGTGCCCAGGCCACGGCTCCGGGGAGAAATCCGCCATGGAGGGCACGCGGGAGGCCCTCTGCCTGAGGTGGCAGGTGTCACGCCAGGGCCACTGCAAGCCTGGCTCGGCTTGCCTGCTTTCTCCAAAGGAGGCTGGCCGACCAGCCGAACCTGGCACCTGGGCCAGCCCCTTCCAAGGGGACGAGTTCCAGAGGATAGAGCCCTGGGGGCGGCTGCCAAGTCTCCTGGGGCGTGTGCTGGGCCCCCGTCAGAGGAGGAAGCAGCCTGTTAAACGGTGTGCCAGGCCTGAGATCTGGAGGCCTCCCACAGCCGGGTCCCTGTCCTGCCCAGGCCCCCCGAGGGAGGACGATGGTCGGGCAGTGGCGAGCGTGGTGGGGCTGGCGCCGAGCCTGCCCTTGGATGCCCCGGGGAAGGGCGCCGGTGGATGGGCTGCCCCTGGCCAGGTCTGAGGGAGCGACCCAGCTCGGGGCTGTCGGGGGCAGAGAGAGAACCCCCCTCCGCCCTTTCCCTTCAGGTTCTTAGGGCTGGCCAAATCCTTCCCAAGACAGCTTGTCTGGAGAAAATCAGACCCAGCTGAAGAACATGTGTCCATGGGGGAAACCCGGGAAACTGAGTCTCCCCACACAATAGCAGAGATTCTCATCTTGCATCCTCTCCTGAGCTAATGACCAAGGTGGATGTCCCGGGTGGGCCTGTGGAATGGGAGAGGGGAGGAAGTCTATTGTCATGCAGAGGGACATGGAAAGACTTGTCTGAAGCTTATCCCCTGCACTGGAGTCAGGTCGGGAAGGGAAGGCACAGAGGGGAGCAGGAAGTGGCCTCTCTGTGGTGGGGCTGGCTCCGGGGCAGGCGTGGGGGTGATGGCTGGAAGTGGGATGGCGCGTGAGTTGGCACCAGCCAGCGGTAGAGGCAGAGACTCAGAGGTCATGGATCTCTCTCTCTGTCTCTGTCTCTCTCTCTCTCCCTCAGGGAGCTGAGGAGAGTAAGGTGGCTCCCCCTACCCACCTCGCCTACCTCTCCAAGGGCCCTTCTTTCTCTGACCGCTCCGGGAGCCCTGCGGGCTTGGCTTCAACCCCCCACCCACCGCACAGGCCAAGGGCGCCTGCGCGACCGCCAGGGCCTAGGGCTGACCTCTGGGGTCCTCAGTGAATGCCCCGCCCTCCCTCCAGGCTCTGACCCAGCTGCAGCTGTTCCTTTGCCTCCCTTCTGGTCTTGGCTTCAGCTGTCTCCCTCCCCTCCCCCACTCCCACTCAGCTTGCAGGCCGCTTCCCTGCCTTGAAAGCATTGCTGTGGCCCTGAGGGCCACAGACCTACTGGGCTTCAAGCTCAAGGCTCTGCCTGGGCCTGCTGCTTCGGCCAGGGGCTCATTTCTTCCTATAAAGACAAAGCCATGGCCTCACCCCACGCCTGCACTTTGCCACGGCAGGCAGCCCAGGTGTAGGAAAGGCTCTGTGGAGTCAGAAGTGCCGAGACAGGCAGATGGCACCAGAGGGTTTGGGGGCCAGGGCGTAACTGGGCTAGCCCCTCCTCCCGGAAGTCGGGGAGGCCAAGCCTTCCTAGTGCCCAGGCCACGGCTCCGGGGAGAAATCCGCCATGGAGGGCACGCGGGAGGCCCTCAGCCTGAGGTGGCAGGTGTCACGCCAGGGCCAATGCAAGCCTGGCTCGGCTTGCCTGCTTTCTCCAAAGGAGGCTGGCCGACCAGCCGAACCTGGCACCTGGGCCAGCCCCTTCCAAGGGGACGAGTTCCAGAGGATAGAGCCCTGGGGGCGGCTGCCAAGTCTCCTGGGGCGTGTGCTGGGCCCCCGTCAGAGGAGGAAGCAGCCTGGTAAACGGTGTGCCAGGCCTGAGATCTGGAGGCCTCCCACAGCCGGGTCCCTGTCCTGCCCAGGCCCCCCGAGGGAGGACGATGGTCGGGCAGTGGCGAGCGTGGTGGGGCTGGCGCCGAGCCTGCCCTTGGATGCCCCGGGGAAGGGCACCGGGGGATGGGCTGCCCCTGGCCAGGTCTGAGGGAGCAACCCAGCTCGGGGCTGTCGGGGGCAGAGAGAGAACCCCCCTCCGCCCTTTCCCTTCAGGTTCTTAGGGCTGGCCAAATCCTTCCCAAGACAGCTTGTCTGGAGAAAATCAGACCCAGCTGAAGAACATGTGTCCATGGGGGAAACCCGGGAAACTGAGTCTCCCCACACAATAGCAGAGATTCTCATCTTGCATCCTCTCCTGAGCTAATGACCAAGGTGGATGTCCCGGGTGGGCCTGTGGAATGGGAGAGGGGAGGAAGTCTATTGTCATGCAGAGGGACATGGAAAGACTTGTCTGAAGCTTATCCCCTGCACTGGAGTCAGGTCGGGAAGGGAAGGCACAGAGGGGAGCAGGAAGCGGCCTCTCTGTGGTGGGGCTGGCTCCGGGGCAGGCGTGGGGGTGATGGCTGGAAGTGGGATGGCGCGTGATTTGGCACCAGCCAGCGGTAGAGGCAGAGACTCAGAGGTCATGGATCTCTCTCTCTGTCTCTGTCTCTCTCTCTCTCCCTCAGGGAGCTGAGGAGAGTAAGGTGGCTCCCCCTACCCACCTCGCCTACCTCTCCAAGGGCCCTTCTTTCTCTGACCGCTCCGGGAGCCCTGCGGGCTTGGCTTCAACCCCCAACCCACCGCACAGGCCAAGGGCGCCTGCGCGACCGCCAGGGCCTAGGGCTGACCTCTGTGGTCCTCAGTGAATGCCCCGCCCTCCCTCCAGGCTCTGACCCAGCTGCAGCTGTTCCTTTGCCGCCCTTCTGGACTCGGCTTCAGCGGTCTCCCTCCCCTCCCCCACTCCCATTCAGCTTGCAGGCCGCTTCCCTGCCTTGAAAGCATTGCTGTGGCCCTGAGGGCCACAGACCTACTGGGCTTCAAGCTCAAGGCTCTGCCTGGGCCTGCTGCTTCGGCCAGGGGCTCATTTCTTCCTGGAAAGACAAAGCCATGGCCTCACCCCACGCCTGCACTTTGCCACGGCAGGCAGCCCAGGTGTAGGAAAGGCTCTGTGGAGTCAGAAGTGCCGAGACAGGCAGATGGCACCAGAGGGTTTGGGGGCCAGGGCGTAACTGGGCTAGCCCCTCCTCCCGGAAGTCGGGGAGGCCCGGCCTTCCTAGTGCCCAGGCCACGGCTCCGGGGAGAAATCCGCCATGGAGGGCACGCGGGAGGCCCTCTGCCTGAGGTGGCAGGTGTCACGCCAGGGCCACTGCAAGCCTGGCTCGGCTTGCCTGCTTTCTCCAAAGGAGGCTGGCCGACCAGCCGAACCTGGCACCTGGGCCAGCCCCTTCCAAGGGGACGAGTTCCAGAGGATAGAGCCCTGGGGGCGGCTGCCAAGTCTCCTGGGGCGTGTGCTGGGCCCCCGTCAGAGGAGGAAGCAGCCTGTTAAACGGTGTGCCAGGCCTGAGATCTGGAGGCCTCCCACAGCCGGGTCCCTGTCCTGCCCAGGCCCCCCGAGGGAGGACGATGGTCGGGCAGTGGCGAGCGTGGTGGGGCTGGCGCCGAGCCTGCCCTTGGATGCCCCGGGGAAGGGCGCCGGGGGATGGGCTGCCCCTGGCCAGGTCTGAGGGAGCGACCCAGCTCGGGGCTGTCGGGGGCAGAGAGAGAACCCCCCTCCGCCCTTTCCCTTCAGGTTCTTAGGGCTGGCCAAATCCTTCCCAAGACAGCTTGTCTGGAGAAAATCAGACCCAGCTGAAGAACATGTGTCCATGGGGGAAACCCGGGAAACTGAGTCTCCCCACACAATAGCAGAGATTCTCATCTTGCATCCTCTCCTGAGCTAATGACCAAGGTGGATGTCCCGGGTGGGCCTGTGGAATGGGAGAGGGTAGGAAGTCTATTGTCATGCAGAGGGACATGGAAAGACTTGTCTGAAGCTTATCCCCTGCACTGGAGTCAGGTCGGGAAGGGAAGGCACAGAGGGGAGCAGGAAGCGGCCTCTCTGTAGTGGGGCTGGCTCCGGGGCAGGCGTGGGGGTGATGGCTGGAAGTGGGATGGCGCGTGAGTTGGCACCAGCCAGCGGTAGAGGCAGAGACTCAGAGGTCATGGATCTCTCTCTCTGTCTCTGTCTCTCTCTCTCTCCCTCAGGGAGCTGAGGAGAGTAAGGTGGCTCCCCCTACCCACCTCGCCTACCTCTCCAAGGGCCCTTCTTTCTCTGACCGCTCCGGGAGCCCTGCGGGCTTGGCTTCAACCCCCCACCCACCGCACAGGCCAAGGGCGCCTGCGCGACCGCCAGGGCCTAGGGCTGACCTCTGGGGTCCTCAGTGAATGCCCCGCCCTCCCTCCAGGCTCTGACCCAGCTGCAGCTGTTCCTTTGCCTCCCTTCTGGTCTCGGCTTCAGCTGTCTCCCTCCCCTCCCCCACTCCCACTCAGCTTGCAGGCCGCTTCCCTGCCTTGAAAGCATTGCTGTGGCCCTGAGGGCCACAGACCTACTGGGCTTCAAGCTCAAGGCTCTGCCTGGGCCTGCTGCTTCGGCCAGGGGCTCATTTCTTCCTGGAAAGACAAAGCCATGGCCTCACCCCACGCCTGCACTTTGCCACTGCAGGCAGCCCAGGTGTAGGAAAGGCTCTGTGGAGTCAGAAGTGCCGAGACAGGCAGATGGCACCAGAGGGTTTGGGGGCCAGGGCGTAACTGGGCTAGCCCCTCCTCCCGGAAGTCGGGGAGGCCCGGCCTTCCTAGTGCCCAGGCCACGGCTCCGGGGAGAAATCCGCCATGGAGGGCACGCGGGAGGCCCTCTGCCTGAGGTGGCAGGTGTCACGCCAGGGCCACTGCAAGCCTGGCTCGGCTTGCCTGCTTTCTCCAAAGGAGGCTGGCCGACCAGCCGAACCTGGCACCTGGGCCAGCCCCTTCCAAGGGGACGAGTTCCAGAGGATAGAGCCCTGGGGGCGGCTGCCAAGTCTCCTGGGGCGTGTACTGGGCCCCCGTCAGAGGAGGAAGCAGCCTGGTAAACGGTGTGCCAGGCCTGAGATCTGGAGGCCTCCCGCAGCCGGGTCCCTGTCCTGCCCAGGCCCCCCGAGGGAGGACGATGGTCGGGCAGTGGCGAGCGTGGTGGGGCTGGCGCCGAGCCTGCCCTTGGATGCCCCGGGGAAGGGCACCGGGGGATGGGCTGCCCCTGGCCAGGTCTGAGGGAGCAACCCAGCTCGGGGCTGTCGGGGGCAGAGAGAGAACCCCCCTCCGCCCTTTCCCTTCAGGTTCTTAGGGCTGGCCAAATCCTTCCCAAGACAGCTTGTCTGGAGAAAATCAGACCCAGCTGAAGAACATGTGTCCATGGGGGAAACCCGGGAAACTGAGTCT
Source organism: Diceros bicornis minor (assembly GCF_020826845.1). NCBI lineage: Eukaryota > Metazoa > Chordata > Mammalia > Perissodactyla > Rhinocerotidae > Diceros > Diceros bicornis. Next base: position 2,371,782 of record NW_026690876.1, read on the forward strand.
CCCCACACAATAGCAGAGATTCTCATCTTGCATCCTCTCCTGAGCTAATGACCAAGGTGGATGTCCCGGGTGGGCCTGTGGAATGGGAGAGGGGAGGAAGTCTATTGTCATGCAGAGGGACATGGAAAGACTTGTCTGAAGCTTATCCCCTGCACTGGAGTCAGGTCGGGAAGGGAAGGCACAGAGGGGAGCAGGAAGCGGCCTCTCTGTGGTGGGGCTGGCTCCGGGGCAGGCGTGGGGGTGATGGCTGGAAGTAGGATGGCGCGTGATTTGGCACCAGCCAGCGGTAGAGGCCGAGACTCAGAGGTCATGGATCTCTCTCTCTGTCTCTGTCTCTCTCTCTCTCCCTCAGGGAGCTGAGGAGAGTAAGGTGGCTCCCCCTACCCACCTCGCCTACCTCTCCAAGGGCCCTTCTTTCTCTGGCCGCTCCGGGAGCCCTGCGGGCTTGGCTTCAACCCCCAACCCACCGCACAGGCCAAGGGCGCCTGCGCGACCGCCAGGGCCTAGGGCTGACCTCTGGGGTCCTCAGTGAATGCCCCGCCCTCCCTCCAGGCTCTGACCCAGCTGCAGCTGTTCCTTTGCCGCCCTTCTGGACTCGGCTTCAGCTGTCTCCCTCCCCTCCCCCACTCCCACTCAGCTTGCAGGCCGCTTCCCTGCCTTGAAAGCATTGCTGTGGCCCTGAGGGCCACAGACCTACTGGGCTTCAAGCTCAAGGCTCTGCCTGGGCCTGCTGCTTCGGCCAGGGGCTCATTTCTTCCTGGAAAGACAAAGCCATGGCCTCACCCCACGCCTGCACTTTGCCACGGCAGGCAGCCCAGGTGTAGGAAAGGCTCTGTGGAGTCAGAAGTGCCGAGACAGGCAGATGGCACCAGAGGGTTTGGGGGCCAGGGCGTAACTGGGCTAGCCCCTCCTCCCGGAAGTCGGGGAGGCCCGGCCTTCCTAGTGCCCAGGCCACGGCTCCGGGGAGAAATCCGCCATGGAGGGCACGCGGGAGGCCCTCTGCCTGAGGTGGCAGGTGTCACGCCAGGGCCACTGCAAGCCTGGCTCGGCTTGCCTGCTTTCTCCAAAGGAGGCTGGCCGACCAGCCGAACCTGGCACCTGGGCCAGCCCCTTCCAAGGGGACGAGTTCCAGAGGATAGAGCCCTGGGGGCGGCTGCCAAGTCTCCTGGGGCGTGTGCTGGGCCCCCGTCAGAGGAGGAAGCAGCCTGTTAAACGGTGTGCCAGGCCTGAGATCTGGAGGCCTCCCACAGCCGGGTCCCTGTCCTGCCCAGGCCCCCCGAGGGAGGACGATGGTCGGGCAGTGGCGAGCGTGGTGGGGCTGGCGCCGAGCCTGCCCTTGGATGCCCCGGGGAAGGGCGCCGGGGGATGGGCTGCCCCTGGCCAGGTCTGAGGGAGCGACCCAGCTCGGGGCTGTCGGGGGCAGAGAGAGAACCCCCCTCCGCCCTTTCCCTTCAGGTTCTTAGGGCTGGCCAAATCCTTCCCAAGACAGCTTGTCTGGAGAAAATCAGACCCAGCTGAAGAACATGTGTCCATGGGGGAAACCCGGGAAACTGAGTCTCCCCACACAATAGCAGAGATTCTCATCTTGCATCCTCTCCTGAGCTAATGACCAAGGTGGATGTCCCGGGTGGGCCTGTGGAATGGGAGAGGGGAGGAAGTCTATTGTCATGCAGAGGGACATGGAAAGACTTGTCTGAAGCTTATCCCCTGCACTGGAGTCAGGTCGGGAAGGGAAGGCACAGAGGGGAGCAGGAAGCGGCCTCTCTGTAGTGGGGCTGGCTCCGGGGCAGGCGTGGGGGTGATGGCTGGAAGTGGGATGGCGCGTGAGTTGGCACCAGCCAGCGGTAGAGGCAGAGACTCAGAGGTCATGGATCTCTCTCTCTGTCTCTGTCTCTCTCTCTCTCCCTCAGGGAGCTGAGGAGAGTAAGGTGGCTCCCCCTACCCACCTCGCCTACCTCTCCAAGGGCCCTTCTTTCTCTGACCGCTCCGGGAGCCCTGCGGGCTTGGCTTCAACCCCCCACCCACCGCACAGGCCAAGGGCGCCTGCGCGACCGCCAGGGCCTAGGGCTGACCTCTGGGGTCCTCAGTGAATGCCCCGCCCTCCCTCCAGGCTCTGACCTAGCTGCAGCTGTTCCTTTGCCTCCCTTCTGGTTTCGGCTTCAGCTGTCTCCCTCCCCTCCCCCACTCCCACTCAGCTTGCAGGCCGCTTCCCTGCCTTGAAAGCATTGCTCTGGCCCTGAGGGCCACAGACCTACTGGGCTTCAAGCTCAAGGCTCTGCCTGGGCCTGCTGCTTCGGCCAGGGGCTCATTTCTTCCTGGAAAGACAAAGCCATGGCCTCACCCCACGCCTGCACTTTGCCACGGCAGGCAGCCCAGGTGTAGGAAAGGCTCTGTGGAGTCAGAAGTGCCGAGACAGGCAGATGGCACCAGAGGGTTTGGGGGCCAGGGCGTAACTGGGCTAGCCCCTCCTCCCGGAAGTCGGGGAGGCCCGGCCTTCCTAGTGCCCAGGCCACGGCTCCGGGGAGAAATCCGCCATGGAGGGCACGCGGGAGGCCCTCTGCCTGAGGTGGCAGGTGTCACGCCAGGGCCACTGCAAGCCTGGCTCGGCTTGCCTGCTTTCTCCAAAGGAGGCTGGCCGACCAGCCGAACCTGGCACCTGGGCCAGCCCCTTCCAAGGGGACGAGTTCCAGAGGATAGAGCCCTGGAGGCGGCTGCCAAGTCTCCTGGGGCGTGTGCTGGGCCCCCGTCAGAGGAGGAAGCAGCCTGGTAAACGGTGTGCCAGGCCTGAGATCTGGAGGCCTCCCACAGCCGGGTCCCTGTCCTGCCCAGGTCCCCCGAGGGAGGACGATGGTCGGGCAGTGGCGAGCGTGGTGGGGCTGGCGCCGAGCCTGCCCTTGGATGCCCCGGGGAAGGGCGCCGGGGGATGGGCTGCCCCTGGCCAGGTCTGAGGGAGCGACCCAGCTCGGGGCTGTCGGGGGCAGAGAGAGAACCCCCCTCCGCCCTTTCCCTTCAGGTTCTTAGGGCTGGCCAAATCCTTCCCAAGACAGCTTGTCTGGAGAAAATCAGACCCAGCTGAAGAACATGTGTCCATGGGGGAAACCCGGGAAACTGAGTCTCCCCACACAATAGCAGAGATTCTCATCTTGCATCCTCTCCTGAGCTAATGACCAAGGTGGATGTCCCGGGTGGGCCTGTGGAATGGGAGAGGGGAGGAAGTCTATTGTCATGCAGAGGGACATGGAAAGACTTGTCTGAAGCTTATCCCCTGCACTGGAGTCAGGTCGGGAAGGGAAGGCACAGAGGGGAGCAGGAAGCGGCCTCTCTGTGGTGGGGCTGGCTCCGGGGCAGGCGTGGGGGTGATGGCTGGAAGTGGGATGGCGCGTGAGTTGGCACCAGCCAGCGGTAGAGGCCGAGACTCAGAGGTCATGGATCTCTCTCTCTGTCTCTGTCTCTCTCTCTCTCCCTCAGGGAGCTGAGGAGAGTAAGGTGGCTCCCCCTACCCACCTCGCCTACCTCTCCAAGGGCCCTTCTTTCTCTGGCCGCTCCGGGAGCCCTGCGGGCTTGGCTTCAACCCCCCACCCACCGCACAGGCCAAGGGCGCCTGCGCGACCGCCAGGGCCTAGGGCTGACCTCTGGGGTCCTCAGTGAATGCCCCGCCCTCCCTCCAGGCTCTGACACAGCTGCAGCTGTTCCTTTGCCGCCCTTCTGGACTCTGCTTCAGCTGTCTCCCTCCCCTCCCCCACTCCCACTCAGCTTGCAGGCCGCTTCCCTGCCTTGAAAGCATTGCTCTGGCCCTGAGGGCCACAGACCTACTGGGCTTCAAGCTCAAGGCTCTGCCTGGGCCTCCTGCTTCGGCCAGGGGCTCATTTCTTCCTGGAAAGACAAAGCCATGGCCTCACCCCACGCCTGCACTTTGCCACGGCAGGCAGCCCAGGTGTAGGAAAGGCTCTGTGGAGTCAGAAGTGCCGAGACAGGCAGATGGCACCAGAGGGTTTGGGGGCCAGGGCGTAACTGGGCTAGCCCCTCCTCCCGGAAGTCGGGGAGGCCCGGCCTTCCTAGTGCCCAGGCCACGGCTCCGGGGAGAAATCCGCCATGGAGGGCACGCGGGAGGCCCTCTGCCTGAGGTGGCAGGTGTCACGCCAGGGCCACTGCAAGCCTGGCTCGGCTTGCCTGCTTTCTCCAAAGGAGGCTGGCCGACCAGCCGAACCTGGCACCTGGGTCAGCCCCTTCCAAGGGGACGAGTTCCAGAGGATAGAGCCCTGGGGGCGGCTGCCAAGTCTCCTGGGGCGTGTGCTGGGCCTCCGTCAGAGGAGGAAGCAGCCTGGTAAACGGTGTGCCAGGCCTGAGATCTGGAGGCCTCCCACAGCCGGGTCCCTGTCCTGCCCAGGCCCCCCGAGGGAGGACGATGGTCGGGCAGTGGCGAGCGTGGTGGGGCTGGTGCCGAGCCTGCCCTTGGATGCCCCGGGGAAGGGCGCCGGGGGATGGGCTGCCCCTGGCCAGGTCTGAGGGAGCGACCCAGCTCGGGGCTGTCGGGGGCAGAGAGAGAACCCCCCTCCGCCCTTTCCCTTCAGGTTCTTAGGGCTGGCCAAATCCTTCCCAAGACAGCTTGTCTGGAGAAAATCAGACCCAGCTGAAGAACATGTGTCCATGGGGGAAACCCGGGAAACTGAGTCTCCCCACACAATAGCAGAGATTCTCATCTTGCATCCTCTCCTGAGCTAATGACCAAGGTGGATGTCCCGGGTGGGCCTGTGGAATGGGAGAGGGGAGGAAGTCTATTGTCATGCAGAGGGACATGGAAAGACTTGTCTGAAGCTTATCCCCTGCACTGGAGTCAGGTCGGGAAGGGAAGGCACAGAGGGGAGCAGGAAGCGGCCTCTCTGTGGTGGGGCTGGCTCCGGGGCAGGCGTGGGGGTGATGGCTGGAAGTGGGATGGCGCGTGAGTTGGCACCAGCCAGCGGTAGAGGCCGAGACTCAGAGGTCATGGATCTCTCTCTCTGTCTCTGTCTCTCTCTCTCTCCCTCAGGGAGCTGAGGAGAGTAAGGTGGCTCCCCCTACCCACCTCGCCTACCTCTCCAAGGGCCCTTCTTTCTCTGGCCGCTCCGGGAGCCCTGCGGGCTTGGCTTCAACCCTCCACCCACAGCACAGGCCAAGGGCGCCTGCGCGACCGCCGGGGGCTAGGGCTGACCTCGGGTGTCCTCAGTGAATGCCCCGCCCTCCCTCCAGGCTCTGACACAGCTGCAGCTGTTCCTTTGCCGCCCTTCTGGACTCTGCTTCAGCTGTCTCCCTCCCCTCCCCCACTCCCACTCAGCTTGCAGGCCGCTTCCCTGCCTTGAAAGCATTGCTCTGGCCCTGAGGGCCACAGACCTACTGGGCTTCAAGCTCAAGGCTCTGCCTGGGCCTGCTGCTTCGGCCAGGGGCTCATTTCTTCCTGGAAAGACAAAGCCATGGCCTCACCCCACGCCTGCACTTTGCCACGGCAGGCAGCCCAGGTGTAGGAAAGGCTCTGTGGAGTCAGAAGTGCCGAGACAGGCAGATGGCACCAGAGGGTTTGGGGGCCAGGGCGTAACTGGGCTAGCCCCTCCTCCCGGAAGTCGGGGAGGCCCGGCCTTCCTAGTGCCCAGGCCACGGCTCCGGGGAGAAATCCGCCATGGAGGGCACGCGGGAGGCCCTCTGCCTGAGGTGGCAGGTGTCACGCCAGGGCCACTGCAAGCCTGGCTCGGCTTGCCTGCTTTCTCCAAAGGAGGCTGGCCGACCAGCCGAACCTGGCACCTGGGCCAGCCCCTTCCAAGGGGACGAGTTCCAGAGGATAGAGCCCTGGGGGCGGCTGCCAAGTCTCCTGGGGCGTGTGCTGGGCCCCCGTCAGAGGAGGAAGCAGCCTGGTAAACGGTGTGCCAGGCCTGAGATCTGGAGGCCTCCCACAGCCGGGTCCCTGTCCTGCCCAGGCCCCCCGAGGGAGGACGATGGTCGGGCAGTGGCGAGCGTGGTGGGGCTGGCGCCGAGCCTGCCCTTGGATGCCCCGGGGAAGGGCGCCGGGGGATGGGCTGCCCCTGGCCAGGTCTGAGGGAGCGACCCAGCTCGGGGCTGTCGGGGGCAGAGAGAGAACTCCCCTCCGCCCTTTCCCTTCAGGTTCTTAGGGCTGGCCAAATCCTTCCCAAGACAGCTTGTCTGGAGAAAATCAGACCCAGCTGAAGAACATGTGTCCATGGGGGAAACCCGGGAAACTGAGTCTCCCCACACAATAGCAGAGATTCTCATCTTGCATCCTCTCCTGAGCTAATGACCAAGGTGGATGTCCCGGGTGGGCCTGTGGAATGGGAGAGGGGAGGAAGTCTATTGTCATGCAGAGGGACATGGAAAGACTTGTCTGAAGCTTATCCCCTGCACTGGAGTCAGGTAGGGAAGGGAAGGCACAGAGGGGAGCAGGAAGCGGCCTCTCTGTGGTGGGGCTGGCTCCGGGGCAGGCGTGGGGGTGATGGCTGGAAGTGGGATGGCGCGTGAGTTGGCACCAGCCAGCGGTAGAGGCCGAGACTCAGAGGTCATGGATCTCTCTCTCTGTCTCTGTCTCTCTCTCTCTCCCTCAGGGAGCTGAGGAGAGTAAGGTGGCTCCCCCTACCCACCTCGCCTACCTCTCCAAGGGCCCTTCTTTCTCTGGCCGCTCCGGGAGCCCTGCGGGCTTGGCTTCAACCCCCCACCCACCGCACAGGCCAAGGGCGCCTGCGCGACCGCCAGGGACTAGGGCTGACCTCGGGGGTCCTAAGTGAATTCCCCGCCCTCCCTCCAGGCTCTGACCCAGCTGCAGCTGTTCCTTTGCCGCCCTTCTGGACTCTGCTTCAGCTGTCTCCCTCCCCTCCCCCACTCCCACTCAGCTTGCAGGCCGCTTCCCTGCCTTGAAAGCATTGCTCTGGCCCTGAGGGCCACAGACCTACTGGGCTTCAAGCTCAAGGCTCTGCCTGGGCCTGCTGCTTCGGCCAGGGGCTCATTTCTTCCTGGAAAGACAAAGCCATGGCCTCACCCCACGCCTGCACTTTGCCACGGCAGGCAGCCCAGGTGTAGGAAAGGCTCTGTGGAGTCAGAAGTGCCGAGACAGGCAGATGGCACCAGAGGGTTTGGGGGCCAGGGCGTAACTGGGCTAGCCCCTCCTCCCGGAAGTCGGGGAGGCCCGGCCTTCCTAGTGCCCAGGCCACGGCTCCGGGGAGAAATCCGCCATGGAGGGCACGCGGGAGGCCCACTGCCTGAGGTGGCAGGTGTCACGCCAGGGCCACTGCAAGCCTGGCTCGGCTTGCCTGCTTTCTCCAAAGGAGGCTGGCCGACCAGCCGAACCTGGCACCTGGGCCAGCCCCTTCCAAGGGGACGAGTTCCAGAGGATAGAGCCCTGGGGGCGGCTGCCAAGTCTCCTGGGGCGTGTGCTGGGCCCCCGTCAGAGGAGGAAGCAGCCTGGTAAACGGTGTGCCAGGCCTGAGATCTGGAGGCCTCCCACAGCCGGGTCCCTGTCCTGCCCAGGCCCCCCGAGGGAGGACGATGGTCGGGCAGTGGCGAGCGTGGTGGGGCTGGTGCCGAGCCTGCCCTTGGATGCCCCGGGGAAGGGCGCCGGGGGATGGGCTGCCCCTGGCCAGGTCTGAGGGAGCGACCCAGCTCGGGGCTGTCGGGGGCAGAGAGAGAACCCCCCTCCGCCCTTTCCCTTCAGGTTCTTAGGGCTGGCCAAATCCTTCCCAAGACAGCTTGTCTGGAGAAAATCAGACCCAGCTGAAGAACATGTGTCCATGGGGGAAACCCGGGAAACTGAGTCTCCCCACACAATAGCAGAGATTCTCATCTTGCATCCTCTCCTGAGCTAATGACCAAGGTGGATGTCCCGGGTGGGCCTGTGGAATGGGAGAGGGGAGGAAGTCTATTGTCATGCAGAGGGACATGGAAAGACTTGTCTGAAGCTTATCCCCTGCACTGGAGTCAGGTCGGGAAGGGAAGGCACAGAGGGGAGCAGGAAGCGGCCTCTCTGTGGTGGGGCTGGCTCCGGGGCAGGCGTGGGGGTGATGGCTGGAAGTGGGATGGCGCGTGAGTTGGCACCAGCCAGCGGTAGAGGCCGAGACTCAGAGGTCATGGATCTCTCTCTCTGTCTCTGTCTCTCTCTCTCTCCCTCAGGGAGCTGAGGAGAGTAAGGTGGCTCCCCCTACCCACCTCGCCTACCTCTCCAAGGGCCCTTCTTTCTCTGGCCGCTCCGGGAGCCCTGCGGGCTTGGCTTCAACCCTCCACCCACAGCACAGGCCAAGGGCGCCTGCGCGACCGCCGGGGGCTAGGGCTGACCTCGGGTGTCCTCAGTGAATGCCCCGCCCTCCCTCCAGGCTCTGACACAGCTGCAGCTGTTCCTTTGCCGCCCTTCTGGACTCTGCTTCAGCTGTCTCCCTCCCCTCCCCCACTCCCACTCAGCTTGCAGGCCGCTTCCCTGCCTTGAAAGCATTGCTCTGGCCCTGAGGGCCACAGACCTACTGGGCTTCAAGCTCAAGGCTCTGCCTGGGCCTGCTGCTTCGGCCAGGGGCTCATTTCTTCCTGGAAAGACAAAGCCATGGCCTCACCCCACGCCTGCACTTTGCCACGGCAGGCAGCCCAGGTGTAGGAAAGGCTCTGTGGAGTCAGAAGTGCCGAGACAGGCAGATGGCACCAGAGGGTTTGGGGGCCAGGGCGTAACTGGGCTAGCCCCTCCTCCCGGAAGTCGGGGAGGCCCGGCCTTCCTAGTGCCCAGGCCACGGCTCCGGGGAGAAATCCGCCATGGAGGGCACGCGGGAGGCCCTCTGCCTGAGGTGGCAGGTGTCACGCCAGGGCCACTGCAAGCCTGGCTCGGCTTGCCTGCTTTCTCCAAAGGAGGCTGGCCGACCAGCCGAACCTGGCACCTGGGCCAGCCCCTTCCAAGGGGACGAGTTCCAGAGGATAGAGCCCTGGGGGCGGCTGCCAAGTCTCCTGGGGCGTGTGCTGGGCCCCCGTCAGAGGAGGAAGCAGCCTGGTAAACGGTGTGCCAGGCCTGAGATCTGGAGGCCTCCCACAGCCGGGTCCCTGTCCTGCCCAGGCCCCCCGAGGGAGGACGATGGTCGGGCAGTGGCGAGCGTGGTGGGGCTGGCGCCGAGCCTGCCCTTGGATGCCCCGGGGAAGGGCGCCGGGGGATGGGCTGCCCCTGGCCAGGTCTGAGGGAGCGACCCAGCTCGGGGCTGTCGGGGGCAGAGAGAGAACTCCCCTCCGCCCTTTCCCTTCAGGTTCTTAGGGCTGGCCAAATCCTTCCCAAGACAGCTTGTCTGGAGAAAATCAGACCCAGCTGAAGAACATGTGTCCATGGGGGAAACCCGGGAAACTGAGTCTCCCCACACAATAGCAGAGATTCTCATCTTGCATCCTCTCCTGAGCTAATGACCAAGGTGGATGTCCCGGGTGGGCCTGTGGAATGGGAGAGGGGAGGAAGTCTATTGTCATGCAGAGGGACATGGAAAGACTTGTCTGAAGCTTATCCCCTGCACTGGAGTCAGGTAGGGAAGGGAAGGCACAGAGGGGAGCAGGAAGCGGCCTCTCTGTGGTGGGGCTGGCTCCGGGGCAGGCGTGGGGGTGATGGCTGGAAGTGGGATGGCGCGTGAGTTGGCACCAGCCAGCGGTAGAGGCCGAGACTCAGAGGTCATGGATCTCTCTCTCTGTCTCTGTCTCTCTCTCTCTCCCTCAGGGAGCTGAGGAGAGTAAGGTGGCTCCCCCTACCCACCTCGCCTACCTCTCCAAGGGCCCTTCTTTCTCTGGCCGCTCCGGGAGCCCTGCGGGCTTGGCTTCAACCCCCCACCCACCGCACAGGCCAAGGGCGCCTGCGCGACCGCCAGGGACTAGGGCTGACCTCGGGGGTCCTAAGTGAATTCCCCGCCCTCCCTCCAGGCTCTGACCCAGCTGCAGCTGTTCCTTTGCCGCCCTTCTGGACTCTGCTTCAGCTGTCTCCCTCCCCTCCCCCACTCCCACTCAGCTTGCAGGCCGCTTCCCTGCCTTGAAAGCATTGCTCTGGCCCTGAGGGCCACAGACCTACTGGGCTTCAAGCTCAAGGCTCTGCCTGGGCCTGCTGCTTCGGCCAGGGGCTCATTTCTTCCTGGAAAGACAAAGCCATGGCCTCACCCCACGCCTGCACTTTGCCACGGCAGGCAGCCCAGGTGTAGGAAAGGCTCTGTGGAGTCAGAAGTGCCGAGACAGGCAGATGGCACCAGAGGGTTTGGGGGCCAGGGCGTAACTGGGCTAGCCCCTCCTCCCGGAAGTCGGGGAGGCCCGGCCTTCCTAGTGCCCAGGCCACGGCTCCGGGGAGAAATCCGCCATGGAGGGCACGCGGGAGGCCCACTGCCTGAGGTGGCAGGTGTCACGCCAGGGCCACTGCAAGCCTGGCTCGGCTTGCCTGCTTTCTCCAAAGGAGGCTGGCCGACCAGCCGAACCTGGCACCTGGGCCAGCCCCTTCCAAGGGGACGAGTTCCAGAGGATAGAGCCCTGGGGGCGGCTGCCAAGTCTCCTGGGGCGTGTGCTGGGCCCCCGTCAGAGGAGGAAGCAGCCTGGTAAACGGTGTGCCAGGCCTGAGATCTGGAGGCCTCCCACAGCCGGGTCCCTGTCCTGCCCAGGCCCCCCGAGGGAGGACGATGGTCGGGCAGTGGCGAGCGTGGTGGGGCTGGCGCCGAGCCTGCCCTTGGATGCCCCGGGGAAGGGCGCCGGGGGATGGGCTGCCCCTGGCCAGGTCTGAGGGAGCGACCCAGCTCGGGGCTGTCGGGGGCAGAGAGAGAACCCCCCTCCGCCCTTTCCCTTCAGGTTCTTAGGGCTGGCCAAATCCTTCCCAAGACAGCTTGTCTGGAGAAAATCAGACCCAGCTGAAGAACATGTGTCCATGGGGGAAACCCGGGAAACTGAGTCTCCCCACACAATAGCAGAGATTCTCATCTTGCATCCTCTCCTGAGCTAATGACCAAGGTGGATGTCCCGGGTGGGCCTGTGGAATGGGAGAGGGGAGGAAGTCTATTGTCATGCAGAGGGACATGGAAAGACTTGTCTGAAGCTTATCCCCTGCACTGGAGTCAGGTCGGGAAGGGAAGGCACAGAGGGGAGCAGGAAGCGGCCTCTCTGTGGTGGGGCTGGCTCCAGGGCAGGCGTGGGGGTGATGGCTGGAAGTGGGATGGCGCGTGAGTTGGCACCAGCAAGCGGTAGAGGCCGAGACTCAGAGGTCATGGATCTCTCTCTCTGTCTCTGTCTCTCTCTCTCTCCCTCAGGGAGCTGAGGAGAGTAAGGTGGCTCCCCCTACCCACCTCGCCTACCTCTCCAAGGGCCCTTCTTTCTCTGGCCGCTCCGGGAGCCCTGCGGGCTTGGCTTCAACCCCCCACCCACCGCACAGGCCAAGGGCGCCTGCGCGACCGCCAGGGCCTAGGGCTGACCTCGGGGGTCCTCAGTGAATGCCCCGCCCTCCCTCCAGGCTCTGACCCAGCTGCAGCTGTTCCTTTGCCGCCCTTCTGGACTCGGCTTCAGCTGTCTCCCTCCCCTCCCCCACTCCCACTCAGCTTGCAGGCCGCTTCCCTGCCTTGAAAGCATTGCTCTGGCCCTGAGGGCCACAGACCTACTGGGCTTCAAGCTCAAGGCTCTGCCTGGGCCTGCTGCTTCGGCCAGGGGCACATTTCTTCCTGGAAAGACAAAGCCATGGCCTCACCCCACGCCTGCACTTTGCCACGGCAGGCAGCCCAGGTGTAGGAAAGGCTCTGTGGAGTCAGAAGTGCCGAGACAGGCAGATGGCACCAGAGGGTTTGGGGGCCAGGGCGTAACTGGGCTAGCCCCTCCTCCCGGAAGTCGGGGAGGCCCGGCCTTCCTAGTGCCCAGGCCACGGCTCCGGGGAGAAATCCGCCATGGAGGGCACGCGGGAGGCCCTCTGCCTGAGGTGGCAGGTGTCACGCCAGGGCCACTGCAAGCCTGGCTCGGCTTGCCTGCTTTATCCAAAGGAGGCTGGCCGACCAGCCGAACCTGGCACCTGGGCCAGCCCCTTCCAAGGGGACGAGTTCCAGAGGATAGAGCCCTGGGGGCGGCTGCCAAGTCTCCTGGGGCGTGTGCTGGGCCCCCGTCAGAGGAGGAAGCAGCCTGGTAAACGGTGTGCCAGGCCTGAGATCTGGAGGCCTCCCACAGCCGGGTCCCTGTCCTGCCCAGGCCCCCCGAGGGAGGACGATGGTCGGGCAGTGGCGAGCGGGGTGGGGCTGGCGCCGAGCCTGCCCTTGGATGCCCCGGGGAAGGGCGCCGGGGGACGGGCTGCCCCTGGCCAGGTCTGAGGGAGCGACCCAGCTCGGGGCTGTCGGGGGCAGAGAGAGAACCCCCCTCCGCCCTTTCCCTTCAGGTTCTTAGGGCTGGCCAAATCCTTCCCAAGACAGCTTGTCTGGAGAAAATCAGACCCAGCTGAAGAACATGTGTCCATGGGGGAAACCCGGGAAACTGAGTCTCCCCACACAATAGCAGAGATTCTCATCTTGCATCCTCTCCTGAGCTAATGACCAAGGTGGATGTCCCGGGTGGGCCTGTGGAATGGGAGAGGGGAGGAAGTCTATTGTCATGCAGAGGGACATGGAAAGACTTGTCTGAAGCTTATCCCCTGCACTGGAGTCAGGTCGGGAAGGGAAGGCACAGAGGGGAGCAGGAAGCTGCCTCTCTGTGGTGGGGCTGGCTCTGGGGCAGGCGTGGGGGTGAGGGCTGGAAGTGGGATGGCGCGTGAGTTGGCACCAGCCAGCGGTAGAGGCAGAGACTCAGAGGTCATGGATCTCTCTCTCTGTCTCTGTCTCTCTCTCTCTCCCTCAGGGAGCTGAGGAGAGTAAGGTGGCTCCCCCTACCCACCTCGCCTACCTCTCCAAGGACCCTTCTTTCTCTGGCCGCTCCGGGAGCCCTGCGGGCTTGGCTTCAACCCCCCACCCACCGCACAGGCCAAGGTCGCCTGCGCGAACGCCAGGGCCTAGGGCTGACCTCTGGGGTCCTCAGTGAATGCCCCGCCCTCCCTCCAGGCTCTGACCCAGCTGCAGCTGTTCCTTTGCCGCCCTTCTGGACTGGGCTTCAGCTGTCTCCCTCCCCTCCCCCACTCCCACTCAGCTTGCAGGCCGCTTCCCTGCCTTGAAAGCATTGCTCTGGCCCTGAGGGCCACAGACCTACTGGGCTTCAAGCTCAAGGCTCTGCCTGGGCCTCCTGCTTCGGCCAGGGGCTCATTTCTTCCTGGAAAGACAAAGCCATGGCCTCACCCCACGCCTGCACTTTGCCACGGCAGGCAGCCCAGGTGTAGGAAAGGCTCTGTGGAGTCAGAAGTGCCGAGACAGGCAGATGGCACCAGAGGGTTTGGGGGCCAGGGCGTAACTGGGCTAGCCCCTCCTCCCGGAAGTCGGGGAGGCCCGGCCTTCCTAGTGCCCAGGCCACGGCTCCGGGTAGAAATCCGCCATGGAGGGCACGCGGGAGGCCCTCTGCCTGAGGTGGCAGGTGTCACGCCAGGGCCACTGCAAGCCTGGCTCGGCTTGCCCGCTTTCTCCAAAGGAGGCTGGCCGATCAGCCGAACCTGGCACCTGGGCCAGCCCCTTCCAAGGGGACGAGTTCCAGAGGATAGAGCCCTGGGGGCGGCTGCCAAGTCTCCTGGGGCGTGTGCTGGGCCCCCTGTCAGAGGAGGAAGCAGCCTGGTAAACGGTGTGCCAGGCCTGAGATCTGGAGGCCTCCCACAGCCGGGTCCCTGTCCTGCCCAGGCCCCCCGAGGGAGGACGATGGTCGGGCAGTGGCGAGCGTGGTGGGGCTGGCGCCGAGCCTGCCCTTGGATGCCCCGGGGAAGGGCGCCGGGGGATGGGCTGCCCCTGGCCAGGTCTGAGGGAGCGACCCAGCTCGGGGCTGTCGGGGGCAGAGAGAGAACCCCCCTCCGCCCTTTCCCTTCAGGTTCTTAGGGCTGGCCAAATCCTTCCCAAGACAGCTTGTCTGGAGAAAATCAGACCCAGCTGAAGAACATGTGTCCATGGGGGAAACCCGGGAAACTGAGTCTCCCCACACAATAGCAGAGATTCTCATCTTGCATCCTCTCCTGAGCTAATGACCAAGGTGGATGTCCCGGGTGGGCCTGTGGAATGGGAGAGGGGAGGAAGTCTATTGTCATGCAGAGGGACATGGAAAGACTTGTCTGAAGCTTATCCCCTGCACTGGAGTCAGGTCGGGAAGGGAAGGCACAGAGGGGAGCAGGAAGCGGCCTCTCTGTGGTGGGGCTGGCTCCGGGGCAGGCGTGGGGGTGATGGCTGGAAGTGGGATGGCGCGTGAGTTGGCACCAGCCAGCGGTAGAGGCCGAGACTCAGAGGTCATGGATCTCTCTCTCTGTCTCTGTCTCTCTCTCTCTCCCTCAGGGAGCTGAGGAGAGTAAGGTGGCTCCCCCTACCCACCTCGCCTACCTCTCCAAGGGCCCTTCTTTCTCTGGCCGCTCCGGGAGCCCTGCGGGCTTGGCTTCAACCCCCCACCCACCGCACAGGCCAAGGGCGCCTGCGCGACCGCCAGGGCCTAGGGCTGACCTCGGGGGTCCTCAGTGAATGCCCCGCCCTCCCTCCAGGCTCTGACCCAGCTGCAGCTGTTCCTTTGCCGCCCTTCTGGACTCGGCTTCAGCTGTCTCCCTCCCCTCCCCCACTCCCACTCAGCTTGCAGGCCGCTTCCCTGCCTTGAAAGCATTGCTCTGGCCCTGAGGGCCACAGACCTACTGGGCTTCAAGCTCAAGGCTCTGCCTGGGCCTGCTGCTTCGGCCAGGGGCACATTTCTTCCTGGAAAGACAAAGCCATGGCCTCACCCCACGCCTGCACTTTGCCACGGCAGGCAGCCCAGGTGTAGGAAAGGCTCTGTGGAGTCAGAAGTGCCGAGACAGGCAGATGGCACCAGAGGGTTTGGGGGCCAGGGCGTAACTGGGCTAGCCCCTCCTCCCGGAAGTCGGGGAGGCCCGGCCTTCCTAGTGCCCAGGCCACGGCTCCGGGGAGAAATCCGCCATGGAGGGCACGCGGGAGGCCCTCTGCCTGAGGTGGCAGGTGTCACGCCAGGGCCACTGCAAGCCTGGCTCGGCTTGCCTGCTTTCTCCAAAGGAGGCTGGCCGACCAGCCGAACCTGGCACCTGGGCCAGCCCCTTCCAAGGGGACGAGTTCCAGAGGATAGAGCCCTGGGGGCGGCTGCCAAGTCTCCTGGGGCGTGTGCTGGGCCCCCGTCAGAGGAGGAAGCAGCCTGGTAAACGGTGTGCCAGGCCTGAGATCTGGAGGCCTCCCACAGCCGGGTCCCTGTCCTGCCCAGGCCCCCCGAGGGAGGACGATGGTCGGGCAGTGGCGAGCGGGGTGGGGCTGGCGCCGAGCCTGCCCTTGGATGCCCCGGGGAAGGGCGCCGGGGGATGGGCTGCCCCTGGCCAGGTCTGAGGGAGCGACCCAGCTCCGGGCTGTCGGGGGCAGAGAGAGAACCCCCCTCCGCCCTTTCCCTTCAGGTTCTTAGGGCTGGCCAAATCCTTCCCAAGACAGCTTGTCTGGAGAAAATCAGACCCAGCTGAAGAACATGTGTCCATGGGGGAAACCCGGGAAACTGAGTCTCCCCACACAATAGCAGAGATTCTCATCTTGCCTCCTCTCCTGAGCTAATGACCAAGGTGGATGTCCCGGGTGGGCCTGTGGAATGGGAGAGGGGAGGAAGTCTATTGTCATGCAGAGGGACATGGAAAGACTTGTCTGAAGCTTATCCCCTGCACTGGAGTCAGGTCGGGAAGGGAAGGCACAGAGGGGAGCAGGAAGCAGCCTCTCTGTGGTGGGGCTGGCTCTGGGGCAGGCGTGGGGGTGAGGGCTGGAAGTGGGATGGCGCGTGAGTTGGCACCAGCCAGCGGTAGAGGCAGAGACTCAGAGGTCATGGATCTCTCTCTCTGTCTCTGTCTCTCTCTCTCTCCCTCAGGGAGCTGAGGAGAGTAAGGTGGCTCCCCCTACCCACCTCGCCTACCTCTCCAAGGACCCTTCTTTCTCTGGCCGCTCCGGGAGCCCTGCGGGCTTGGCTTCAACCCCCCACCCACCGCACAGGCCAAGGGCGCCTGCGCGAACGCCAGGGCCTAGGGCTGACCTCGGGGGTCCTCAGTGAATGCCCCGCCCTCCCTCCAGGCTCTGACCCAGCTGCAGCTGTTCCTTTGCCGCCCTTCTGGACTGGGCTTCAGCTGTCTCCCTCCCCTCCCCCACTCCCACTCAGCTTGCAGGCCGCTTCCCTGCCTTGAAAGCATTGCTCTGGCCCTGAGGGCCACAGACCTACTGGGCTTCAAGCTCAAGGCTCTGCCTGGGCCTCCTGCTTCGGCCAGGGGCTCATTTCTTCCTGGAAAGACAAAGCCATGGCCTCACCCCACGCCTGCACTTTGCCACGGCAGGCAGCCCAGGTGTAGGAAAGGCTCTGTGGAGTCAGAAGTGCCGAGACAGGCAGATGGCACCAGAGGGTTTGGGGGCCAGGGCGTAACTGGGCTAGCCCCTCCTCCCGGAAGTCGGGGAGGCCCGGCCTTCCTAGTGCCCAGGCCACGGCTCCGGGGAGAAATCCGCCATGGAGGGCACGCGGGAGGCCCTCTGCCTGAGGTGGCAGGTGTCACGCCAGGGCCACTGCAAGCCTGGCTCGGCTTGCCCGCTTTCTCCAAAGGAGGCTGGCCGATCAGCCGAACCTGGCACCTGGGCCAGCCCCTTCCAAGGGGACGAGTTCCAGAGGATAGAGCCCTGGGGGCGGCTGCCAAGTCTCCTGGGGCGTGTGCTGGGCCCCCTGTCAGAGGAGGAAGCAGCCTGGTAAACGGTGTGCCAGGCCTGAGATCTGGAGGCCTCCCACAGCCGGGTCCCTGTCCTGCCCAGGCCCCCCGAGGGAGGACGATGGTCGGGCAGTGGCGAGCGTGGTGGGGCTGGCGCCGAGCCTGCCCTTGGATGCCCCGGGGAAGGGCGCCGGGGGATGGGCTGCCCCTGGCCAGGTCTGAGGGAGCGACCCAGCTCGGGGCTGTCGGGGGCAGAGAGAGAACCCCCCTCCGCCCTTTCCCTTCAGGTTCTTAGGGCTGGCCAAATCCTTCCCAAGACAGCTTGTCTGGAGAAAATCAGACCCAGCTGAAGAACATGTGTCCATGGGGGAAACCCGGGAAACTGAGTCTCCCCACACAATAGCAGAGATTCTCATCTTGCATCCTCTCCTGAGCTAATGACCAAGGTGGATGTCCCGGGTGGGCCTGTGGAATGGGAGAGGGGAGGAAGTCTATTGTCATGCAGAGGGACATGGAAAGACTTGTCTGAAGCTTATCCCCTGCACTGGAGTCAGGTCGGGAAGGGAAGGCACAGAGGGGAGCAGGAAGCGGCCTCTCTGTGGTGGGGCTGGCTCCGGGGCAGGCGTGGGGGTGATGGCTGGAAGTGGGATGGCGCGTGAGTTGGCACCAGCCAGCGGTAGAGGCCGAGACTCAGAGGTCATGGATCTCTCTCTCTGTCTCTGTCTCTCTCTCTCTCCCTCAGGGAGCTGAGGAGAGTAAGGTGGCTCCCCCTACCCACCTCGCCTACCTCTCCAAGGGCCCTTCTTTCTCTGGCCGCTCCGGGAGCCCTGCGGGCTTGGCTTCAACCCCCCACCCACCGCACAGGCCAAGGGCGCCTGCGCGACCGCCAGGGCCTAGGGCTGACCTCGGGGGTCCTCAGTGAATGCCCCGCCCTCCCTCCAGGCTCTGACCCAGCTGCAGCTGTTCCTTTGCCGCCCTTCTGGACTCGGCTTCAGCTGTCTCCCTCCCCTCCCCCACTCCCACTCAGCTTGCAGGCCGCTTCCCTGCCTTGAAAGCATTGCTCTGGCCCTGAGGGCCACAGACCTACTGGGCTTCAAGCTCAAGGCTCTGCCTGGGCCTGCTGCTTCGGCCAGGGGCACATTTCTTCCTGGAAAGACAAAGCCATGGCCTCACCCCACGCCTGCACTTTGCCACGGCAGGCAGCCCAGGTGTAGGAAAGGCTCTGTGGAGTCAGAAGTGCCGAGACAGGCAGATGGCACCAGAGGGTTTGGGGGCCAGGGCGTAACTGGGCTAGCCCCTCCTCCCGGAAGTCGGGGAGGCCCGGCCTTCCTAGTGCCCAGGCCACGGCTCCGGGGAGAAATCCGCCATGGAGGGCACGCGGGAGGCCCTCTGCCTGAGGTGGCAGGTGTCACGCCAGGGCCACTGCAAGCCTGGCTCGGCTTGCCTGCTTTCTCCAAAGGAGGCTGGCCGACCAGCCGAACCTGGCACCTGGGCCAGCCCCTTCCAAGGGGACGAGTTCCAGAGGATAGAGCCCTGGGGGCGGCTGCCAAGTCTCCTGGGGCGTGTGCTGGGCCCCCGTCAGAGGAGGAAGCAGCCTGGTAAACGGTGTGCCAGGCCTGAGATCTGGAGGCCTCCCACAGCCGGGTCCCTGTCCTGCCCAGGCCCCCCGAGGGAGGACGATGGTCGGGCAGTGGCGAGCGGGGTGGGGCTGGCGCCGAGCCTGCCCTTGGATGCCCCGGGGAAGGGCGCCGGGGGATGGGCTGCCCCTGGCCAGGTCTGAGGGAGCGACCCAGCTCCGGGCTGTCGGGGGCAGAGAGAGAACCCCCCTCCGCCCTTTCCCTTCAGGTTCTTAGGGCTGGCCAAATCCTTCCCAAGACAGCTTGTCTGGAGAAAATCAGACCCAGCTGAAGAACATGTGTCCATGGGGGAAACCCGGGAAACTGAGTCTCCCCACACAATAGCAGAGATTCTCATCTTGCATCCTCTCCTGAGCTAATGACCAAGGTGGATGTCCCGGGTGGGCCTGTGGAATGGGAGAGGGGAGGAAGTCTATTGTCATGCAGAGGGACATGGAAAGACTTGTCTGAAGCTTATCCCCTGCACTGGAGTCAGGTCGGGAAGGGAAGGCACAGAGGGGAGCAGGAAGCGGCCTCTCTGTGGTGGGGCTGGCTCTGGGGCAGGCGTGGGGGTGAGGGCTGGAAGTGGGATGGCGCGTGAGTTGGCACCAGCCAGCGGTAGAGGCAGAGACTCAGAGGTCATGGATCTCTCTCTCTGTCTCTGTCTCTCTCTCTCTCCCTCAGGGAGCTGAGGAGAGTAAGGTGGCTCCCCCTACCCACCTCGCCTACCTCTCCAAGGACCCTTCTTTCTCTGGCCGCTCCGGGAGCCCTGCGGGCTTGGCTTCAACCCCCCACCCACCGCACAGGCCAAGGGCGCCTGCGCGAACGCCAGGGCCTAGGGCTGACCTCTGGGGTCCTCAGTGAATGCCCCGCCCTCCCTCCAGGCTCTGACCCAGCTGCAGCTGTTCCTTTGCCGCCCTTCTGGACTGGGCTTCAGCTGTCTCCCTCCCCTCCCCCACTCCCACTCAGCTTGCAGGCCGCTTCCCTGCCTTGAAAGCATTGCTGTGGCCCTGAGGGCCACAGACCTACTGGGCTTCAAGCTCAAGGCTCTGCCTGGGCCTGCTGCTTCGGCCAGGGGCTCATTTCTTCCTGGAAAGACAAAGCCATGGCCTCACCCCACGCCTGCACTTTGCCACGGCAGGCAGCCCAGGTGTAGGAAAGGCTCTGTGGAGTCAGAAGTGCCGAGACAGGCAGATGGCACCAGAGGGTTTGGGGGCCAGGGCGTAACTGGGCTAGCCCCTCCTCCCGGAAGTCGGGGAGGCCCGGCCTTCCTAGTGCCCAGGCCACGGCTCCGGGGAGGAATCCGCCATGGAGGGCACGCGGGAGGCCCTCTGCCTGAGGTGGCAGGTGTCACGCCAGGGCCACTGCAAGCCTGGCTCGGCTTGCCCGCTTTCTCCAAAGGAGGCTGGCCGATCAGCCGAACCTGGCACCTGGGCCAGCCCCTTCCAAGGGGACGAGTTCCAGAGGATAGAGCCCTGGGGGCGGCTGCCAAGTCTCCTGGGGCGTGTGCTGGGCCCCCTGTCAGAGGAGGAAGCAGCCTGGTAAACGGTGTGCCAGGCCTGAGATCTGGAGGCCTCCCACAGCCGGGTCCCTGTCCTGCCCAGGCCCCCCGAGGGAGGACGATGGTCGGGCAGTGGCGAGCGTGGTGGGGCTGGCGCCGAGCCTGCCCTTGGATGCCCCGGGGAAGGGCGCCGGGGGATGGGCTGCCCCTGGCCAGGTCTGAGGGAGCGACCCAGCTCGGGGCTGTCGGGGGCAGAGAGAGAACCCCCCTCCGCCCTTTCCCTTCAGGTTCTTAGGGCTGGCCAAATCCTTCCCAAGACAGCTTGTCTGGAGAAAATCAGACCCAGCTGAAGAACATGTGTCCATGGGGGAAACCCGGGAAACTGAGTCTCCCCACACAATAGCAGAGATTCTCATCTTGCATCCTCTCCTGAGCTAATGACCAAGGTGGATGTCCCGGGTGGGCCTGTGGAATGGGAGAGGGGAGGAAGTCTATTGTCATGCAGAGGGACATGGAAAGACTTGTCTGAAGCTTATCCCCTGCACTGGAGTCAGGTCGGGAAGGGAAGGCACAGAGGGGAGCAGGAAGCGGCCTCTCTGTGGTGGGGCTGGCTCCGGGGCAGGCGTGGGGGTGATGGCTGGAAGTGGGATGGCGCGTGAGTTGGCACCAGCCAGCGGTAGAGGCAGAGACTCAGAGGTCATGGATCTCTCTCTCTGTCTCTGTCTCTCTCTCTCTCCCTCAGGGAGCTGAGGAGAGTAAGGTGGCTCCCCCTACCCACCTCGCCTACCTCTCCAAGGGCCCTTCTTTCTCTGGCCGCTCCGGGAGCCCTGCGGGCTTGGCTTCAACCCCCCACCCACCGCACAGGCCAAGGGCGCCTGCGCGACCGCCAGGGCCTAGGGCTGACCTCGGGGGTCCTCAGTGAATGCCCCGCCCTCCCTCCAGGCTCTGACCCAGCTGCAGCTGTTCCTTTGCCGCCCTTCTGGACTCGGCTTCAGCTGTCTCCCTCCCCTCCCCCACTCCCACTCAGCTTGCAGGCCGCTTCCCTGCCTTGAAAGCATTGCTCTGGACCTGAGGGCCACAGACCTACTGGGCTTCAAGCTCAAGGCTCTGCCTGGGCCTGCTGCTTCGGCCAGGGGCTCATTTCTTCCTGGAAAGACAAAGCCATGGCCTCACCCCACGCCTGCACTTTGCCACGGCAGGCAGCCCAGGTGTAGGAAAGGCTCTGTGGAGTCAGAAGTGCCGAGACAGGCAGATGGCACCAGAGGGTTTGGGGGCCAGGGCTTAACTGGGCTAGCCCCTCCTCCCGGAAGTCGGGGAGGCCCGGCCTTCCTAGTGCCCAGGCCACGGCTCCGGGGAGAAATCCGCCATGGAGGGCACGCGGGAGGCCCTCTGCCTGAGGTGGCAGGTGTCACGCCAGGGCCACTGCAAGCCTGGCTCGGCTTGCCTGCTTTCTCCAAAGGAGGCTGGCCGACCAGCCGAACCTGGCACCTGGGCCAGCCCCTTCCAAGGGGACGAGTTCCAGAGGATAGAGCCCTGGGGGCGGCTGCCAAGTCTCCTGGGGCGTGTGCTGGGCCCCCGTCAGAGGAGGAAGCAGCCTGGTAAACGGTGTGTCAGGCCTGAGATCTGGAGGCCTCCCACAGCCGGGTCCCTGTCCTGCCCAGGCCCCCCGAGGGAGGACGATGGTCGGGCAGTGGCGAGCGTGGTGGGGCTGGCGCCGAGCCTGCCCTTGGATGCCCCGGGGAAGGGCGCCGGGGGATGGGCTGCCCCTGGCCAGGTCTGAGGGAGCGACCCAGCTCGGGGCTGTCGGGGGCAGAGAGAGAACCCCCCTCCGCCCTTTCCCTTCAGGTTCTTAGGGCTGGCCAAATCCTTCCCAAGACAGCTTGTCTGGAGAAAATCAGACCCAGCTGAAGAACATGTGTCCATGGGGGAAACCCGGGAAACTGAGTCTCCCCACACAATAGCAGAGATTCTCATCTTGCATCCTCTCCTGAGCTAATGACCAAGGTGGATGTCCCGGGTGGGCCTGTGGAATGGGAGAGGGGAGGAAGTCTATTGTCATGCAGAGGGACATGGAAAGACTTGTCTGAAGCTTATCCCCTGCACTGGAGTCAGGTCAGGAAGGGAAGGCACAGAGGGGAGCAGGAAGCGGCCTCTCTGTGGTGGGGCTGGCTCCGGGGCAGGCGTGGGGGTGATGGCTGGAAGTGGGATGGCGCGTGAGTTGGCACCAGCCAGCGGTAGAGGCCGAGACTCAGAGGTCATGGATCTCTCTCTCTGTCTCTGTCTCTCTCTCTCTCCCTCAGGGAGCTGAGGAGAGTAAGGTGGCTCCCCCTACCCACCTCGCCTACCTCTCCAAGGGCCCTTCTTTCTCTGGCCGCTCCGGGAGCCCTGCGGGCTTGGCTTCAACCCCCCACCCACCGCACAGGCCAAGGGCGCCTGCGCGACCGCCAGGGCCTAGGGCTGACCTCGGGGGTCCTCAGTGAATGCACCGCCCTCCCTCCAGGCTCTGACACAGCTGCAGCTGTTCCTTTGCCGCCCTTCTGGACTCGGCTTCAGCTGTCTCCCTCCCCTCCCCCACTCCCACTCAGCTTGCAGGCCGCTTCCCTGCCTTGAAAGCATTGCTCTGGCCCTGAGGGCCACAGACCTACTGGGCTTCAAGCTCAAGGCTCTGCCTGGGCATGCTGCTTCGGCCAGGGGCTCATTTCTTCCTGGAAAGACAAAGCCATGGCCTCACCCCACGCCTGCACTTTGCCACGGCAGGCAGCCCAGGTGTAGGAAAGGCTCTGTGGAGTCAGAAGTGCCGAGACAGGCAGATGGCACCAGAGGGTTTGGGGGCCAGGGCGTAACTGGGCTAGCCCCTCCTCCCGGAAGTCGGGGAGGCCCGGCCTTCCTAGTGCCCAGGCCACGGCTCCGGGGAGAAATCCGCCATGGAGGGCACGCGGGAGGCCCTCTGCCTGAGGTGGCAGGTGTCACGCCAGGGCCACTGCAAGCCTGGCTCGGCTTGCCTGCTTTCTCCAAAGGAGGCTGGCCGACCAGCCGAACCTGGCACCTGGGCCAGCCCCTTCCAAGGGGACGAGTTCCAGAGGATAGAGCCCTGGGGGCGGCTGCCAAGTCTCCTGGGGCGTGTGCTGGGCCCCCGTCAGAGGAGGAAGCAGCCTGGTAAACGGTGTGTCAGGCCTGAGATCTGGAGGCCTCCCACAGCCGGGTCCCTGTCCTGCCCAGGCCCCCCGAGGGAGGACGATGGTCGGGCAGTGGCGAGCGTGGTGGGGCTGGCGCCGAGCCTGCCCTTGGATGCCCCGGGGAAGGGCGCCGGGGGATGGGCTGCCCCTGGCCAGGTCTGAGGGAGCGACCCAGCTCGGGGCTGTCGGGGGCAGAGAGAGAACCCCCCTCCGCCCTTTCCCTTCAGGTTCTTAGGGCTGGCCAAATCCTTCCCAAGACAGCTTGTCTGGAGAAAATCAGACCCAGCTGAAGAACATGTGTCCATGGGGGAAACCCGGGAAACTGAGTCTCCCCACACAATAGCAGAGATTCTCATCTTGCATCCTCTCCTGAGCTAATGACCAAGGTGGATGTCCCGGGTGGGCCTGTGGAATGGGAGAGGGGAGGAAGTCTATTGTCATGCAGAGGGACATGGAAAGACTTGTCTGAAGCTTATCCCCTGCACTGGAGTCAGGTCAGGAAGGGAAGGCACAGAGGGGAGCAGGAAGCAGCCTCTCTGTGGTGGGGCTGGCTCCGGGGCAGGCGTGGGGGTGATGGCTGGAAGTGGGATGGCGCGTGAGTTGGCACCAGCCAGCGGTAGAGGCCGAGACTCAGAGGTCATGGATCTCTCTCTCTGTCTCTGTCTCTCTCTCTCTCCCTCAGGGAGCTGAGGAGAGTAAGGTGGCTCCCCCTACCCACCTCGCCTACCTCTCCAAGGGCCCTTCTTTCTCTGGCCGCTCCGGGAGCCCTGCGGGCTTGGCTTCAACCCCCCACCCACCGCACAGGCCAAGGGCGCCTGCGCGACCGCCAGGGCCTAGGGCTGACCTCGGGGGTCCTCAGTGAATGCACCGCCCTCCCTCCAGGCTCTGACACAGCTGCAGCTGTTCCTTTGCCGCCCTTCTGGACTCGGCTTCAGCTGTCTCCCTCCCCTCCCCCACTCCCACTCAGCTTGCAGGCCGCTTCCCTGCCTTGAAAGCATTGCTCTGGCCCTGAGGGCAACAGACCTACTGGGCTTCAAGCTCAAGGCTCTGCCTGGGCATGCTGCTTCGGCCAGGGGCTCATTTCTTCCTGGAAAGACAAAGCCATGGCCTCACCCCACGCCTGCACTTTGCCACGGCAGGCAGCCCAGGTGTAGGAAAGGCTCTGTGGAGTCAGAAGTGCCGAGACAGGCAGATGGCACCAGAGGGTTTAGGGGCCAGGGCGTAACTGGGCTAGCCCCTCCTCCCGGAAGTCGGGGAGGCCCGGCCTTCCTAGTGCCCAGGCCACGGCTCCGGGGAGAAATCCGCCATGGAGGGCACGCGGGAGGCCCTCTGCCTGAGGTGGCAGGTGTCACGCCAGGGCCACTGCAAGCCTGGCTCGGCTTGCCTGCTTTCTCCAAAGGAGGCTGGCCGACCAGCCGAACCTGGCACCTGGGCCAGCCCCTTCCAAGGGGACGAGTTCCAGAGGATAGAGCCCTGGGGGCGGCTGCCAAGTCTCCTGGGGCGTGTGCTGGGCCCCCGTCAGAGGAGGAAGCAGCCTGGTAAACGGTGTGTCAGGCCTGAGATCTGGAGGCCTCCCACAGCCGGGTCCCTGTCCTGCCCAGGCCCCCCGAGGGAGGACGATGGTCGGGCAGTGGCGAGCGTGGTGGGGCTGGCGCCGAGCCTGCCCTTGGATGCCCCGGGGAAGGGCGCCGGGGGATGGGCTGCCCCTGGCCAGGTCTGAGGGAGCGACCCAGCTCGGGGCTGTCGGGGGCAGAGAGAGAACCCCCTCCGCCCTTTCCCTTCAGGTTCTTAGGGCTGGCCAAATCCTTCCCAAGACAGCTTGTCTGGAGAAAATCAGACCCAGCTGAAGAACATGTGTCCATGGGGGAAACCCGGGAAACTGAGTCTCCCCACACAATAGCAGAGATTCTCATCTTGCATCCTCTCCTGAGCTAATGACCAAGGTGGATGTCCCGGGTGGGCCTGTGGAATGGGAGAGGGGAGGAAGTCTATTGTCATGCAGAGGGACATGGAAAGACTTGTCTGAAGCTTATCCCCTGCACTGGAGTCAGGTCGGGAAGGGAAGGCACAGAGGGGAGCAGGAAGCGGCCTCTCTGTGGTGGGGCTGGCTCCGGGGCAGGCGTGGGGGTGATGGCTGGAAGTGGGATGGCGCGGGAGTTGGCACCAGCCAGCGGTAGAGGCCGAGACTCAGAGGTCATGGATCTCTCTCTCTGTCTCTGTCTCTCTCTCTCTCCCTCAGGGAGCTGAGGAGAGTAAGGTGGCTCCCCCTACCCACCTCGCCTACCTCTCCAAGGGCCCTTCTTTCTCTGGCCGCTCCGGGAGCCCTGCGGGCTTGGCTTCAACCCCCCACCCACCGCACAGGCCAAGGGCGCCTGCGCGACCGCCAGGGCCTAGGGCTGACCTCGGGGGTCCTCAGTGAATGCACCGCCCTCCCTCCAGGCTCTGACACAGCTGCAGCTGTTCCTTTGCCGCCCTTCTGGACTCGGCTTCAGCTGTCTCCCTCCCCTCCCCCACTCCCACTCAGCTTGCAGGCCGCTTCCCTGCCTTGAAAGCATTGCTCTGGCCCTGAGGGCCACAGACCTACTGGGCTTCAAGCTCAAGGCTCTGCCTGGGCCTGCTGCTTCGGCCAGGGGCTCATTTCTTCCTGGAAAGACAAAGCCATGGCCTCACCCCACGCCTGCACTTTGCCACGGCAGGCAGCCCAGGTGTAGGAAAGGCTCTGTGGAGTCAGAAGTGCCGAGACAGGCAGATGGCACCAGAGGGTTTGGGGGCCAGGGCGTAACTGGGCTAGCCCCTCCTCCCGGAAGTCGGGGAGGCCCGGCCTTCCTAGTGCCCAGGCCACGGCTCCGGGGAGAAATCCGCCATGGAGGGCACGCGGGAGGCCCTCTGCCTGAGGTGGCAGGTGTCACGCCAGGGCCACTGCAAGCCTGGCTCGGCTTGCCTGCTTTCTCCAAAGGAGGCTGGCCGACCAGCCGAACCTGGCACCTGGGCCAGCCCCTTCCAAGGGGACGAGTTCCAGAGGATAGAGCCCTGGGGGCGGCTGCCAAGTCTCCTGGGGCGTGTGCTGGGCCCCCGTCAGAGGAGGAAGCAGCCTGGTAAACGGTGTGCCAGGCCTGAGATCTGGAGGCCTCCCACAGCCGGGTCCCTGTCCTGCCCAGGCCCCCCGAGGGAGGACGATGGTCGGGCAGTGGCGAGCGTGGTGGGGCTGGCGCCGAGCCTGCCCTTGGATGCCCCGGGGAAGGGCGCCGGGGGATGGGCTGCCCCTGGCCAGGTCTGAGGGAGCGACCCAGCTCCGGGCTGTCGGGGGCAGAGAGAGAACCCCCCTCCGCCCTTTCCCTTCAGGTTCTTAGGGCTGGCCAAATCCTTCCCAAGACAGCTTGTCTGGAGAAAATCAGACCCAGCTGAAGAACATGTGTCCATGGGGGAAACCCGGGAAACTGAGTCTCCCCACACAATAGCAGAGATTCTCATCTTGCATCCTCTCCTGAGCTAATGACCAAGGTGGATGTCCCGGGTGGGCCTGTGGAATGGGAGAGGGGAGGAAGTCTATTGTCATGCAGAGGGACATGGAAAGACTTGTCTGAAGCTTATCCCCTGCACTGGAGTCAGGTCGGGAAGGGAAGGCACAGAGGGGAGCAGGAAGCGGCCTCTCTGTGGTGGGGCTGGCTCCGGGGCAGGCGTGGGGGTGATGGCTGGAAGTGGGATGGCGCGGGAGTTGGCACCAGCCAGCGGTAGAGGCCGAGACTCAGAGGTCATGGATCTCTCTCTCTGTCTCTGTCTCTCTCTCTCTCCCTCAGGGAGCTGAGGAGAGTAAGGTGGCTCCCCCTACCCACCTCGCCTACCTCTCCAAGGGCCCTTCTTTCTCTGGCCGCTCCGGGAGCCCTGCGGGCTTGGCTTCAACCCCCCACCCACCGCACAGGCCAAGGGCGCCTGCGCGACCGCCAGGGCCTAGGGCTGACCTCGGGGGTCCTCAGTGAATGCCCCGCCTCCCTCCAGGCTCTGACCCACCTGCAGCTGTTCCTTTGCCGCCCTTCTGGACTAGGCTTCAGCTGTCTCCCTCCCCTCCCCCACTCCCACTCAGCTTGCAGGCCGCTTCCCTGCCTTGAAAGCATTGCTCTGGCCCTGAGGGCCACAGACCTACTGGGCTTCAAGCTCAAGGCTCTGCCTGGGCCTGCTGCTTCGGCCAGGGGCTCATTTCTTCCTGGAAAGACAAAGCCATGGCCTCACCCCATGCCTGCACTTTGCCACGGCAGGCAGCCCAGGTGTAGGAAAGGCTCTGTGGAGTCAGAAGTGCCGAGACAGGCAGATGGCACCAGAGGGTTTGGGGGCCAGGGCGTAACTGGGCTAGCCCCTCCTCCCGGAAGTCGGGGAGGCCCGGCCTTCCTAGTGCCCAGGCCACGGCTCCGGGGAGAAATCCGCCATGGAGGGCACGCGGGAGGCCCTCTGCCTGAGGTGGCAGGTGTCACGCCAGGGCCACTGCAAGCCTGGCTCGGCTTGCCTGCTTTCTCCAAAGGAGGCTGGCCGACCAGCCGAACCTGGCACCTGGGCCAGCCCCTTCCAAGGGGACGAGTTCCAGAGGATAGAGCCCTGGGGGCGGCTGCCAAGTCTCCTGGGGCGTGTGCTGGGCCCCCGTCAGAGGAGGAAGCAGCCTGGTAAACGGTGTGCCAGGCCTGAGATCTGGAGGCCTCCCACAGCCGGGTCCCTGTCCTGCCCAGGCCCCCCGAGGGAGGACGATGGTCGGGCAGTGGCGAGCGTGGTGGGGCTGGCGCCGAGCCTGCCCTTGGATGCCCCGGGGAAGGGCGCCGGGGGATGGGCTGCCCCTGGCCAGGTCTGAGGGAGCGACCCAGCTCCGGGCTGTCGGGGGCAGAGAGAGAACCCCCCTCCGCCCTTTCCCTTCAGGTTCTTAGGGCTGGCCAAATCCTTCCCAAGACAGCTTGTCTGGAGAAAATCAGACCCAGCTGAAGAACATGTGTCCATGGGGGAAACCCGGGAAACTGAGTCTCCCCACACAATAGCAGAGATTCTCATCTTGCATCCTCTCCTGAGCTAATGACCAAGGTGGATGTCCCGGGTGGGCCTGTGGAATGGGAGAGGGGAGGAAGTCTATTGTCATGCAGAGGGACATGGAAAGACTTGTCTGAAGCTTATCCCCTGCACTGGAGTCAGGTCGGGAAGGGAAGGCACAGAGGGGAGCAGGAAGCGGCCTCTCTGTGGTGGGGCTGGCTCCGGGGCAGGCGTGGGGGTGATGGCTGGAAGTGGGATGGCGCGTGAGTTGGCACCAGCCAGCAGTAGAGGCAGAGACTCAGAGGTCATGGATCTCTCTCTCTGTCTCTGTCTCTCTCTCTCTCCCTCAGGGAGCTGAGGAGAGTAAGGTGGCTCCCCCTACCCACCTCGCCTACCTCTCCAAGGGCCCTTCTTTCTCTGGCCGCTCCGGGAGCCCTGCGGGCTTGGCTTCAACCCCCCACCCACCGCACAGGCCAAGGGCGCCTGCGCGACCACCAGGGCATAGGGCTGACCTCGGGGGTCCTCAGTGAATGCCCCGCCCTCCCTCCAGGCTCTGACCCAGCTGCAGCTGTTCCTTTGCCACCCTTCTGGACTGGGCTTCAGCTGTCTCCCTCCCCTCCCCCACTCCCACTCAGCTTGCAGGCCGCTTCCCTGCCTTGAAAGCATTGCTGTGGCCCTGAGGGCCACAGACCTACTGGGCTTCAAGCTCAAGGCTCTGCCTGGGCCTGCTGCTTCGGCCAGGGGCTCATTTCTTCCTGGAAAGACAAAGCCATGGCCTCACCCCACGCCTGCACTTTGCCACGGCAGGCAGCCCAGGTGTAGGAAAGGCTCTGTGGAGTCAGAAGTGCCGAGACAGGCAGATGGCACCAGAGGGTTTGGGGGCCAGGGCGTAACTGGGCTAGCCCCTCCTCCCGGAAGTCGGGGAGGCCCGGCCTTCCTAGTGCCCAGGCCACGGCTCCGGGGAGAAATCCGCCATGGAGGGCACGCGGGAGGCCCTCTGCCTGAGGTGGCAGGTGTCACGCCAGGGCCACTGC
Source organism: Diceros bicornis minor (assembly GCF_020826845.1). Lineage (NCBI taxonomy): Eukaryota > Metazoa > Chordata > Mammalia > Perissodactyla > Rhinocerotidae > Diceros > Diceros bicornis. The sequence continues at coordinate 2,400,863 of NW_026690876.1, forward strand.
AAGCCTGGCTCGGCTTGCCTGCTTTCTCCAAAGGAGGCTGGCCGACCAGCCGAACCTGGCACCTGGGCCAGCCCCTTCCAAGGGGACGAGTTCCAGAGGATAGAGCCCTTGGGGCGGCTGCCAAGTCTCCTGGGGCGTGTGCTGGGCCCCCGTCAGAGGAGGAAGCAGCCTGGTAAACGGTGTGCCAGGCCTGAGATCTGGAGGCCTCCCACAGCCGGGTCCCTGTCCTGCCCAGGCCCCCCGAGGGAGGAGGATGGTCGGGCAGTGGCGAGCGTGGTGGGGCTGGCGCCGAGCCTGCCCTTGGATGCCCCGGGGAAGGGCGCCGGGGGATGGGCTGCCCCTGGCCAGGTCTGAGGGAGCGACCCAGCTCCGGGCTGTCGGGGGCAGAGAGAGAACCCCCCTCCGCCCTTTCCCTTCAGGTTCTTAGGGCTGGCCAAATCCTTCCCAAGACAGCTTGTCTGGAGAAAATCAGACCCAGCTGAAGAACATATGTCCATGGGGGAAACCCGGGAAACTGAGTCTCCCCACACAATAGCAGAGATTCTCATCTTGCATCCTCTCCTGAGCTAATGACCAAGGTGGATGTCCCGGGTGGGCCTGTGGAATGGGAGAGGGGAGGAAGTCTATTGTCATGCAGAGGGACATGGAAAGACTTGTCTGAAGCTTATCCCCTGCACTGGAGTCAGGTCGGGAAGGGAAGGCACAGAGGGGAGCAGGAAGCGGCCTCTCTGTGGTGGGGCTGGCTCCGGGGCAGGCGTGGGGGTGATGGCTGGAAGTGGGATGGCGCGGGAGTTGGCACCAGCCAGCGGTAGAGGCAGAGACTCAGAGGTCATGGATCTCTCTCTCTGTCTCTGTCTCTCTCTCTCTCCCTCAGGGAGCTGAGGAGAGTAAGGTGGCTCCCCCTACCCACCTCGCCTACCTCTCCAAGGGCCCTTCTTTCTCTGGCCGCTCCGGGAGCCCTGCGGGCTTGGCTTCAACCCCCCACCCACAGCACAGGCCAAGGGCGCCTGCTCGACCGCTGGGGCCTAGGGCTGACCTCAGGGGTCCTCAGTGAATGCCCCGCCCTCCCTCCAGGCTCTGACCCAGCTGCAATTCTACCATCGCCGCCCTTCTGGACTCGGCTTCAGCTGTGTCCCTCCCCTCCCCCACTCCCTCTCCCACTCAGCTTGGAGGCCGCTTCCCTGCCTTGATAGCATTGCTGTGGCCCTGAGGGCCACAGACCTACTGGGATTCAAGCTCAAGGCTCTGCCTGGGCATGCTGCTTCGGCCAGGGGCTCACTTTTTCCTGGAAAGAGAAGGCATGGCCTCACCCCACGCCTGCACTTGTAAGCAAGTACTTTCTCATACCAAGTAGCAAGTTACTATGTAGGAACAAGTTTGTATAGGTATTTCAAAGATGCCCAGAACTGAGCTAAACTTGGTATGTGTCCAACTCCTAGAAATAACTTCATGCCCCAACTCCCTTACTTCCAGCTAGTAAGGATCACATAATTCCTAACAAAGTTTTGACACAGATTCCCAATTCGGGCATTCACAACATATAGCACGTTGCTGTAAGCAAGCACATTCTCATTCAAAGTTGCAAGTTACTATGTAGGAACAAGTTTGTATCGGTATTTCAAAGATGCCCAGAACTGAGCTAAACGTTGTATGTGTCCAACCTCTAGAAATAACTTCATGCCCCATCTCCCTTACTTCCAGCTAGTAATCATCACATAATTCCTAACAAAGTTTTGACACAGATTCCCAATTCGGGCATTCAGAACATATAGCACGTTGCTGTAAGCAAGCTCATTCTCATTCATAGTTGCAAGTTACTATGTAGGAACAAGTTTGTATAGGTATTTCAAAGATGCCCAGAACTGAGCTAAACTTGGTATGTCTCCAACTCCTAGAAATAACTTCATGCCCCATCTCCCTTACTTCCAGCTAGTAAGGATCACATAATTCCTAACAAAGTTTTGACACAGATTCCCAATTCGGGCATTCAGAACATATAGTACATTGCTGCAAGCAAGCACATTCTCATTCAAAGTTGGAAGTTACTTTGTAGGAACAAGTTTGTATAGGTATTTCAAAGATGCCCAGAACAGAGCTAAAAGTTGTAGGTCTCCAACTCCTAGAAATAACTTCATGCCCCAACTCCCTTACTTCCAGCTAGTAAGGATCACATAATTCCTAACAAAGTTTGACACAGATTCCCAATTCGGGCATTCAGAACATATAGCACGTTGCAGTAAGCAAGCACATTCTCATTCAAAGTTGCAAGTTACTATGTAGGAACAAGTTTGTATAGGTATTTCAAAGATGCCCAGAACTGAGCTAAACTTAGTATGTGTCCAACTCCTAGAAATAACTTCATGCCCCATCTCCCTTACTTCCATCTAGTAAGGATCACATAATTCCTAACAAGGTTTTGACACAGATTCCCAATTCGGGCATTCAGAACATAAAGCACGTTGCTGTAAGCAAGCACATTCTCATTCAAAGTTGCAAGTTACTATGTAGGAACAAGTTTGTATAGGTATTTCAAAGATGCCCAGAACTTTGATAAACTTGGTATGTGTCCAACTCCTAGAAATACCTTCATGACCCAACTCACTTACTTCCAGCTAGTAAGGATCACATAATTCCTAACAAAGTTTTGAAACAGAATCCCTATTCGGGCATTCACAACATATAGCACGTTGCTGTAAGCAAGCACATTCTCATTCAAAGTTGCAAGTTACTATGTAGGAACAAGTTTGTATAGGTATTTCAAAGATGCCCAGAACTGAGCTAAACGTTGTATGTGTCCAACCTCTAGAAATAACTTCATGCCCCATCTCCCTTACTTCCAGCTAGTAAGGATCACATAATTCCCAACAAATTTTTAACACAGATTCCCAATTCGGGCATTCAGTACATATAGTAAGTTGCTGTAAGCAAGCTCATTCTCATTCAAAGTTGCAAGTTACTATGTAGGAACAAGTTTGTATAGGTATTTCAAAGATGCCCAGAACTGAGCTAAACTTGGTATGTCTCCAACTCCTAGAAATAACTTCATGCCCCATCGCCCTTACGTCCAGCTAGTAAGGATCACATAATTCCTAACAAAGTTTTGACACAGATTCCCAATTCGGGCATTCAGAACATATAGCACGTTGCTGTAAGCAAGCACATTCTCATTCAAAGTTGCAAGTTACTATGTAGGAACAAGTTTGTATAGGTATTTCAAAGATGCCTAGAACTGAGCTAAACTTGGTATGTCTCCAACTCCTAGAAATAACTTCATGCCCCATCTCCCTTACTTCCAGCTAGTAAGGATCACATAATTCCTAACAAAGTTTTGACACAGATTCCCAATTCGGGCATTCAGAACATATAGCACGTTGCTGTAAGCAAGCACATTCTCATTCAAAGTTGCAAGTTAACATGTAGGAACAAGTTTGTATAGGTATTTCAAAGATGCCCACAACTGAGCTAAACTTGGTATGTCTCCAACTCCTAGAAATAACTTCATGCCCCAACTCACTTACTTCCAGCTAGTAAGGATCACATAATTCCTAACAAAGTGTTGACACAGATTCCCAATTCGGGCATTCAGAGCATATAGCACGTTGCTGTAAGCAAGCTCATTCTCATTCAAAGTTGCAAGTTACTAAGTAGGAACAAGTTTGTATAGGTATTTCAAAGATGCCCAGAACTGAGCTAAACTTGGTATGTGTCCAACTCCTAGAAATAACTTCATGCCCCATCTCCCTTACTTCCAGCTAGTAAGGATCACATAATTCCTAACAAGGTTTTGACACAGATTCCCAATTCGGGCATTCAGAACATATAGCACGTTGTTGTAAGCAAGCACATTCTCATTCATAGTTGCAAGTTACTATGTAGGAACAAGTTTGTATAGGTATTTCAAAGATGCCCAGAACTGAGCTAAACTTGGTATGTGTCCAACTCCTAGAAATAACTTCATGCCCCATCTCCCTTACTTCCAGCTAGTAAGGATCACATAATTCCTAACAAAGTTTTGACACAGATTCCCAATTCGGGCATTCAGAACATATAGCACGTTGCTGTAAGCAAGCTCATTCTCATTCAAAGTTGCAAGTTACTATGTAGGAACAAGTTTGTATAGGTATTTCAAAGATGCCCAGAACTGAGCTAAACTTGGTATTTCTCCAACTCCTAGAAATAACTTCATGCCCCATCTCCCTTACTTCCAGCTAGTAAGGATCACATAATTCCTAACAAAGTTTTGACACAGATTCCCAATTCGGGCATTCAGAACATATAGCACGTTGCTGTAAGCAAGCACATTCTCATTCAAAGTTGCAAGTTACCATGTAGGAACAAGTTTGTATAGGTATTTCAAAGATGCCCAGAACTGAGCTAAACTTGGTATGTCTCCAACTCCTAGAAATAACTTCATGCCCCAACTCACTTACTTCCAGCTAGTAAGGATCACATAATTCCTAACAAAGTTTTGACACAGATTCCCAATTCGGGCATTCAGAACATATAGCACGTTGCTGTAAGCAAGCACATTCTCATTCAAAGTTGCAAGTTACTATGTAGGAACAAGTTTGTATAGGTATTTCAAAGATGCCCAGAACTGAGCTAAACTTGGTATGTCTCCAACTCCTAGAAATAACTTCATGCCCCATCTCCCTTTCTTCCAGCTAGTAAGGATCACATAATTCCTAACAAATTTTGACACAGATCCCCAATTCGGGCATTCAGAACATATAGCACGTTGCTCTAAGCAAGCACATTCTCATTCAAAGTTGCAAGTTAATATGTAGGAACAAGTTTGTATAGGTATTTCAAAGATGCCCAGAACTGAGCTAAACTTGGTATGTGTCCAACTCCTAGAAATAACTTCATGCCCCATCTCCCTTACTTCCATCTAGTAAGGATCACATAATTCCTAACAAAGTTTTGACACAGATTCCCAATTCGGGCATTCAGAACATATAGCACGTTGCTGTAAGTAAGCACATTCTCATTCAAAGTTGCAAGTTACTGTGTAGGAACAAGTTTGTATAGGTATTTCAAAGATGCCCACAACTGAGCTAAACGTTGTATGTCTCCAACTCCTAGAAATAACTTCATGCCCCATCTCGCTTACTTCCAGCTAGTAAGGATCACATAATTCCTAACAAAGTTTTGACACAGATTCTCAATTCGGGCATTCAGAACATATAGCACGTTGCTGTAAGCAAGCACATTCTCATTCAAAGTTGCAAGTTACTATGTAGGAATAAGTTTGTATAGGTATTTCAAAGATGCCCAGAACTGAGCCAAACTTGGTATGTGTCCAACTCCAAGAAATATCTTCATGCCCCATCTCCCTTACTTCCAGCTTGTAAGGATCACATTATTCCTAACAAAGTTTTGACACAGATTCCCATTTCGGGCATTCACAACATATAGCACGTTGCTGTAAGCAAGCACATTCTCATTCAAAGTTGCAAGTTAATATGTAGGAACAAGTTTGTATAGGTTTTTCAAAGATGCCCAGAACTGAGCTAAACGTTGTATGTGTCCAACCTCTAGAAATAACTTCATGCCCCATCTCCCTTACTTCCAGCTAGTAAGGATCACATAATTCCTAACAAAGTTTTGACACAGATTCCCAATTCGGGCATTCAGAACATATAGCACGTTGCTGTAAGCAAGCTCATTCTCATTCAAAGTTGCAAGTTACTATGTAGGAACAAGTTTGTATAGGTATTTCAAAGATGCCCAGAACTGAGCTAAACTTGGTGTGTCTCCAACTCCTAGAAATAACTTCATGCCCCATCTCCCTTACTTCCAGCTAGTAAGGATCCCATAATTCCTAACAAAGTTTTGACACAGATTCCCAATTTGGGCATTGAGAACATATAGCACGTTGCTGTAAGCAAGCATATTCTCATTCAAAGTTGCAAGTTACTATGTAGGAACAAGTTTGTTTAGGTATTTCAAAGATGCCCAGAACAGAGGTAAAAGTTGTAGGTCTCCAACTCCTAGAAATAATTTCATGCCCCATCTCACTTACTTCCAGCTAGTAAGGATCACATAATTCCTAACAAAGATTTGACACAGATTCCCAATTCGGGCATTCAGAACATGTAGCACATTGCTGTAAGCAAGCACATTCTCATTCAAAGTTGCAAGTTACTATGTAGGAACAAGTTTGTATAGGTATTTCAAAGATGCCCAGAACTGAGCTAAACTTGGTATGTCTCCAACTCCTAGAAATAACTTCATGCCCCAACTCCCTTACTTCCAGCTAGTAAGGATCACATAATTCCTAACAAAGTTTTGACACAGATTCCCAATTCGGGCATTCACAACATATAGCACGGTGCTGTAAGCAAGCACATTCTCATTCAAATTTGGCAGTTACTATGGAGGAACAAGTTTGTATAGGTATTTCAAAGATGCCCAGAACTGAGATAACTTGGCATGTGTCCAACTCCTAGAAATAACTTCATGCCCCAACTCCCTTACTTCCAGCTAGTAAGGATCACATAATTCCTAACAAAGTTCTGACACTGATTCCCAATTCGGGCATTCAGAACATATAGCACGTTGCTGTAAGCAAGCTCATTCTCATTCAAAGTTGCAAGTTACTATGTAGGAACAAGTTTGTATAGGTATTTCAAAGAGGCCCAGAACTGAGCTAAACTTGGTATGTCTCCAACTCCTAGAAATAACTTCATGCCCCATCTCCCTTACTTCCAGCTAGTAAGGATCACATAATTCCTACCAAATTTTGACACAGATTCCCAATTCGGGCATTCAGAACATATAGCACGTTGCTCTAAGCAAGCACATTCTCATTCAAAGTTGCAAGTTACTATGTAGGAACAAGTTTGTATAGGTATTTCAAAGATGCCCAGAACTGAGCTAAACTTGGTATGTGTCCAACTCCTAGAAAAAACTTCATGCCCCACCTCCCTTACTTCCATCTAGTAAGGATCACATAATTCCTAACAAAGTTTTGACACAGATTCCCAATTCGGGCATTCAGAACATATAGCACGTTGGTGTAGGTAAGCACATTCTCATTCAAAGTTGCAAGTTACTATGTAGGAACAAGTTTGTATAGGTATTTCAAAGATGCCTACAACTGAGCTAAACGTTGTATGTCTCCAACTCCTAGAAATAACTTCATGCCCCATCTCGCTTACTTCCAGCTAGTAAGGATCACATACTTCTTAACAAAGTTTTGAAACAGATTCCCAATTCGGGCATTCACAACATATAGCACGTTGCTGTAAGCAAGCACATTCTCATTCAAAGTTGCAAGTTACTATGTAGGAACAAGTTTGTATAGGTATTTCAAAGATGCCCAGAACTGAGCTAAACGTTGTATGTGACCAACCTCTAGAAATAACTTCATGCCCCATCTCCCTTACTTCCAGCTAGTAAGGATCACATAATTCCTAACAAAGTTTTGACACAGATTCCCAATTCGGGCATTCAGAACATATAGCACGTTGCTGTAAGCAAGCACATTCTCATTCAAAGTTGCAAGTTACTATGTAGGAACAAGTTTGTATAGGTATTTCAAAGATGCCCAGAACTGAGCTAAACGTTGTATGTGTCCAACCTCTAGAAATAACTTCATGCCCCATCTCCCTTACTTCCAGCTAGTAAGGATCACATAAATCCTAACAAAGATTTGACACAGATTCCCAATTCGGGCATTCAGAACATATAGCACGTTGCAGTAAGCAAGCACATTCTCATTCAAAGTTGCAAGTTACTATGTAGGAACAAGTTTGTATAGGTATTTCAAAGATGCCCAGAACTGTGCTAAACTTGGTATGTGTTCAACTCCTAGAAATACCTACATGCCCCAACTCACTTACTTTCAGCTAGTAAGGATCACATAATTCCTAACAAAGTTTTGACACAGATTCCCAATTCGGGCATTCAGAACATATAGTACATTGCTGTAAGCAAGCACATTCTCATTCAAAGTTGCAAGTTACCATGTAGGAACAAGTTTGTATAGGTATTTCAATGATGCCCAGAACAGAGCTAAAAGTTGTAGGTCTCCAACTCCTAGAAATAACTTCATGCCCCATCTCCCTTACTTCCAGCTAGTAAGGATCACATAATTCCTAACAAAGTTTTGACACGGATTCTCAATTCGGGCATTCAGAACATATAGCACGTTGCTGTAAGCAAGCACATTCTCATTCAAAGTTGCAAGTTACTATGTAGGAATAAGTTTGTATAGGTATTTCAAAGATGCCCAGAACTGAGCTAAACTTGGTATGTGTCCAACTCCTAGAAATATCTTCATGCCCCATCTCCCTTACTTCCAGCTAGTAAGGATCACATAATTCCTAACAAAGTTTTGACACAGATTCCCAATTCGGGCATTCAGAACATATAGCACGTTGCTATAAGCAAGCACATTCTCATTCAAAGTTGCAAGTTACTATGTAGGAACAAGTTTGTATAGGTATTTCAAAGATGCCCAGAACTGTGCTAAACTTGGTATGTGTCAACTCCTAGAAATACCTTCATGCCCCAACTCACTTACTTTCAGCTAGTAAGGATCACATAATTCCTAACAAAGTTTTGACACAGATTCCCAATTCGGGCATTCAGAACATATAGTACATTGCTGTAAGCAAGCACATTCTCATTCAAAGTTGCAAGTTACCATGTAGGAACAAGTTTGTATAGGTATATCAATGATGCCCAGAACAGAGCTAAAAGTTGTAGGTCTCCAACTCCTAGAAATAACTTCATGCCCCATCTCCCTTACTTCCAACTAGTACGGATCACAAAATTCCTAACAAAGTTTTGACACGGATTCTCAATTCGGGCATTCAGAACATATAGCACGTTGCTGTAAGCAAGCACATTCTCATTCAAAGTTGCAAGTTACTATGTAGGAATAAGTTTGTATAGGTATTTCAAAGATGCCCAGAACTGAGCTAAACTTGGTATGTGTCCAACTCCTAGAATTATCTTCATGCCCCATCTCCCTTACTTCCAGCTAGTAAGGATCACATAATTCCTAACAAAGTTTTGACACAGATTCCCAATTCGGGCATTCAGAACATATAGCACATTGCTGTAAGCAAGCACATTCTCATTCAAAGTTGCAAGTTACTATGTAGGAACAAGTTTGTATAGGTATTTCAAAGATGCCCAGAACTGAGCTAAACTTGGTATGTCTCCAACTCCTAGAAATAACTTCATGCCCCAACTCCCTTACTTCCAGCTAGTAAGGATCACATAATTCCTAACAAAGTTTTGACACAGATTCCCAATTCGGACATTCACAACATATAGCACGTTGCTGTAAGCAAGCACATTCTCATTCAAATTTGGCAGTTACTATGTAGGAACAAGTTTGTATAGGTATTTCAAAGATGCCCAGAACTGAGCTAAACTTGATATGTGTCCAACTCCTAGAAATAACTTCATGCCCCAACTCCCTTACTTCCAGCTAGTAAGGATCACATAATTCCTAACAAAGTTCTGACACTGATTCCCAATTCGGGCATTCAGAACATATAGCACGTTGCTGTAAGCAAGCTCATTCTCATTCAAAGTTGCAAGTTACTATGTAGGAACAAGTTTGTATAGGTATTTCAAAGATGCCCAGAACTGAGCTAAACTTGGTATGTCTCCAACTCCTAGAAATAACTTCATGCCCCATCTCCCTTACTTCCAGCTAGTAAGGATCACATAATTCCTACCAAATTTTGACACAGATTCCCAATTCGGGCATTCAGAACATATAGCACGTTGCTCTAAGCAAGCACATTCTCATTCAAAGTTGCAAGTTACTATGTAGGAACAAGTTTGTATAGGTATTTCAAAGATGCCCAGAACTGAGCTAAACTTGGTATGTGTCCAACTCCTAGAAATAACTTCATGCCCCATCTCCCTTACTTCCATCTAGTAAGGATCACATAATTCCTAACAAAGTTTTGACACAGATTCCCAATTCGGGCATTCAGAACATATAGCACGTTGGTGTAGGTAAGCACATTCTCATTCAAAGTTGCAAGTTACTATGTAGGAACAAGTTTGTATAGGTATTTCAAAGATGCCCACAACTGAGCTAAACGTTGTATGTCTCCAACTCCTAGAAATAACTTCATGCCCCATCTCCCTTACTTCCAGCTAGTAAGGATCACATAATTCCTAACAAAGTTTTGACACAGATTCCCAATTCGGGCATTCACAACATATAGCACGTTGCTGTAAGCAAGCACATTCTCATTCAAAGTTGCAAGTTACTATGTAGGAACAAGTTTGCATAGGTATTTCAAAGATGCCCAGAACTGAGCTAAAAGTTGTATGTGTCCAACCTCTAGAAATAACTTCATGCCCCATCTCCCTTACTTCCAGCTAGTAAGGATCACATAATTCCTAACAAAGTTTTGACACAGATTCCCAATTCGGGCATTCAGAACATATAGCACGTTGCTGTAAGCAAGCTCATTCTCATTCAAAGTTGCAAGTTACTATGTAGGAACAAGTTTGTATAGGTATTTCAAAGATGCTCAGAAGTGAGCTAAACTTGGTATGTCTCCAACTCCTAGATATAACTTAATGCCCCATCTCCCTTACTTCCAGCTAGTAAGGATCACATAATTCCTAACAAAGTTTTGACACAGATTCCCAATTCGGGCATTCAGAACATATAGCACGTTGCTGTAAGCAAGCATATTCTCATTCAAAGTTGCAAGTTACTATGTAGGAACAAGTTTGTATAGGTATTTCAAAGATGCCCAGAACTGAGCTAAACTTGGTATGTCTCCAACTCCTAGAAATAACTTCATGCCCCATCTCCCTTACTTCCAGCTAGTAAGGATCACATAATTCCTACCAAATTTTGACACAGATTCCCAATTCGGGCATTCAGAACATATAGCACGTTGCTCTAAGCAAGCACATTCTCATTCAAAGTTGCAAGTTAATATGTAGGAACAAGTTTGTATAGGTATTTCAAAGATGCCCAGAACTGAGCTAAACTTGGTATGTGTCCAACTCCTAGAAATAACTTCATGCCCCATCTCCCTTACTTCCATCTAGTAAGGATCACATAATTCCTAACAAAGTTTTGACACAGATTCTCAATTCGGGCATTCAGAACATATAGCACGTTGGTGTAGGTAAGCACATTCTCATTCAAAGTTGCAAGTTACTATGTAGGAACAAGTTTGTATAGGTATTTCAAAGATGCCCACAACTGAGCTAAACGTTGTATGTCTCCAACTCCTAGAAATAACTTCATGCTCCATCTCGCTTACTTCCAGCTAGTAAGGATCACATACTTCCTAACAAAGTTTTGACACAGATTCCCAATTCGGTCATTCAGAAAATATAGCACGTTGCTGTAAGCAAGCACATTCTCATTCAAAGTTACAAGTTACTATGTAGGAACAAGTTTGTATAGGTATTTCAAAGATGCCCAGAACTGAGCTAAACGTTGTATGTGTCCAACCTCTAGAAATAACTTCATGCCCCATCTCCCTTACTTCCAGCTAGTAAGGATCACATAATTCCTAATAAAGTTTTGACACAGATTCCCAATTCGGGCATTCAGAACATATAGCACGTTGCTGTAAGCAAGCTCATTCTCATACAAAGTTGCAAGTTACTATGTAGGAACAAGTTTGTATAGGTATTTCAAAGATGCCCAGAACTGAGCTAAACTTGGTATGTCTCCAACTCGTAGATATAACTTCATGCCCCATCTCCCTTACTTCCAGCTAGTAAGGATCACATAATTCCTAACAAAGTTTTGACACTGATTCCCAATTCGGGCATTCAGAACATATAGCACGTTGCTGTAAGCAAGCATATTCTCATTCAAAGTTGCAAGTTACTATGTAGGAACAAGTTTGTATAGGTATTTCAAAGATGCCCAGAACTGTGCTAAACTTGGTATGTCTCCAACTCCTAGAAATAACTTCATGCCCCATCTCCCTTACTTCCAGCTAGTAAGGATCACATAATTCCTAACAAAGTTTTGACACAGATTCCCAATTCGGGCATTCAGAACATATAGTACATTGCTGTAAGCAAGCACATTCTCATTCAAAGTTGCAAGTTACTATGTAGGAACAAGTTTGTATAGGTATTTCAAAGATGCCCAGAACAGAGCTAAAAGTTGTAGGTCTCCAACTCCTAGAAATAACTTCATGCCCCATCTCCCTTACCTCCAGCTAGTAAGGATCACATAATTCCTAACAAAGTTTTGACACAGATTCCCAATTCGGGCATTCACAACATATAGCACGTTGCTGAAGCAAGCACATTCTCATTCAAAGTTGGCAGTTACTATGTAGGAACAAGTTTGTATAGGTATTTCAAAGATGCCCAGAACTGAGCTAAACTTGGTATGTGTCCAACTCCTAGAAATAACTTCATGCCCCAACTCCCTTACCTCCAGCTAGTAAGGATCACATAATTCCTAACAAAGTTTTGACACAGATTCCCAATTCGGGCATTCAGAACATATAGCACGTTGCTGTAAGCAAGCACATTCATTCAAAGTTGCAAGTTACTATGTAGGAACAAGTTTGTATAGGTATTTCAAAGATGCCCAGAACTGAGCTAAACTTGGTATGTGTCCAACTCCTAGAAATAACTTCATGCCCCATCTCCCTTAATTCCAGCTAGTAAAGATCACATAATTCCTAACAAGGTTTTGACACAGATTCCCAATTCGGGCATTCAGAACATATAGCACGTTGTTGTAAGCAAGCACATTCTCATTCAAAGTTGTAAGTTACTATGTAGGAACAAGTTTGTATAGGTATTTCAAAGATGCCCAGAACTGAGCTAAACTTGGTATGTGTCCAACTCCTAGAAATAACTTCATGCCCCATCTCCCTTACTTCCAGATAGTAAGGATCACATACTTCCTAACAAAGTTTTGACACAGATTCCCAATTCGGGCATTCAGAACATATAGCACGTTGCTGTAAGCAAGCTCATTCTCATTCAAAGTTGCAAGTTACTATGTAGGAACAAGTTTGTATAGGTATTTCAAAGATGCCCAGAACTGAGCTAAACTTGGTATGTCTCCAACTCCTAGAAATAACTTCATGCCCCATCTCCCTTACTTCCAGCTAGTAAGGATGACATAATTCCTAACAAATTTTTGACACAGATTCCCAATTCGGGCATTCAGAACATATAGCACTTTGCTATAAGGAAGCACATTCTCATTCAAAGTTGCAAGTTACTATGTAGGAACAAGTTTGTATTGGTATTTCAAAGATGCCCAGAACTGTGCTAAACTTGGTATGTGTCAACTCCTAGAAATACCTTCATGCCCCAACTCACTTACTTCCAGCTAGTAAGGATCACATAATTCCTAACAAAGTTTTGACACAGATTCCCAATTCGGGCATTCAGAACATATAGTACATTGCTGTAAGCAAGCACTTTCTCATTCAAAGTTGCAAGTTACTATGTAGGAACAAGTTTGTATAGGTATTTCAAAGATGCCCAGAACAGAGCTAAAAGTTGTAGGTCTCCAACTCCTAGAAATAACTTCATGCCCCATCTCCCTTACTTCCAGCTAGTAAGGATCACATAATTCCTAACAAAGTTTTGACACAGATTCCCAATTCGGGCATTCAGAACATATAGTACATTGCTGTAAGCAAGCACATTCTCATTCAAAGTTGCAAGTTACTATGTAGGAACAAGTTTGTATAGGTATTTCAAAGATGCCCAGAACAGAGCTAAAAGTTGTAGGTCTCCAACTCCTAGAAATAACTTCATGCCCCATCTCCCTTACTTCCAGCTAGTAAGGATCACATAATTCCTAACAAAGTTTTGACACAGATTCCCAATTCGGGCATTCAGAACATATAGCACGTTGCTGTAAGCAAGCACATTCTCATTCAAAGTTGCAAGTTACTATGTAGGAACAAGATTGTATAGGTATTTCAAAGATGCCCAGAACTGAGCTAAACTTGGTATGTGTCCAACTCCTAGAAATATCTTCATGCCCCATCTCCCTTACTTCCAGCTAGTAAGGATCACATAATTCCTAACAAAGTTTTGACACAGATTCCCAATTCGGGCATTCAGAACATATAGCACGTTGCTGTAAGCAAGCTCATTCTCATTCAAAGTTGCAAGTTACTATGTAGGAACAAGTTTGTATAGGTATTTCAAAGATGCCCAGAACTGAGCTAAACTTGGTATGTCTCAAACTCCTAGAAATATCTTCATGCCCCATTTCCCTTACTTCCAGCAAGTAAGGATCACATAATTCCTAACAAAGTTTTGACACAGATTCCCAATTCGGGCATTCACAACATATAGCACGTTGCTGAAGCAAGCACATTCTCATTCAAAGTTGGCAGTTACTATGTAGGAACAAGTTTGTATAGGTATTTCAAAGATGCCCAGAACTGAGCTAAACTTGGTATGTGTCCAACTCCTAGAAATAACTTCATGCCCCAACTCCCTTACCTCCAGCTAGTAAGGATCACATAATTCCTAACAAAGTTTTGACACAGATTCCCAATTCGGGCATTCAGAACATATAGCACGTTGCTGTAAGCAAGCACATTCATTCAAAGTTGCAAGTTACTATGTAGGAACAAGTTTGTATAGGTATTTCAAAGATGCCCAGAACTGAGCTAAACTTGGTATGTGTCCAACTCCTAGAAATAACTTCATGCCCCATCTCCCTTAATTCCAGCTAGTAAAGATCACATAATTCCTAACAAGGTTTTGACACAGATTCCCAATTCGGGCATTCAGAACATATAGCACGTTGTTGTAAGCAAGCACATTCTCATTCAAAGTTGTAAGTTACTATGTAGGAACAAGTTTGTATAGGTATTTCAAAGATGCCCAGAACTGAGCTAAACTTGGTATGTGTCCAACTCCTAGAAATAACTTCATGCCCCATCTCCCTTACTTCCAGATAGTAAGGATCACATAATTCCTAACAAAGTTTTGACACAGATTCCCAATTCGGGCATTCAGAACATATAGCACGTTGCTGTAAGCAAGCTCATTCTCATTCAAAGTTGCAAGTTACTATGTAGGAACAAGTTTGTATAGGTATTTCAAAGATGCCCAGAACTGAGCTAAACTTGGTATGTCTCCAACTCCTAGAAATAACTTCATGCCCCATCTCCCTTACTTCCAGCTAGTAAGGATGACATAATTCCTAACAAATTTTTGACACAGATTCCCAATTCGGGCATTCAGAACATATAGCACTTTGCTATAAGGAAGCACATTCTCATTCAAAGTTGCAAGTTACTATGTAGGAACAAGTATGTATTGGTATTTCAAAGATGCCCAGAACTGTGCTAAACTTGGTATGTGTCAACTCCTAGAAATACCTTCATGCCCCAACTCACTTACTTCCAGCTAGTAAGGATCACATAATTCCTAACAAAGTTTTGACACAGATTCCCAATTCGGGCATTCAGAACATATAGTACATTGCTGTAAGCAAGCACTTTCTCATTCAAAGTTGCAAGTTACTATGTAGGAACAAGTTTGTATAGGTATTTCAAAGATGCCCAGAACAGAGCTAAAAGTTGTAGGTCTCCAACTCCTAGAAATAACTTCATGCCCTATCTCCCTTACTTCCAGCTAGTAAGGATCACATAATTCCTAACAAAGTTTTGACACTGATTCCCAATTCCGGCATTCAGAACATATAGCACGTTGCTGTAAGCAAGCACATTCTCATTCAAAGTTGCAAGTTACTATGTAGGAACAAGATTGTATAGGTATTTCAAAGATGCCCAGAACTGAGCTAAACTTGGTATGTGTCCAACTCCTAGAAATATCTTCATGCCCCATCTCCCTTACTTCCAGCTAGTAAGGATCACATAATTCCTAACAAAGTTTTGACACAGATTCCCAATTCGGGCATTCAGAACATATAGCACGTTGCTGTAAGCAAGCTCATTCTCATTCAAAGTTTCAAGTTACTATGTAGGAACAAGTTTGTATAGGTATTTCAAAGATGCCCAGAACTGAGCTAAACTTGGTATGTCTCCAACTCCTAGAAATATCTTCATGCCCCATTTCCCTTACTTCCAGCTAGAAAGGATCACATAATTCCTAACAAAATTTTGACACAGATTCCCAATTCCGGCATTCACAACATATAGCACGTTGCTGAAGCAAGCACATTCTCATTCAAAGTTGGCAGTTACTATGTAGGAACAAGTTTGTATAGGTATTTCAAAGATGCCCAAAACTGAGCTAAACTTGGTATGTGTCCAACTCCTAGAAATAACTTCATGCCCCAACTCCCTTACCTCCAGCTAGTAAGGATCACATAATTCCTAACAAAGTTTTGACACAGATTCCCAATTCGGGCATTCAGAACATATAGCACGTTGCTGTAAGCAAGCACATTCATTCAAAGTTGCAAGTTACTATGTAGGAACAAGTTTGTATAGGTATTTCAAAGATGCCTAGAACTGAGCTAAACTTGGTATGTGTCCAACTCCTAGAAATAACTTCATGCTCCATCTCCCTTACTTCCAGCTAGTAAGGATCACATAATTCCTAACAAGGTTTTGACACAGATTCCCAATTCTGGCATTCAGAACATATAGCACGTTGTTGTAAGCAAGCACATTCTCATTCAAAATTGCAAGTAACTAGGTAGAAACAAGTTTGTATAGGTATTTCAAAGATGCCCAGAACTGAGCTAAACTTGGTATGTGTCCAACTCCTAGAAATAACTTCATGCCCCATCTCCCTTAAATCCAGCTAGTAAGGATCACATAATTCCTAACAAAGTTTTGACACAGATTCCCATTTCGGGCATTCAGAACATATAGTACATTGCTGTAAGCAAGCACATTCTCATTCAAAGTTGCAAGTTACTATGTAGGAACAAGTTTGTATAGGTATTTCAAAGATGCCCAGAACTGAGCTAAAATTGGTATGTGTCCAACTCCTAGAAATAACTTCATGCCCCATCTCCCTTAAATCCAGCTAGTAAGGATCACATAATTCCTAACAAAGTTTTGACACAGATTCCCAATTCGGGCATTCAGAACATATAGCACGTTGCTGTAAGCAAGCTCATTCTCATTCAAAGTTGCAAGTTACTATGTAGGAACAAGTTTGTATAGGTATTTCAAAGATGCCCAGAACTGAGCTAAACTTGGTATGTCTCCAACTCCTAGAAATAACTTCATGCCCCATCTCCCTTACTTCCAGCTAGTAAGGATCACATAATTCCTAACAAATTTTTGACACAGATTCCCAATTCGGGCATTCAGAACATATAGCACGTTGCTATAAGCAAGCACATTCTCATTCAACGTTGCAAGTTACTATGTAGGAACAAGTTTGTATAGGTATTTCAAAGATGCCCAGAACTGAGCTAAAATTGGTATGTGTCCAACTCCTAGAAATAACTTCATGCCCCATCTCCCTTAAATCCAGCTAGTAAGGATCACATAATTCCTAACAAAGTTTTGACACAGATTCCCAATTCGGGCATTCAGAACATATAGCACGTTGCTGTAAGCAAGCTCATTCTCATTCAAAGTTGCAAGTTACTATGTAGGAACAAGTTTGTATAGGTATTTCAAAGATGCCCAGAACTGAGCTAAACTTGGTATGTCTCCAACTCCTAGAAATAACTTCATGCCCCATCTCCCTTACTTCCAGCTAGTAAGGATCACATAATTCCTAACAAATTTTTGACACAGATTCCCAATTCGGGCATTCAGAACATATAGCACGTTGCTATAAGCAAGCACATTCTCATTCAACGTTGCAAGTTACTATGTAGGAACAAGTTTGTATAGGTATTTCAAAGATGCCCAGAACTGTGCTAAACTTGGTATGTGTCAAATCCTAGAAATACCTTCATGCCCCAACTCACTTACTTCCAGCTAGTAAGGATCACATAATTCCTAACAAAGTCTGACACAAATTCCCAATTCGGGCATTCAGAACATATAGTACATTGCTGTAAGCAAGCACATTCTCATTCAAAGTTGCAAGTTACTATGTAGGAACAAGTTTGTATAGGTATTTCAAAGATGCCCAGAACTGAGCTAAACTTGGTATGTGTCCAACTCCTAGAAATATCTTCATGCCCCATCTCCCTTACTTCCAGCTAGTAAGGATCACATAATTCCTAACAAAGTGTTGACACAGATTCCCAATTCTGGCATTCAGCACATATAGCACGTTGCTGTAAGAAAGCACATTCTCATTCAAAGTTGCAAGTTACTATGTAGGAACAAGATTGTATAGGTATTTCAAAGATGCCCAGAACTGAGCTAAACTTTGTATGTGTCCAACTCCTAGAAATAACTTCATGCCCCAACTCCCTTACTTCCAGCTAGTAAGGATCACATAATTCCTAACAAAGATTTGACACAGATTCCCAATTCGGGCATTCACAACATATAGCACGTTGCTGAAGCAAGCACATTCTCATTCAAAGTTGGCAGTTACTATGTAGGAACAAGTTTGTATAGGTATTTCAAAGATGCCCAGAACTGAGCTAAACTTGGTATGTGTCCAACTCCTAGAAATAACTTCATGCCCCAACTCCCTTACCTCCAGCTAGTAAGGATCACATAATACCTAACAAAGTTTTGACACAGATTCCCAATTCGGGCATTCAGAACATATAGCACGTTGCTGTAAGCAAGCTCATTCTCATTCAAAGTTGCAAGTTACTATGTAGGAACAAGTTTGTATAGGTATTTCAAAGATGCCCAGAACTGAGCTAAACTTGGTATGTGTCCAACTCCTAGAAATAACTTCATGCCCCATCTCCCTTACTTCCAGCTAGTAAGGATCACATAATTCCTAACAAGGTTTTGACACAGATTCCCAATTCGGGCATTCAGAACATATAGCACTTTGTTGTAAGCAAGCACATTCTCATTCAAAGTTGCAAGTTACTATGTAGGAACAAGTTTGTATAGGTATTTCAAAGATGCCCAGAACTGAGCTAAACTTGGTATGTCTCCAACTCCTAGAAATAACTTCATGCCCCATCTCCCTTACTTCCAGCTAGTAAGGATCACAAAATTCCTAACAAATTTTGACACAGATTCCCAATTCGGGCATTCACAACATATAGCACGTTGCTCTAAGCAAGCACATTCTCATTCAAAGTTGCAAGTTAATATGTAGGAACAAGTTTGTATAGGTATTTCAAAGATGCCCAGAACTGAGCTAAACTTGGTATGTCTCCAACTCCTAGATATAACTTCATGCCCCATCTCCCTTACTTCCAGCTAGTAAGGATCACATAATTCCTAACAAAGTTTTGACACAGATTCCCAATTCGGGCATTCAGATCATATAGCACGTTGCTGTAAGCAAGCATATTCTCATTCAAAGTTGCAAGTTAATATGTAGGAACAAGTTTGTATAGGTATTTCAAAGATGCCCAGAACTGAGCTAAACTTGGTATGTCTCCAACTCCTAGAAATAACTTCATGCCCCATCTCCCTTACTTCCAGCTAGTAAGGATCACATAATTCCTAACAAATTTTTGACACAGATTCCCAATTCGGGCATTCAGAACATATAGCACGTTGCTATAAGCAAGCACATTCTAAGCACTATGTAGGAACAAGTTTGTATAGGTATTTCAAAGATGCCCAGAACTGTGCTAAACTTGGTATGTGTCAACTCCTAGAAATACCTTCATGCCCCAACTCACTTCCTTCCAGCTAGTAAGGATCACATAATTCCTAACAAAGTTTTGACACAGATTCCCAATTCGGGCATTCAGAACATATAGTACATTGCTGTAAGCAAGCACATTCTCATTCAAAGTTGCAAGTTACTATGTAGGAACAAGTTTGTATAGGTATTTCAAAGATGCCCAGAACAGAGCTAAAAGTTGTATGTCTCCAACTCCTAGAAATAACTTCATGCCCCATCTCCCTTACTTCCAGCTAGTAAGGATCACATAATTCCTAACAAAGTTTTGACACAGATTCCCAATTCGGGCATTCAGAACATATAGCACGTTGCTGTAAGCATGCACATTCTCATTCAAAGTTGCAAGTTACTATGTAGGAACAAGATTGTATAGGTATTTCAAAGATGCCCAGAACTGAGCTAAACTTGGTATGTGTCCAACTCCTAGAAATATCTTCATGCCCCATCTCCCTTACTTCCAGCTAGTAAGGATCACATAATTCCTAACAAAGTTTTGACACAGATTCCCAATTCGGGCATTCAGAACATATAGCACATTGCTGTAAGCAAGCACATTCTCATTCAAAGTTGCAAGTTACTATGTAGGAAGAAGTTTGTATAGGTATTTCAAAGATGCCCAGAACTGAGCTAAACTTGGTATGTCTCCAACTCCTAGAAATAACTTCATGCCCCAACTCCCTTACTTCCAGCTAGTAAGGATCACATAATTCCTAACAAAGTTTTGACACAGATTCACAATTCGGGCATTCACAACATATAGCACGTTGCTGAAGAAAGCACATTCTCATTCAAAGTTGGCAGTTACTATGTAGGAACAAGTTTGTATAGGTATTTCAAAGATGCCCAGAACTGAGCTAAACTTGGTATGTGTCCAACTCCTAGAAATAACTTCATGCCCCAACTCACTTACCTCCAGCTAGTAATGATCACATAATTCCTAACAAAGTTTTGACACAGATTCCCAATTCGGGCATTCAGAACATATAGCACGTTGCTGTAAGCAAGCTCATTCTCATTGAAAGTTGCAAGTTACTATGTAGGAACAAGTTTGTATAGGTATTTCAAAGATGCCCAGAACTGAGCTAAACTTGGTATGTGTCCAACTCCTAGAAATAACTTCATGCCCCATCTCCCTTACTTCCAGCTAGTAAGGATCACATAATTCCTAACAAGGATTTGACACAGATTCCCAATTCGGGCATTCAGAACATATAGCACTTTCTTGTAAGCAAGCACATTCTCATTCAAAGTTGCAAGTTACTATGTAGGAACAAGTTTGTATAGGTATTTCAAAGATGCCCAGAACTGAGCTAAACTTGGTATGTCTCCAACTCCTAGAAATAACTTCATGCCCCATCTCCCTTTCTTCCAGCTAGTAAGGATCACATAATTCCTAACAGAGTTTTGACACAGATTCCCAATTCGGGCATTCAGAACTTATAGCACGTTGCTGTAAGTAAGCTCATTCTCATTCAAAGTTGCAAGTTACTATGTAGGAACAAGTTTGTATAGGTATTTCAAAGATGCCCAGAACTGAGCTAAACTTGGTATGTCTCCAACTCCTAGAAATAACTTCATGCCCCATCTCCCTTACTTCCAGCTAGTAAGGATCACAAAATTCCTAACAAATTTTGACACAGATTCCCAATTCGGGCATTCACAACATATAGCACGTTGCTCTAAGCAAGCACATTCTCATTCAAAGTTGCAAGTTAATATGTAGGAACAAGTTTGTATAGGTATTTCAAAGATGCCAAGAACTGAGCTAAACTTGGTATGTGTCCAACTCCTAGAAATAACTTCAGGCCCCATCTCCCATACTTCCAGCTAGTAAGGATCACATAATTCCTAACAAAGTTTTGACACAGATTCCCAATTCGGGCATTCAGAACATAAAGCACGTTGCTGTAAGCAAGCACATTCTCATTCAAAGATGCAAGTTACTATGTAGGAACAAGTGTGTATAGGTATTTCAAAGATGCCCAGAACTGAGCTAAACTTGGTATGTCTCCAAATCCTAGAAATATCTTCATGCCCCATCTCCCTTACTTCCAGCTAGTAAGGATCACATAATTCCTAACAAAGTTTTGACACAGATTCCCAATTCGGGCATTCAGAACATACAGCACGTTGCTGTAAGTAAGCACATTCTCATTCAAAGTTGCAAGTTACTATGTAGGAACAAGTTTGTATAGGTATTTCAAAGATGCCCAGAACTGAGCTAAACTTGGTATGTCTCCAACTCCTAGATATAACTTCATGCCCCATCTCCCTTACTTCCAGCTAGTAAGGATCACATAATTCCTAACAAAGTTTTGACACAGATTCCCAATTCGGGCATTCAGAACATATAGCACGTTGCTGTAAGCAAGCATATTCTCATTCAAAGTTGCAAGTTACTATGTAGGAACAAGTTTGTATAGGTATTTCAAAGATGCCCAGAACTGAGCTAAACTTGGTATGTCTCCAACTCCTAGAAATAACTTCATGCCCCATCTCCCTTACTTCCAGCTAGTAAGGATCACATAATTCCTAACAAATTTTTGACACAGATTCCCAATTCGGGCATTCAGAACATATAGCACGTTGCTATAAGCAAGCACATTCTCATTCAAAGTTGCAAGTTACTATGTAGGAACAAGTTTGTATAGGTATTTCAAAGATGCCCAGAACTGTGCTAAACTTGGTATGTGTCAACTCCTAGAAATACCTTCATGCCCCAACTCACTTACTTCCAGCTAGTAAGGATCACATAATTCCTAACAAAATTTTGACACAGCTTCCCAATTCGGGCATTCAGAACATATAGTACATTGCTGTAAGCAAGCACATTCTCATTCAAAGTTGCAAGTTACTATGTAGGAACAAGTTTGTATAGGTATTTCAAAGATGCCCAGAACAGAGCTAAAAGTTGTAGGTCTCCAACTCCTAGAAATAACTTCATGCCCCATCTCCCTTACTTCCAGCTAGTAAGGATCACATAATTCCTAACAAAGTTTTGACACAGATTCCCAATTCGGACATTCAGAACATATAGCACGTTGCTGTAAGCAAGCACATTCTCATTCAAAGTTGCAAGTTACTATGTAGGAACAAGATTGTATAGGTATTTCAAAGATGCCCAGAACTGAGCTAAACTTGGTATGTGTCCAACTCCTAGAAATATCTTCATGCCCCATCTCCCTTACTTCCAGCTAGTAAGGATCACATAATTCCTAACAAAGTTTTGACACAGATTCCCAATTCGGGCATTCAGAACATATAGCACATTGCTGTAAGCAAGCACATTCTCATTCAAAGTTGCAAGTTACTATGTAGGAACAAGTTTGTATAGGTATTTCAAAGATGCCCAGAACTGAGCTAAACTTGGTATGTCTCCAACTCCTAGAAATAACTTCATGCCCCAACTCCCTTACTTCCAGCTAGTAAGGATCACATAATTCCTAACAAAGTTTTGACACAGATTCACAATTCGGGCATTCACAACATATAGCACGTTGCTGAAGAAAGCACATTCTCATTCAAAGTTGGCAGTTACTATGTAGGAACAAGTTTGTATAGGTATTTCAAAGATGCCCAGAACTGAGCTAAACTTGGTATGTGTCCAACTCCTAGAAATAACTTCATGCCACAACTCCCTTACCTCCAGCTAGTAATGATCACATAATTCCTAACAAAGTTTTGACACAGATTCCCAATTCGGGCATTCAGAACATATAGCACGTTGCTGTAAGCAAGCTCATTCTCATTCAAAGTTGCAAGTTACTATGTAGGAACAAGTTTGTATAGGTATTTCAAAGATGCCCAGAACTGAGCTAAACTTGGTATGTGTCCAACTCCTAGAAATAACTTCATGCCCCATCTCCCTTACTTCCAGCTAGTAAGGATCACATAATTCCTAACAAGGATTTGACACAGATTCCCAATTCTGGCATTCAGAACATATAGCACTTTCTTGTAAGCAAGCACATTCTCATTCAAAGTTGCAAGTTACTATGTAGGAACAAGTTTGTATAGGTATTTCAAAGATGCCCAGAACTGAGCTAATCTTGGTATGTCTCCAACTCCTAGAAATAACTTCATGCCCCATCTCCCTTACTTCCAGCTAGTAAGGATCACATAATTCCTAACAAAGTTTTGACACAGATTCCCAATTCGGGCATTCAGAACTTATAGCACGTTGCTGTAAGCAAGCTCATTCTCATTCAAAGTTGCAAGTTACTATGTAGGAACAAGTTTGTATAGGTATTTCAAAGATGCCCAGAACTGAGCTAAACTTGGTATGTCTCCAACTCCTAGAAATAACTTCATGCCCCATCTCCCTTACTTCCAGCTAGTAAGGATCACAAAATTCCTAACAAATTTTGACACAGATTCCCAATTCGGGCATTCACAACATATAGCACGTTGCTCTAAGCAAGCACATTCTCATTCAAAGTTGCAAGTTAATATGTAGGAACAAGTTTGTATAGGTATTTCAAAGATGCCAAGAACTGAGCTAAACTTGGTATGTGTCCAACTCCTAGAAATAACTTCAGGCCCCATCTCCCTTACTTCCAGCTAGTAAGGATCACATAATTCCTGACAAAGTTTTGACACAGATTCCCAATTCGGGCATTCAGAACATAAAGCACGTTGCTGTAAGCAAGCACATTCTCATTCAAAGATGCAAGTTACTATGTAGGAACAAGTGTGTATAGGTATTTCAAAGATGCCCAGAACTGAGCTAAACTTGGTATGTCTCCAAATCCTAGAAATATCTTCATGCCCCATCTCCCTTACTTCCAGCTAGTAAGGATCACATAATTCCTAACAAAGTTTTGACACAGATTCCCAATTCGGGCATTCAGAACATACAGCACGTTGCTGTAAGTAAGCACATTCTCATTCAAAGTTGCAAGTTACTATGTAGGAACAAGTTTGTATAGGTATTTCAAAGATGCCCAGAACTGAGCTAAACTTGGTATGTCTCCGACTCCTAGATATAACTTCATGCCCCATCTCCCTTACTTCCAGCTAGTAAGGATCACATAATTCCTAACAAAGTTTTGACACAGATTCCCAATTCGGGCATTCAGAACATATAGCACGTTGCTGTAAGCAAGCATATTCTCATTCAAAGTTGCAAGTTACTATGTAGGAACAAGTTTGTATAGGTATTTCAAAGATGCCCAGAACTGAGCTAAACTTGGTATGTCTCCAACTCCTAGAAATAACTTCATGCCCCATCTCCCTTACTTCCAGCTAGTAAGGATCACATAATTCCTAACAAATTTTTGACACAGATTCCCAATTCGGGCATTCAGAACATATAGCACGTTGCTATAAGCAAGCACATTCTCATTCAAAGTTGCAAGTTACTATGTAGGAACAAGTTTGTATAGGTATTTCAAAGATGCCCAGAACTGTGCTAAACTTGGTATGTGTCAACTCCTAGAAATACCTTCATGCCCCAACTCACTTACTTCCAGCTAGTAAGGATCACATAATTCCTAACAAAATTTTGACACAGCTTCCCAATTCGGGCATTCAGAACATATAGTACATTGCTGTAAGCAAGCACATTCTCATTCAAAGTTGCAAGTTACTATGTAGGAACAAGTTTGTATAGGTATTTCAAAGATGCCCAGAACAGAGCTAAAAGTTGTAGGTCTCCAACTCCTAGAAATAACTTCATGCCCCATCTCCCTTACTTCCAGCTAGTAAGGATCACATAATTCCTAACAAAGTTTTGACACAGATTCCCAATTCGGACATTCAGAACATATAGCACGTTGCTGTAAGCAAGCACATTCTCATTCAAAGTTGCAAGTTACTATGTAGGAACAAGATTGTATAGGTATTTCAAAGATGCCCAGAACTGAGCTAAACTTGGTATGTGTCCAACTCCTAGAAATATCTTCATGCCCCATCTCCCTTACTTCCAGCTAGTAAGGATCACATAATTCCTAACAAAGTTTTGACACAGATTCCCAATTCGGGCATTCAGAACATATAGCACATTGCTGTAAGCAAGCACATTCTCATTCAAAGTTGCAAGTTACTATGTAGGAACAAGTTTGTATAGGTATTTCAAAGATGCCCAGAACTGAGCTAAACTTGGTATGTCTCCAACTCCTAGAAATAACTTCATGCCCCAACTCCCTTACTTCCAGCTAGTAAGGATCACATAATTCCTAACAAAGTTTTGACACAGATTCACAATTCGGGCATTCACAACATATAGCACGTTGCTGAAGAAAGCACATTCTCATTCAAAGTTGGCAGTTACTATGTAGGAACAAGTTTGTATAGGTATTTCAAAGATGCCCAGAACTGAGCTAAACTTGGTATGTGTCCAACTCCTAGAAATAACTTCATGCCACAACTCCCTTACCTCCAGCTAGTAATGATCACATAATTCCTAACAAATTTTGACACAGATTACCAATTCGGGCATTCACAACATATAGCACGTTGCTCTAAGCAAGCACATTCTCATTCAAAGTTGCAAGTTAATATGTAGGAACAAGTTTGTATAGGTATTTCAAAGATGCCAAGAACTGAGCTAAACTTGGTATGTGTCCAACTCCTAGAAATAACTTCAGGCCCCATCTCCCTTACTTCCAGCTAGTAAGGATCACATAATTCCTAACAAAGTTTTGACACAGATTCCCAATTCGGGCATTCAGAACATAAAGCACGTTGCTGTAAGCAAGCACATTCTCATTCAAAGATGCAAGTTACTATGTAGGAACAAGTGTGTATAGGTATTTCAAAGATGCCCAGAACTGAGCTAAACTTGGTATGTCTCCAAATCCTAGAAATATCTTCATGCCCCATCTCCCTTACTTCCAGCTAGTAAGGATCACATAATTCCTAACAAAGTTTTGACACAGATTCCCAATTCGGGCATTCAGAACATACAGCACGTTGCTGTAAGTAAGCACATTCTCATTCAAAGTTGCAAGTTACTATGTAGGAACAAGTTTGTATAGGTATTTCAAAGATGCCCAGAACTGAGCTAAACTTGGTATGTCTCCAACTCCTAGATATAACTTCATGCCCCATCTCCCTTACTTCCAGCTAGTAAGGATCACATAATTCCTAACAAAGTTTTGACACAGATTCCCAATTCGGGCATTCAGAACATATAGCACGTTGCTGTAAGCAAGCATATTCTCATTCAAAGTTGCAAGTTACTATGTAGGAACAAGTTTGTATAGGTATTTCAAAGATGCCCAGAACTGAGCTAAACTTGGTATGTCTCCAACTCCTAGAAATAACTTCATGCCCCATCTCCCTTACTTCCAGCTAGTAAGGATCACATAATTCCTAACAAATTTTTGACACAGATTCCCAATTCGGGCATTCAGAACATATAGCACGTTGCTATAAGCAAGCACATTCTCATTCAAAGTTGCAAGTTACTATGTAGGAACAAGTTTGTATAGGTATTTCAAAAATGCCCAGAACTGTGCTAAACTTGGTATGTGTCAACTCCTAGAAATACCTTCATGCCCCAACTCACTTACTTCCAGCTAGTAAGGATCACATAATTCCTAACAAAATTTTGACACAGCTTCCCAATTCGGGCATTCAGAATATATAGTACATTGCTGTAAGCAAGCACATTCTCATTCAAAGTTGCAAGTTACTATGTAGGAACAAGTTTGTATAGGTATTTCAAAGATGCCCAGAACAGAGCTAAAAGTTGTAGGTCTCCAACTCCTAGAAATAACTTCATGCCCCATCTCCCTTACTTCCAGCTAGTAAGGATCACATAATTCCTAACAAAGTTTTGACACAGATTCCGAATTCGGACATTCAGAACATATAGCACGTTGCTGTAAGCAAGCACATTCTCATTCAAAGTTGCAAGTTACTATGTAGGAACAAGATTGTATAGGTATTTCAAAGATGCCCAGAACTGAGCTAAACTTGGTATGTGTCCAACTCCTAGAAATATCTTCATGCCCCATCTCCCTTACTTCCAGCTAGTAAGGATCACATAATTCCTAACAAAGTTTTGACACAGATTCCCATTTCGGGCATTTAGAACATATAGCACATTGCTGTAAGCAAGCACATTCTCATTCAAAGTTGCAAGTTACTATGTAGGAACAAGTTTGTATAGGTATTTCAAAGATGCCCAGAACTGAGCTAAACTTGGTATGTCTCCAACTCGTAGAAATAACTTCATGCCCCAACTCCCTTACTTCCAGCTAGTAAGGATCACATAATTCCTAACAAAGTTTTGACACAGATTCCCAATTCGGGCATTCACAACATATAGCACGATGCTGAAGCAAGCACATTCTCATTCAAAGTTGGCAGTTACTATGTAGGAACAATTTTGTATAGGTATTTCAAAGATGCCCAGAACTGAGCTAAACTTGGTATGTGTCCAACTCCTAGAAATAACATCATGCCCCAACTCCCTTACCTCCAGCTAGTAAGGATCACATAATTCCTAACAAAGTTTTGACACAGATTCCCAATTCGGGCATTCAGATCATATAGCACGTTGCTGTAAGCAAGCACATTCATTCAAAGTTGCAAGTTACTATGTAGGAACAAGTTTGTATAGGTATTTCAAAGATGCCCAGAACTATGCTAAACTTGGTATGTGTCCAACTCCTGGAAATAACTTCATGCCCCATCTCCCTTACTTCCAGCTAGTAAGGATCACATAATTCCTAACAAGGTTTTGACACAGATTCCCAATTCGGGCATTCAGAACATATAGCACGTTGTTGTAAGCAAGCACATTCTCATTCAAAGTTGCAAGTTACTATGTAGGAACAAGTTTGTATAGGTATTTCAAAGATGTCCAGAACTGAGCTAAACTTGGTATGTGTCCAACTCCTAGAAATAACTTCATGCCCCATCTCCCTTACTTCCAGCTAGTAAGGATCACATAATTCCTAACAAAGTTTTGACACAGATTCCCAATTCGGGCATTCAGAACATATAGCACGTTGCTGTAAGCAAGCTCATTCTCATTCAAAGTTGCAAGTTACTATGTAGGAACAAGTTTGTATAGGTATTTCAAAGATGCCCACAACTGAGCTAAACTTGGTATGTCTCCAACTCCTAGAAATAACTTCATGCCCCATCTCGCTTACTTCCAGCTAGTAAGGATCACATACTTCCTAACAAAGTTTTGACAAAGATTCCCAATTCGGGCATTCACAACATATAGCACGTTGCTGTAAGCAAGCACATTCTCATTCAAAGTTGCAAGTTACTATGTAGGAACAAGTTTGTATAGGTATTTCAAAGATGCCCAGAACTGTGCTAAACTTGGTATGTGTCCAACTCCTAGAAATACCTACATGTCCCAACTCCCTTACTTCCAGCTAGTAAGGATCACATAATTCCTAACAAATTTTGACAAAGCTTCCCAATTCGGGCATTCAGAACATATAGCACGTTGCTGTAAGCAAGCACATTCTCATTCAAAGTTGCAAGTTACTATGTAGGAAGAAGTTTGTATAGGTATTTCAAAGATGCCCAGAACTGAGCTAAACTTGGTATGTCTCCAACTCCTAGAAATAACTTCATGCCCCATCTCCCTTACTTCCAGCTAGTAAGGATCACATAATTCCTAACAAAGTTTTGACACAGATTCCCAATTCGGGCATTCAGAACATATAGCACGTTGCTGTAAGTAAGCTCATTCTCATTCAAAGTTGCAAGTTACTATGTAGGAACAAGTTTGTATAGGTATTTCAAAGATGCCCAGAACTGAGCTAAACTTGGTATGTCTCCAACTCCTAGAAATAACTTCATGCCCCATCTCCCTTACTTCCAGCTAGTAAGGATCACATAATTCCTAACAAAGTTTTGACACAGATTCCCAATTCGGGCATTCAAAACATATAGCACGTTGCTATAAGCAAGAACATTCTCATTCAAAGTTGCAAGTTACTATGTAGGAACAAGTTTGTATAGGTATTTCAAAGATGCCCAGAACTGAGCTAAACTTGGTATGTCTCCAACTCCTAGAAATAACTTCATGCCCCATCTCCCTTACTTCCAGCTAGTAAGGATCACATAATTCCTACCAAATTTTGACACAGATTCCCAATTCGTGCATTCAGAACATATAGCACGTTGCTCTAAGCAAGCACATTCTCATTCAAAGTCGCAAGTTACTATGTAGGAACAAGTTTGTCTAGGTATTACAAAGATGCCCAGAACTGAGCTAAACTTGGTATGTGTCCAACTCCTAGAAATAACTTCATGCCCCATATCCCTTACTTCCAGCTAGTAAGGATCACATAATTCCTAACAAAGTTTTGACACAGATTCCCAATTCGGGCATTCAGAACATATAGCACGTTGCTGTAAGCAAGCACATTCTCATTCAAAGTTGCAAGTTACTATGTAGGAACAAGTTTGTATAGGTATTTCAAAGATGCCCACAACTGAGCTAAACGTTGTATGTCTCCAACTCCTAGAAATAACTTCATGCCCCATCTCCCTTACTTCCAGCTAGTAAGGATCACATAATTCCTCACAAAGTTTTGACACAGATTCCCAATTCGGGCATTCAGAACATATAGCACGTTGCTGTAAGCAAGCTCATTCTCATTCAAAGTTGCAATTTACTATAGGAACAAGTTTGTATAGGTATTTCAAAGATGCCCAGAACTGAGCTAAACTTGGTATGTGTCCAACTCCTAGAAATAACTTCATGCCCCATCTCCCTTACTTCCAGCTAGTAAGGATCACATAATTCCTAACAAAGTTTTGACACAGATTCCCAATTCGGGCATTCAGATCATATAGCACGTTGCTGTAAGCAAGCTCATTCTCATTCAAAGTTGCAAGTTACTATGTAGGAACAAGTTTGTATAGGTATTTCAAAGATGCCCAGAACTGAGCTAAACTTGGTATGTCTCCAACTCCTAGAAATAACTTCATGCCCCATCTCCCTTACTTCCAGCTAGTAAGGATCACATAATTCCTAACAAATTTTGACACATATTCCCAATTCGGGCATTCAGAACATATAGCACGTTGCTCTAAGCAAGCACATTCTCATTCAAAGATGCAAGTTACTATGTAGGAACAAGTGTGTATAGGTATTTCAAAGATGCCCAGAACTGAGCTAAACTTGGTATGTCTCCAAATCCTAGAAATAACTTCATGCCCCATCTCCCTTACTTCCAGCTAGTAAGGATCACATAATTCCTAACAAAGTTTTGACACAGATTCCCAATTCGGGCATTCAGAACATACAGCACGTTGCTGTAAGTAAGCACATTCTCATTCAAAGTTGCAAGTTACTATGTAGGAACAAGTTTGTATAGGTATTTCAAAGATGCCCAGAACTGAGCTAAACTTGGTATGTCTCCAACTCCGAGAAATAACTTCATGCCCCATCTCCCTTACTTCCAGCTAGTAAGGATCACATAATTCCTAACAAAGTTTTGACACAGATTCCCAATTCGGGCTTTCAGAACATATAGCACGTTGCTGTAAGTAAGCATATTCTCATTCAAAGTTGCAAGTTACTATGTAGGAACAAGTTTGTATAGGTATTTCAAAGGTGCCCAGAACTGAGCTAAACTTGGTATGTCTCCAACTCCTAGAAATAACTTCATGCCCCATCTCCCTTACTTCCAGCTAGTAAGGATCACATAATTCCTAACAAATTTTAGACACAGATTCCCAATTCGGGCATTCAGAACATATAGCACGTTGCTATAAGCAAGCACATTCTCATTCAAAGTTGCAAGTTACTATGTAGGAACAAGTTTGTATAGGTATTTCAAAGATGCCCAGAACTGTGCTAAACTTGGTATGTGTCAACTCCTAGAAATACCTTCATGCCCCAACTCACTTACTTCCAGCTAGTAAGGATCACATAATTACTAACAAAGTTTTGACACAGATTCCCAATTCGGGCATTCACAACATATAGTACATTGCTGTAAGCAAGCACATTCTCATTCAAAGTTGCAAGTTACTATGTAGGAACAAGTTTGTATAGGTATTTCAAAGATGCCCAGAACAGAGCTAAAAGTTGTAGGTCTCCAACTCCTAGAAATAACTTCATGCCCCATCTCCCTTACTTCCAGCTAGTAAGGATCACATAATTCCTAACAAAGTTTTGACACAGATTCCCAATTCGGGCATTCAGAACATATAGCACATTGCTGTAAGCAAGCACATTCTCATTCAAAGTTGCAAGTTACTATGTAGGAACAAGTTTGTATAGGTATTTCAAGGATGCCCAGAACTGAGCTAAACTTGGTATGTCTCCAACTCCTAGAAATAACTTCATGCCCCAACTCCCTTACTTCCAGCTAGTAAGGATCACATAATTCCTAACAAAGTTTTGACACAGATTCCCAATTCGGGCATTCACAACATATAGCACGTTGCTGAAGCAAGCACATTCTCATTCAAAGTTGGCAGTTACTATGTAGGAACAAGTTTGTATAGGTATTTCAAAGATGCCCAGAACTGAACTAAACTTGGTATGTGTCCAACTCCTAGAAATAACTTCATGCCCCAACTCCCTTACCTCCAGCTAGTAAGGATCACATAATTCCTAACAAAGTTTTGACACAGATTCCCAATTCGGGCATTCAGAACATATAGCACGTTGCTGTAAGCAAGCACATTCATTCAAAGTTGCAAGTTACTATGTAGGAACAAGTTTGTATAGGTATTTCAAAGATGCCCAGAACTGAGCTAAACTTGGTATGTGTCCAACTCCTAGAAATAACCTCATTCCCCATCTCCCTTACTTCCAGCTAGTAAGGATCACATAATTCCTAACAATGTTTTGACACAGATTCCCAATTCGGGCATTCAGAACATATAGCACGTTGCTGTAAGCAAGCTCATTCTCATTCAAAGTTGCAAGTTACTATGTAGGAACAAGTTTGTATAGGTATTTCAAAGATGCCCAGAACTGAGCTAAACTTGGTATGTCTCCAACTCCTTGAAATAACTTCATGCCCCATCTCCCTTACTTCCAGCTAGTAAGGATCACATAATTCCTAACAAATTTTGACACAGATTCCCAATTCGGGCATTCAGAACATATAGCACGTTGCTCTAAGCAAGCACATTCTCATTCAAAGTTGCAAGTTAATATGTAGGAACAAGTTTGTATAGGTATTTCAAAGATGCCCAGAACTGAGCTAAACTTGGTATGTGTCCAACTCCTAGACATAACTTCATGCCCCATCTCCCTTACTTGCAGCTAGTAAGGATCACATAATTCCTAACAAAGTTTTGACACAGATTCCCCATTCGGGCATTCACAACATATAGCACGTTGCTCTAAGCAAGCACATTCTCATTCAAAGTTGCAAGTTACTATGTAGGAACAAGATTGTATAGGTATTTCAAAGATGCCCAGAACTGAGCTAAACTTGGTATGTGTCCAACTCCTAGAAATAACTTCATGCCCCAACTCCCTTACTTCCAGCTAGTAAGGATCACATAATTCCTAACAAAGTTTTGACACAGATTCCCAATTCGGGCATTCACAACATATAGCACGATGCTGAAGCAAGCACATTCTCATTCAAATTTGGCAGTTACTATGTAGGAACAATTTTGTATAGGTATTTCAAAGATGCCCAGAACTGAGCTAAACTTGGTATGTGTCCAACTCCTAGAAATAACTTCATGCCCCAACTCCCTTACTTCCAGCTAGTAAGGATCACATAATTCCTAACAAAGATTTGACACAGATTCCCAATTCGGGCATTCAGAACATATAGCACGTTGCTGTAAGCAAGCACATTCTCATTCAATGTTGCAAGTTACTATGTAGGAACAAGTTTGTATAGGTATTTCAAAGATGCCCAGAACTGAGCTAAACTTGGTATGTGTCCAACTCCTAGAAATAACTTCATGCCCCATCTCCCTTACTTCCAGCTAGTAAGGATCACATAATTCCTAACAAAGTTTTGACACAGATTCCCAATTCGGGCATTCAGAACATATAGCACGTTGCTGTAAGCAAGCTCATTCTCATTCAAAGTTGCAAGTTACTATGTAGGAACAAGTTTGTATAGGTATTTCAAAGATGCCCAGAACTGTGCTAAACTTGGTATGTGTCCAACTCCTAGAAATAACTTCATGCCCCATCTCCCTTACTTCCAGCTAGTAAGGATCACATAATTCCTACCAAATTTTGACACAGATTCCCAATTCTGGCATTCAGAACATATAGCACGTTGCTCTAAGCAAGCACATTCTCATCCAAAGTTGCAAGTTACTATGTAGGAACAAGTTTGTATAGGTATTTCAAAGATGCCCAGAACTGAGCTAAACTTGGTATGTGTCCAACTCCTAGAAATAACTTCATGCCCCATCTCCCTTACTTCCATCTAGTAAGGATCACATAATTCCTTATAAGGTTTTGACACAGATTCCCAATTCGGGCATTCAGAACATATAGCACGTTGTTGTAAGCAAGCACATTCTCATTCAAAGTTGCAAGTTACTATGTAGGAACAAGTTTGTATAGGTATTTCAAAGATGCCCAGAACTGAGCTAAACGTTGTATGTGTCCAACTCCTAGAAATATCTTCATGCCAAAACACCCTTACTTCCAGCTAGTAAGGATCACATAATTCCTAACAAAGTTTTGACACAGATTCCCAATTCGGGCATTCAGAACATATAGCACGTTGCTGTAAGCAAGCTCATTCTCATTCAAAGTTGCAAGTTACTATGTAGGAACAAGTTTGTATAGGTATTTCAAAGCTGCCCAGAACTGAGCTAAACTTGGTATGTGTCCAACTCCTAGAAATAACTTCATGCCCCATCTCCCTTACTTCCAGCTAGTAAGGATCACACAATTCCTAACAAAGTTTTGACACAGATTCCCAATTCGGGCATTCAGAACATATAGCACGTTGCTGTAAGCAAGCACATTCTCATTCAAAGTTGCAAGTTACTATGTAGGAACAAGTTTGTATAGGTATTTCAAAGATGCCCAGAACTGAGCTAAACTTCGTATGTCTCCAACTCCTAGAAATAACTTCATGCCCCATCTCCCTTACTTCCAGCTAGTAAGGATCACATAATTCCTAACAAAGTTTTGACACAGATTCCCTATTCGGGCATTCAGAACATATAGCACGTTGCTGTAAGCAAGCACATTCTCATTCAAAGTTGCAAGTTGCTATGTAGGAACAAGTTTGTATAGAGATTTCAAAGATGCCCAGAACAGAGGTAAAAGTTGTATGTCTCCAACTCCTAGAAATAACATCATGCCCCATCTCCATTACTTCCAGCTAGTAAGGATCACATAATTCCTAACAAAGTTTTGACACAGATTCCCAATTCGGGCATTCAGAACATATAGCACGTTGCTGTAAGCAAGCACATTCTCATTCAAAGTTGCAAGTTACTATGTAGGAACAAGTTTGTATAGGTATTTCAAAGATGCCCAGAACTGAGCTAAACTTGGTATGTGTCCTACCTCTAGAAATAACTTCATGCCCCAACTCCCTTAATTCCAGCTAGTAAGGATCACGTAATTCCTAACAAATTTTGACACAGATTCCCAATTCGGGCATTCAGAACATATAGCACGTTGCTCTAAGCAAGCACATTCTCATTCAAAGTTGCAAGTTACTATGTAGGAACAAGTTTGTATAGGTATTTCAAAGATGCCCAGAACTGAGCTAAACTTGGTATGTGTCCAACTCCTAGAAATAACTTCATGCCCCAACTCCCTTACTTCCAGCTAGTAAGGATCACATAATTCCTAACAAAGTTTTGACACAGATTCCCAATTCGGGCATTCAGAACATGTAGCACGTTGCTGTAAGCAAGCACATTCTCATTCAAAGTTGCAAGTTACTATGTAGGAACAAGTTAGTATAGCTAATTCAAAGATGCCCAAAACTGTGCTAAACTTAGTATGTGTCCAAATCCTAGAAATAACTTCATGCCCCAACTACCTTACTTCCATCTAGTAAGGATCACATAATTCCTAACAAAGTTTTGACACAGATTCCCTATTCGGGCATTCAGAACATTTAGCACGTTGCTGTAAGCAAGCACATTCTCATTCAAAGTTGCAAGTTACTAAGTAGGAACAAGTTTGTATGGGTATTTCAAAGATGCCCAGACCTGAGCTAAACGTTGTATGTCTCCAACTCCTAGAAATAACTTCATGCACCATCTCCCTTACTTCCATCTAGTAAGGATCACATAATGACTAACAAAGTTTTGACACAGATTCCCAATTCGGGCATTCAGAACATATAGCACGTTGCTGTAAGAAAGCACATTCTCATTCAAAGTTGCAAGTTACTATGTAGGAACAAGTTTGAATAGGACTTTCAAAGATGCCCAGAACGGAGCTAAACTTGGTATGTGTCCAACTCCTAGAAATAACTTCATGCCCCATCTCACTTGCTTCCAGCTAGTAAGGATCACATAATTCCTAACAAAGTTTTGACACAGATTCACAATTCGGGCATTCAGAACATATAGCACGTTGCTGTAAGCAAGCACATTCTCATTCAAAGTTGCAAGTTACTATGTAGGAACAAGTTTGTATAGGTATTTCAAAGATGCCCAGAACTGTGCTAAACTTGGTATGTGTCCAAATCCTAGAAATACCTTCATGCCCCATCTCCCTTACTTCCAGCTTGTAAGGATCACGTAATTCCTAACAAAGTTTTGACACAGATTCCCAATTCAGGCATTCAGAACATATAGCACGTTGCTGTAAGCAAGCACATTCTCATTCAAAGTTGCAAGTTACTATGTAGGAACAAGTTTGTATAGGTATTTCAAAGATGCCCAGAACTGAGCTAAACGTTGTATGTGTCCAACCTCTAGAAATAACTTCATGCCCCATCTCCCTTACTTCCAGCTAGTAAGGATCACATAATTCCTAACAAAGTTTTGACACAGATTCCCAATTCGGGAATTCAGAACATATAGCACGTTGCTGTAAGCAAGCACATTCTCATTTAAAGTTGCAAGTTACTATGTAGGAACAAGTTTGTATAGGTATTTCAAAGATGCCCAGAACTGTGCTAAACTTGGTATGTGTCCAACTCCTAGAAATACCTTCATGCCCTAACTCCCTTACATCCAGCTAGTAAGGATCACATAATTCCTAACAAAGTTTTGACACAGATTCCATATTCGGGCATTCAGAACATATAGCACGTTGCTGTAAGCAAGCACATTCTCATTCAAAGTTGCAAGTTACTATGTAGGAACAAGTTTGTATAGGTATTTCAAAGATGCCCAGAACTGAGCTAAACGTTGTATGTCTCCAACTCCTAGAAATAACTTCATGCCCCATCTCCCTTACTTCCATCTAGTAAGGATCACATAATTCCTAACAAAGATTTGACACAGATTCCCAATTCGGGCATTCAGAACATATAGCACGTTGCTGTAAGCAAGCACATTCTCATTCAAAGTTGCAAGTTACTATGTAGGAACAAGTTTGTATAGGTATTTCAAAGATGCCCAGAACTGAGCTAAACGTTGTATGTGTCCAACCTCTAGAAATAACTTCATGCCCCATCTCCCTTACTTCCAGCTAGTAAGGATCACATAATTCCTAACAAAGTTTTGACACAGATTCCCAATTCGGGCATTCAGAACATATAGCACGTTGCTGTAAGCAAGCTCATTCTCATTCAAAGTTGCAAGTTACTATGTAGGAACAAGTTTGTATAGGTATTTCAAAGATGCCCAGAACTGAGTTAAACTTAGTATGTCTCCAACTCCTAGAAATAACTTCATGCCCCATCTCCCTTACTTCCAGCTAGTAAGGATCACATAATTCCTAACAAAGTTTTGACACAGATTCCCAATTCGGGCATTCAGAACATATAGCACGTTGCTGTAAGCAAGCACATTCTCATTCAAAGTTGCAAGTTACTATGTAGGAACAAGTTTGTATAGGTATTTCAAAGATGCCCAGAACTGAGCTAAACTTCGTATGTCTCCAACTCCTAGAAATAACTTCATGCCCCATCTCCCTTACTTCCAGCTAGTAAGGATCACATAATTCCTAACAAAGTTTTGACACAGATTCCCTATTCGGGCATTCAGAACATATAGCACGTTGCTGTAAGCAAGCACATTCTCATTCAAAGTTGCAAGTTGCTATGTAGGAAACAAGTTTGTATAGAGATTTCAAAGATGCCCAGAACAGAGGTAAAAGTTGTATGTCTCCAACTCCTAGAAATAACATCATGCCCCATCTCCATTACTTCCAGCTAGTAAGGATCACATAATTCCTAACAAAGTTTTGACACAGATTCCCAATTCGGGCATTCAGAACATATAGCACGTTGCTGTAAGCAAGCACATTCTCATTCAAAGTTGCAAGTTACTATGTAGGAACAAGTTTGTATAGGTATTTCAAAGATGCCCAGAACTGAGCTAAACTTGGTATGTGTCCTACCTCTAGAAATAACTTCATGCCCCAACTCCCTTAATTCCAGCTAGTAAGGATCACGTAATTCCTAACAAATTTTGACACAGATTCCCAATTCGGGCATTCAGAACATATAGCACGTTGCTCTAAGCAAGCACATTCTCATTCAAAGTTGCAAGTTACTATGTAGGAACAAGTTTGTATAGGTATTTCAAAGATGCCCAGAACTGAGCTAAACTTGGTATGTGTCCAACTCCTAGAAATAACTTCATGCCCCAACTCCCTTACTTCCAGCTAGTAAGGATCACATAATTCCTAACAAAGTTTTGACACAGATTCCCAATTCGGGCATTCAGAACATGTAGCACGTTGCTGTAAGCAAGCACATTCTCATTCAAAGTTGCAAGTTACTATGTAGGAACAAGTTAGTATAGCTAATTCAAAGATGCCCAAAACTGTGCTAAACTTAGTATGTGTCCAAATCCTAGAAATAACTTCATGCCCCAACTACCTTACTTCCATCTAGTAAGGATCACATAATTCCTAACAAAGTTTTGACACAGATTCCCTATTCGGGCATTCAGAACATTTAGCACGTTGCTGTAAGCAAGCACATTCTCATTCAAAGTTGCAAGTTACTAAGTAGGAACAAGTTTGTATGGGTATTTCAAAGATGCCCAGACCTGAGCTAAACGTTGTATGTCTCCAACTCCTAGAAATAACTTCATGCACCATCTCCCTTACTTCCATCTAGTAAGGATCACATAATGACTAACAAAGTTTTGACACAGATTCCCAATTCGGGCATTCAGAACATATAGCACGTTGCTGTAAGAAAGCACATTCTCATTAAAATTTGCAAGTTACTATGTAGGAACAAGTTTGAATAGGACTTTCAAAGATGCCCAGAACGGAGCTAAACTTGGTATGTGTCCAACTCCTAGAAATAACTTCATGCCCCATCTCACATGCTTCCAGCTAGTAAGGATCACATAATTCCTAACAAAGTTTTGACACAGATTCACAATTCGGGCATTCAGAACATATAGCACGTTGCTGTAAGCAAGCACATTCTCATTCAAAGTTGCAAGTTACTATGTAGGAACAAGTTTGTATAGGTATTTCAAAGATGCCCAGAACTGTGCTAAACTTGGTATGTGTCCAACTCCTAGAAATACCTTCATGCCCCATCTCCCTTACTTCCAGCTAGTAAGGATCACATAATTCCTAACAAAGTTTTGACACAGATTCCCAATTCTGG
The DNA here is from genome assembly GCF_020826845.1 of Diceros bicornis minor. Classification (NCBI taxonomy): domain Eukaryota; kingdom Metazoa; phylum Chordata; class Mammalia; order Perissodactyla; family Rhinocerotidae; genus Diceros; species Diceros bicornis. The sequence continues at coordinate 2,440,177 of NW_026690876.1, forward strand.
CATTAAGAACATATAGCACGTTGCTGTAAGCAAGCACATTCTCATTCAAAGTTGCAAGTTACTATGTAGGAACAAGTTTGTATAGGTATTTCAAAGATGCCCAGAACTGAGCTAAAAGTTGTATGTCTCCAACTCCTAGAAATAACTTCATGCCCCATCTCCCTTACTTCCAGCTAGTAAGGATCACATAATTCCTAACAAAGTTTTGACACAGATTCCCAATTCGGGCATTCAGAACATATAGCACGTTGCTGTAAGCAAGCACATTCTCATTCAAAGTTGCAAGTTACTATGTAGGAACAAGTTTGTATAGGTATTTCAAAGCTGCCCAGAACTGAGCTAAACTTGGTATGTGTCCTACCTCTAGAAATAACTTAATGCCCCAACTCCCTTACTTCCAGCTTGTAAGGATCACGTAATTCCTAACAAAGTTTTGACACAGATTCCCAATTCAGGCATTCAGAACATATAGCACGTTGCTGTAAGCAAGCACATTCTCATTCAAAGTTGCAAGTTACTATGTAGGAACAAGTTTGTATAGGTATTTCAAAGATGCCCAGAACTGAGCTAAACGTTGTATGTGTCCAACCTCTAGAAATAACTTCATGCCCCATCTCCCTTACTTCCAGCTAGTAAGGATCACATAATTCCTAACAAAGTTTTGACACATATTCCCAATTCGGGCATTCAGAACATATAGCACGTTTCTGTAAGCAAGCACATTCTCATTCAAAGTTGCAAGTTACTATGTAGGAACAAGTTTGTATAGGTATTTCAAAGATGCCCAGAACTGAGCTAAACTTGGTATGTGTCCAACTCCTAGAAATAACTTCATGCCCCAACTCCCTTACTTCCAGCTAGTAAGGATCACATAATTCCTAACAAAGATTTGACACAGATTCCCAATTCGGGAATTCAGAACATATAGCACGTTGCTGTAAGCAAGCACATTCTCATTCAAAGTTCCAAGTTACTATGTAGGAACAAGTTTGTATAGGTATTTCAAAGATGCCCAGAACTGAGCTAAACTTGGTATGTGTCCAACTCCTAGAAATACCTTCATGCCCCAACTCCCTTACTTCCAGCTAGTAAGGATCACATAATTCCTCACAAAGTTTTGACACAGATTCCCAATTCGGGCATTCAGAACATATAGCACGTTGCTGTAAGCAAGCACATTCTCATTCAAAGTCGCAAGTTACTATGTAGGAACAAGTTTGTATAGGTATTTCAAAGATGCCCAGAACTGAGCTAAACTTGGTATGTCTCCAACTCCTAGAAATAACTTCATGCCCCATCTCCCTTACTTCCAGCTAGTAAGGATCACATAATTCCTAACAAAGTTTTGACACAGATTCCCATTCGGGCATTCAGAACATATAGCACGTTGCTGTAAGCAAGCACGTTCTCATTCAAAGTTGCAAGTTACTATGTAGGAACAAGTTTGTATAGGTATTTCAAAGATGCCCAGAACTGAGCTAAACATGGTATGTGTCCAACTCCAAGAAATAACTTCATGCACCAACTCCCTTACTTCCAGCTAGTAAGGATCACATAATTCCTAACAAAGTTTTGACACCGATTCCCAATTCGGGAATTCACAACATATAGCACGTTGCTCTAAGCAAGCACATTCTCATTCAAATTTGCAAGTTACTATGTAGGAACAAGTTTGTATAGGTATTTCAAAGATGCCCAGAACTGTGCTAAACTTGGTATGTATCCAACTCCTAGAACTACCTTCATACCCCATCTCCCTTAATTCCAGCTAGTAAGGATCACATAATTCCTAACAAATTTTGACACAGATTCCCAATTCGGGCATTCAGAACATATAGCACGTTGCTGTAAGCAAGCACATTCTCATTCAAAGTTGCAAGTTACTATGTAGGAACAAGTTTGTATAGGTATTTCAAAGATGCCCAGAACTGAGCTAAACTTGGTATGTGTCCAACTCCTAGAAATAACTTCAGGCCCCATCTCCCTTACTTCCAGCTAGTAAGGATCACATAATTCCTAACAAAGTTTGACACAGATTCCCAATTCGCGCATTGAGAACATATAGCAAGTTGCTCTAAGCAAGCACATTCTCATTCAAAGTTGCAAGTTAATATGTAGGAAGAAGTTTGTATAGGTATTTCAAAGATGCCCAGAACTGAGCTAAACTTGGTATGTGTCCAACTCCTAGAAATACCTACATGCCCCAACTCACTTACTTCCAGCTAGTAATGATCACATATTTCCTAACAAAGTTTTGACACAGAATCCCTATTCGGGCATTCAGAACATAGAGCACGTTGCTGTAAGCAAGCACATTCTCATTCAAAGTTGCAAGTTACTATGTAGGAACAAGTTTGTATAGGTATTTCAAAGATGCCCAGAACAGAGATAAAAGTTGTATGTGTCCAACTCCTAGAAATAACTTCATGCCCCATCTCCCTTACTTCCAGCTAGTAAGGATCACATAATTCCTAACAAAGTTTTGACACAGATTCCCAATTCGGGCATTCAGAACATATAGCACGTTGATGTAAGCAAGCACATTCTCATTCAAAGTTGCAAGTTACTATGTAGGAACAAGTTTGTATAGGTATTTCAAAGATGCCCAGAACTGAGCTAAACTTGGTATGTGTCCAACTCCTAGAAATAACTTCGGGCCCCATCTCCCTTACTTCCAGCTAGTAAGGATCACATAATTCCTAACAAAGTTATGACACAGATTCCCAATTTGGGCATTCAGAACATATAGCACGTTGCTGTAAGCAAGCACATTCTCATTCAAAGTTGCAAGTTACCATGTAGGAACATGTTTGTATAGGTGTTTCAAAGATGCCCAGAACTGTGCTAAACTTGGTATGTATCCAACTCCTAGAAATACCTTCATGCTCCATCTCCCTTAATTCCAGCTAGTAAGGATCACATAATTCCTAACAAATTTTGACACAGATTCCCAATTCGGGCATTCAGAACATATAGCACGTTGCTGTAAGCAAGCACATTCTCATTCAAAGTTGCAAGTTACTATGTAGGAACAAGTTTGTATAGGTATTTCAAAGATGCCCAGAACTGTGTTAAACTTGGTATGTGTCCAACTCCTAGAAATACCTTCATGCCCCAACTCACTTACTTCCAGATAGTAAGGATCACATAATTCCTAACAAAGTTTTGACACAGAATCCCTACTCGGGCATTCAGAACATATAGCACGTTGCTGTAAGCAAGCACATTCTCATTCAAAGTTGCAAGTTACTATGTAGGTACAAGTTTGTATAGGTATTTCAAATATGCCCAGAACTGAGCTAAACTTGGTATGTGTCCAACTCCTAGAAATAACTTCATGCCCCATCTCCCTTACTTCCATCTAGTAAGGATCACATAATTCCTAACAAGGTTTTGACACAGATTCCCAATTCGGGCATTCAGAACATAAAGCACGTTGCTGTAAGCAAGCACATTCTCATTCAAAGTTGCAAGTTACTATGTAGGAACAAGTTTGTATAGGTATTTCAAAGATGCCCAGAACTGTGCTAAACTTGGTATGTGTCCAACTCCTAGAAATACCTTCATGCCCCAACTCCCTTACTTCCAGCTGGTAAGGATCACATAATTCCTAACAAAGTTTTGACACAGATTCCCAATTCGGGCATTCAGAACATATAGCACGTTGCTGTAAGCAAGCACATTCTCATTCAAAGTTGCAAGTTACTATGTAGGAACAAGTTTGTAGAGGTATTTCAAAGATGCCCAGAACTGTGCTAAACTTGGTATGTGTCCAACTCCTAGAAATACCTTCATGCCCCAACTCACTTACTTCCAGCTAGTAAGGATCACATAATTCCTAACAAAGTTTTGACACAGAATCCCTATTCGGGCATTCAGAACATATAGCACGTTGCTGTAAGCAAGCACATTCTCATTCAAAGTTGCAAGTTACTATGTAGGAACAAGTTTGTATAGGTATTTCAAAGATGCCCAGAACTGAGCTAAACGTTGTATGTGTCCAACCTCTAGAAATAACTTCATGCCCCATCTCCCTTACTTCCAGCTAGTAACGATCACATAATTCCTAACAAAATTTTGACAAAGATTCCCAATTCTGGCATTCAGAACATATAGCACGTTGCTGTAAGCAAGCACATTCTCATTCAAAGTTGCAAGTTACTATGTAGGAACAAGTTTGTATAGGTATTTCAAAGATGCCCAGAACTGAGCTAAACTTGGTATGTGTCCAACTCCTAGAAATAACTTCATGCCCCATCTCCCTTACCTCCAGCTAGTAAGGATCACATAATTCCTAACAAAGTTATGACACAGATTCCCAATTTGGGCATTCAGAACATATAGCACGTTGCTGTAAGCAAGCACATTCTCATTCAAAGTTGCAAGTTACCATGTAGGAACATGTTTGTATAGGTATTTCAAAGATGCCCAGAACTGTGCTAAACTTGGTATGTATCCAACTCCTAGAAATACCTTCATGCCCCATCTCCCTTAATTCCAGCTAGTAAGGATCACATAATTCCTAACAAATTTTGACACAGATTCAAAATTCGGGCATTCAGAACATATAGCACGTTGCTGTAAGCAAGCACATTCTCATTCAAAGTTGCAAGTTACTATGTAGGAACAAGTTTGTATAGGTATTTCAAAGATGCCCAGAACTGAGCTAAACTTGGTATGTGTCCAACTCCTAGAAATAACTTCAGGCCCCATCTCCCTTACTTCCAGCTAGTAAGGATCACATAATTCCTAACAAAGTTTTGACACAGATTCCCAATTCGGGCATTCAGAACATATAGCACGTTGCTGTAAGCAAGCATATTCTCATTCAAAGTTGCAAGTTACTATGTAGGAACAAGTTTGTATAGGTATTTCAAAGATGCCCAGAACTGAGCTAAACTTGGTATGTGTCCAACTCCTAGAAATAACTTCATGCCCCATCTCCCTTACTTCCAGCTAGTAAGGATCACATAATTCCTAACAAAGTTTTAACACAGATTCCCATTTCGGGTATTCAGAACATATAGCACGTTGCAGTAAGCAAGCACATTCTCATTCAAAGTTGCAAGTTACTATGTAGGAACAAGTTTGTATAGGTATTTCAAAGATGCCCAGAACTGAGATAAACTTGGTATGTATCCAACTCCTAGAAATACCTTCATGCACCAACTCCCTTACTTCCAGCTAGTAAGGATCACATATTTCCTAACAAATTTTGACACAGATTCCCAATTCGGGCATTCAGAACATATAGCACGTTGCTCTAAGCAAGCACATTCTCATTCAAAGTTGCAAGTTACTATGTAGGAACAAGTTTGAATAGGACTTTCAAAGATGCCCAGAACTGAGATAACTTGGTATGTGTCCAACTCCTAGAAATAACTTCACCTCCCAACTCCCTTACTTCCAGCTAGTAAGGATCACATAATTCCTAACAAAGTTTTGACACAGATTCCCAATTCGGGCATTCAGAACATATAGCACGTTGCTGTAAGCAAGCACATTCTCATTCAAAGTTGCAAGTTACTATGTAGGAACAAGTTTGTATAGGTATTTCAAAGATGCCCAGAACTGTGCTAAACTTGGTATGTGTCCAACTCCTAGAAATACCTTCATGCCCCAACTCCGTTACTTCCAGCTAGTAAGGATCACATAATTCCTAACAATGTTTTGACACAGATTCCCAATTCGGGCATTCAGAACATATAGCACGTTGCTGTAAGCAAGCACATTCTCATTCAAAGTTGCAAGTTACTATGTAGGAACAAGTTTGTATAGGTATTTCAAAGATGCCCAGAACTGTGCTAAACTTGGTATGTGTCCAACTCCTAGAAATACCTTCATGCCCCAACTCCCTTACTTCTAGCTAGTAAGGATCACATAGTTCCTAACAAAGTTTTGACACAGATTCCCTATTCGAGCATTCAGAACATATAGCACGTTGCTGTAAGCAAGCACATTCTCATTCAAAGTTGCAAGTTACTATGTAGGAACAAGTTTGTGTAGGTATTTCAAAGATGCCCAGAACTGTGCTAAACTTGGTATGTGTCCAACTCCTAGAAATACCTTCATGCCCCAACTCCCTTACTTCCAGCTAGTAAGGATCACATAATTCCTAACAAAGTTTTGACACAGATTCCCAATTCGGGCATTCAGAACATATAGCACGTTGCTGTAAGCAAGCACATTCTCATTCAAAGTTGCAAGTTACTATGTAGGAACAAGTTTGTATAGGTGTTTTAAAGATGCTCAGAACTGAGCTAAACTTGGTATGTGTCCAACTCCTAGAAATAACTTCATGCCCCATCTCCCTTACTTCCACCTAGTAAGGATCACATAATTCCTAACAAAGTTTTGACACAGATTCCCTATTCGGGCATTCAGAACATATAGCACGTTGCTGTAAGCAAGCACATTCTCATTCAAAGTTGCAAGTTACTATGTAGGAACAAGTTTGTATAGGTGTTTCAAAGATGCTCAGAACTGAGTTAAACTTGGTATGTGTCCTAACTCCTAGAAATAACTTCATGCCCCATCTCCCTTACTTCCAGCTAGTAAGGATCACATAATTCCTAACAAAGTTTTGACACAGATTCCCAATTCGGGCATTCAGAACATATAGCACGTTGCTGTAAGCAAGCACATTCTCATTCAAAGTTGCAAGTTACTATGTAGGAACAAGTTTGAATAGGACTTTCAAAGATGCCCAGAACTGAGATAACTTGGTATGTGTCCAACTCCTAGAAATAACTTCACCTCCCAACTCCCTTACTTCCAGCTAGTAAGGATCACATAATTCCTAACAAAATTTTGACACAGATTCCCAATTCGGGCATTCAGAACATATAGCACGTTGCTGTAAGCAAGCACATTCTCATTCAAAGTTGCAAGTTACTATGTAGGAACAAGTTTGTATAGGTATTTCAAAGATGCTCAGAACTGTGCTAAACTTGGTATGTGTCCAACTCCTAGAAATACCTTCATGCCCCAACTCCGTTACTTCCAGCTAGTAAGGATCACATGATTCCTAACAAAGTTTTGACACAGATTCCCAATTCGGGCATTCAGAACATATAGCACGTTGCTGTAAGCAAGCACATTCTCATTCAAAGTTGCAAGTTACTATGTAGGAACAAGTTTGTATAGGTATTTCAAAGATGCCCAGAACTGAGCTAAACTTGGTATGTGTCCAACTCCTAGAAATAACTTCATGCCCCAACTCCCTTACTTCCAGCTAGTAAGGATCACATAATTCCTAACAATGTTTTGACACAGATTCCCAATTCGGGCATTCAGAACATCTAGCACGTTGCTGTAAGCAAGCACATTCTCATTCAAAGTTGCAAGTTACTATGTAGGAACAAGTTTGTATAGGTATTTCAAAGATGCCCAGAACTGTGCTAAACTTGGTTTGTGTCCAACTCCTAGAAATACCTTCATGCCCCAACTCCCTTACTTCTAGCTAGTAAGGATCACATAGTTCCTAACAAAGTTTTGACACAGATTCCCTATTCGAGCATTCAGAACATATAGCACGTTGCTGTAAGCAAGCACATTCTCATTCAAAGTTGCAAGTTACTATGTAGGAACAAGTTTGAAAAGGACTTTCAAAGATGCCCAGAACTGAGATAACTTGGTATGTGTCCAACTCCTAGAAATAACTTCACCTCCCAACTCCCTTACTTCCAGCTAGTAAGGATCACATAATTCCTAACAAAGTTTTGACACAGATTCTCAATTCGGGCATTCAGAACATATAGCACGTTGCTGTAAGCAAGCACATTCTCATTCAAAGTTGCAAGTTACTATGTAGGAACAAGTTTGTATAGGTATTTCAAAGATGCCCAGAACTGTGCTAAACTTGGTATGTGTCCAACTCCTAGAAATACCTTCATGCCCCAACTCCGTTACTTCCAGCTAGTAAGGATCACATAATTCCTAACAAAGTTTTGACACAGATTCCCAATTCGGGCATTCAGAACATATAGCACGTTGCTGTAAGCAAGCACATTCTCATTCAAAGTTGCAAGTTACTATGTAGGAACAAGTTTGTATAGGTATTTCAAAGATGCCCAGAACTGAGCTAAACTTGGTATGTGTCCAACTCCTAGAAATAACTTCATGCCCCATCTCCCTTACTTCCAGCTAGTAAGGATCACATAATTCCTAACAAAGTTTTGACACAGATTCCCAATTCGGGCATTCAGAACATATAGCACGTTGCTGTAAGCAAGCACATTCTCATTCAAAGTTGCAAGTTACTATGTAGGAACAAGTTTGTATAGGTATTTCAAAGATGCCCAGAACTGAGCTAAACTTGGTATGTGTCCTACCTCTAGAAATAACTTCATGCCCCAACTCCCTTAATTCCAGCTAGTAAGGATCACGTAATTCCTAACAAATTTTGACACAGATTCCCAATTCGGGCATTCAGAACATATAGCACGTTGCTCTAAGCAAGCACATTCTCATTCAAAGTTGCAAGTTACTATGTAGGAACAAGTTTGTATAGGTATTTCAAAGATGCCCAGAACTGAGCTAAACTTGGTATGTGTCCAACTCCTAGAAATAACTTCATGCCCCAACTCCCTTACTTCCAGCTAGTAAGGATCACATAATTCCTAATAAAGTTTTGACACAGATTCCCAATTCGGGCATTCAGAACATGTAGCACGTTGCTGTAAGCAAGCACATTCTCATTCAAAGTTGCAAGTTACTATGTAGGAACAAGTTAGTATAGCTAATTCAAAGATGCCCAAAACTGTGCTAAACTTAGTATGTGTCCAAATCCTAGAAATAACTTCAAGCCCCAACTACCTTACTTCCATCTAGTAAGGATCACATAATTCCTAACAAAGTTTTGACACAGATTCCCTATTCGGGCATTCAGAACATTTAGCACGTTGCTGTAAGCAAGCACATTCTCATTCAAAGTTGCAAGTTACTAAGTAGGAACAAGTTTGTATGGGTATTTCAAAGATGCCCAGACCTGAGCTAAACGTTGTATGTCTCCAACTCCTAGAAATAACTTCATGCACCATCTCCCTTACTTCCATCTAGTAAGGATCACATAATGACTAACAAAGTTTTGACACAGATTCCCAATTCGGGCATTCAGAACATATAGCACGTTGCTGTAAGAAAGCACATTCTCATTCAAAGTTGCAAGTTACTATGTAGGAACAAGTTTGAATAGGACTTTCAAAGATGCCCAGAACGGAGCTAAACTTGGTATGTGTCCAACTCCTAGAAATAACTTCATGCCCCATCTCACTTGCTTCCAGCTAGTAAGGATCACATAATTCCTAACAAAGTTTTGACACAGATTCACAATTCGGGCATTCAGAACATATAGCACGTTGCTGTAAGCAAGCACATTCTCATTCAAAGTTGCAAGTTACTATGTAGGAACAAGTTTGTATAGGTATTTCAAAGATGCCCAGAACTGTGCTAAACTTGGTATGTGTCCAACTCCTAGAAATACCTTCATGCCCCATCTCCCTTACTTCCAGCTAGTAAGGATCACATAATTCCTAACAAAGTTTTGACACAGATTCCCAATTCTGGCATTAAGAACATATAGCACGTTGCTGTAAGCAAGCACATTCTCATTCAAAGTTGCAAGTTACCATGTAGGAACAAGTTTGTATAGGTATTTCAAAGATGCCCAGAACTGAGCTAAAAGTTGTATGTCTCCAACTCCTAGAAATAACTTCATGCCCCATCTCCCTTACTTCCAGCTAGTAAGGATCACATAATTCCTAACAAAGTTTTGACACAGATTCCCAATTCGGGCATTCAGAACATATAGCACGTTGCTGTAAGCAAGCACATTCTCATTCAAAGTTGCAAGTTACTATGTAGGAACAAGTTTGTATAGGTATTTCAAAGCTGCCCAGAACTGAGCTAAACTTGGTATGTGTCCTACCTCTAGAAATAACTTAATGCCCCAACTCCCTTACTTCCAGCTTGTAAGGATCACGTAATTCCTAACAAAGTTTTGACACAGATTCCCAATTCAGGCATTCAGAACATATAGCACGTTGCTGTAAGCAAGCACATTCTCATTCAAAGTTGCAAGTTACTATGTAGGAACAAGTTTGTATAGGTATTTCAAAGATGCCCAGAACTGAGCTAAACGTTGTATGTGTCCAACCTCTAGAAATAACTTCATGCCCTATCTCCCTTACTTCCAGCTAGTAAGGATCACATAATTCCTAACAAAGTTTTGACACATATTCCCAATTCGGGCATTCAGAACATATAGCACGTTTCTGTAAGCAAGCACATTCTCATTCAAAGTTGCAAGTTACTATGTAGGAACAAGTTTGTATAGGTATTTCAAAGATGCCCAGAACTGAGCTAAACTTGGTATGTGTCCAACTCCTAGAAATAACTTCATGCCCCAACTCCCTTACTTCCAGCTAGTAAGGATCACATAATCCCTAACAAAGATTTGACACAGATTCCCAATTCGGGAATTCAGAACATATAGCACGTTGCTGTAAGCAAGCACATTCTCATTCAAAGTTGCAAGTTACTATGTAGGAACAAGTTTGTATAGGTATTTCAAAGATGCCCAGAACTGAGCTAAACTTGGTATGTGTCCAACTCCTAGAAATACCTTCATGCCCCAACTCCCTTACTTCCAGCTAGTAAGGATCACATAATTCCTCACAAAGTTTTGACACAGATTCCCAATTCGGGCATTCAGAACATATAGCACGTTGCTGTAAGCAAGCACATTCTCATTCAAAGTTGCAAGTTACTATGTAGGAACAAGTTTGTATAGGTATTTCAAAGATGCCCAGAACTGAGCTAAACTTGGTATGTCTCCAACTCCTAGAAATAACTTCATGCCCCATCTCCCTTACTTCCAGCTAGTAAGGATCACATAATTCCTAACAAAGTTTTGACACAGATTCCCATTCGGGCATTCAGAACATATAGCACGTTGCTGTAAGCAAGCACGTTCTCATTCAAAGTTGCAAGTTACTATGTAGGAACAAGTTTGTATAGGTATTTCAAAGATGCCCAGAACTGAGCTAAACATGGTATGTGTCCAACTCCAAGAAATAACTTCATTCACCAACTCCCTTACTTCCAGCTAGTAAGGATCACATAATTCCTAACAAAGTTTTGACACAGATTCCCAATTCGGGAATTCACAACATATAGCACGTTGCTCTAAGCAAGCACATTCTCATTCAAAGTTGCAAGTTACTATGTAGGAACAAGTTTGTATAGGTATTTCAAAGATGCCCAGATCTGTGCTAAACTTGGTATGTATCCAACTCCTAGAACTACCTTCATACCCCATCTCCCTTAATTCCAGCTAGTAAGGATCACATAATTCCTAACAAATTTTGACACAGATTCCCAATTCGGGCATTCAGAACATATAGCACGTTGCTGTAAGCAAGCACATTCTCATTCAAAGTTGCAAGTTACTATGTAGGAACAAGTTTGTATAGGTATTTCAAAGATGCCCAGAACTGAGCTAAACTTGGTATGTGTCCAACTCCTAGAAATAACTTCAGGCCCCATCTCCCTTACTTCCAGCTAGTAAGGATCACATAATTCCTAACAAAGTTTGACACAGATTCCCAATTCGGGCATTGAGAACATATAGCAAGTTGCTCTAAGCAAGCACATTCTCATTCAAAGTTGCAAGATAATATGTAGGAAGAAGTTTGTATAGGTATTTCAAAGATGCCCAGAACTGAGCTAAACTTGGTATGTGTCCAACTCCTAGAAATACCTACATGCCCCAACTCACTTACTTCCAGCTAGTAATGATCACATATTTCCTAACAAAGTTTTGACACAGAATCCCTATTCGGGCATTCAGAACATAGAGCACGTTGCTGTAAGCAAGCACATTCTCATTAAAAGTTGCAAGTTACTATGTAGGAACAAGTTTGTATAGGTATTTCAAAGATGCCCAGAACTGAGCTAAACTTGGAATGTGTCCAACTCCTAGAAATAACTTCATGCCCCATCTCCCTTACTTCCATCTAGTAAGGATCACATAATTCCTAACAAGGTTTTGACACAGATTCCCAATTCGGGCATTCAGAACATATAGCACGTTGTTGTAAGCAAGCACATTCTCATTCAAAGTTGCAAGTTACTATGTAGGAACAAGTTTGTATAGGTATTTCAAAGATGCCCAGAACTGAGCTAAACTTGGTATGTGTCCAACTCCTAGAAATAACTTCATGCCCCAACTCACTTACTTCCAGCTAGTAAGGATCACATAATTCCTAACAAAGTTTTGACACAGAATCCGTACTCGGGCATTCAGAACATATAGCACGTTGCTGTAAGCAAGCACATTCTCATTCAAATTTGCAAGTTACTATGTAGGAACAAGTTTGTATAGGTATTTCAAAGATGCCCAGAACTGAACGAAACTTGGGATGTGTCCAACTCCTAGAAATAACTTCATGCCCCAACTCCCTTACTTCCAGCTAGTAAGGATCACATAATTCCTAACAAAGTTTTGACACAGATTCCCAATTCGGGCATTCAGAACATATAGCACGTTGCTGTAAGCAAGCTCATTGTCATTCAAAGTTGCAAGTTACTATGTAGGTACAAGTTTATATAGGTATTTCAAAGATGCCCAGAACTGAGCTAAACTTGGTATGTGTCCAACTCCTAGAAATAACTTCATGCCCCATCTCCCTTACTTCCATCTAGTAAGGATCACATAATTCCTAACAAGGTTTTGACACAGATTCCCAATTCGGGCATTCAGAACATAAAGCACGTTGCTGTAAGCAAGCACATTCTCATTCAAAGTTGCAAGTTACTATGTAGGAACAAGTTTGTATAGGTATTTCAAAGATGCCCAGAACTGTGCTAAACTTGGTATGTGTCCAACTCCTAGAAATACCTTCATGCCCCAACTCACTTACTTCCAGCTAGTAAGGATCACATAATTCCTAACAAAGTTTTGACACAGAATCCCTATTCGGGCATTCAGAACATATAGCACGTTGCTGTAAGCAAGCACATTCTCATTCAAAGTTGCAAGTTACTATGTAGGAACAAGTTTGTATAGGTATTTCAAAGATGCCCAGAACTGAGCTAAACTTGGTATGTCTCCAACTCCTAGAAATAACTTCATGCCCCATCTCCCTTACTTCCAGCTAGTAAGGATCACATAATTCCTAACAAAGTTATGACACAGATTCCCAATTTGGGCATTCAGAACATATAGCACGTTGCTGTAAGCAAGCACATTCTCATTCAAAGTCGCAAGTTACCATGTAGGAACATGTTTGTATAGGTGTTTCAAAGATGCCCAGAACTGTGCTAAACTTGGTATGTATCCAACTCCTAGAAATACCTTCATGCTCCATCTCCCTTAATTCCAGCTAGTAAGGATCACATAATTCCTAACAAATTTTGACACAGATTCCCAATTCGGGCATTCAGAACATATAGCACGTTGCTGTAAGCAAGCACATTCTCATTCAAAGTTGCAAGTTACTATGTAGGAACAAGTTTGAATAGGACTTTCAAAGATGCCCAGATCTGAGCTAAACTTGGTATGTGTCCAACTCCTAGAAATAACTTCATGTCCCAACTCCCATACTTCCAGCTAGTAAGGATCACATAATTCCTAACAAAGTTTTGACACAGATTCCCAATTCGGGCGTTCAGAACATATAGCACGTTGCTTTAAGCAAGCACATACTCATTCAAAGTCGCAAGTTACTATGTAGGAACAAGTTTGTATAGGTATTTCAAAGATGCCCAGAACTGTGTTAAACTTGGTATGTGTCCAACTCCTAGAAATACCTTCATGCCCCAACTCACTTACTTCCAGATAGTAAGGATCACATAATTCCTAACAAAGTTTTGACACAGAATCCCTACTCGGGCATTCAGAACATATAGCACGTTGCTGTAAGCAAGCACATTCTCATTCAAAGTTGCAAGTTACTATGTAGGAACAAGTTTGTATAGGTATTTCAAAGATGCCCAGAACTGAACTAAACTTGGTATGTGTCCAACTCCTAGAAATAACTTCATGCCCCAACTCCCTTACTTCCAGCTAGTAAGGATCACATAATTCCTAACAAAGTTTTGACACAGATTCCCAATTCGGGCATTCAGAAAATATAGCACGTTGCTGTAAGCAAGCTCATTCTCATTCAAAGTTGCAAGTTACTATGTAGGTACAAGTTTGTATAGGTATTTCAAATATGCCCAGAACTGAGCTAAACTTGGTATGTGTCCAACTCCTAGAAATAACTTCATGCCCCATCTCCCTTACTTCCATCTAGTAAGGATCACATAATTCCTAACAAGGTTTTGACACAGATTCCCAATTCGGGCATTCAGAACATAAAGCACGTTGCTGTAAGCAAGCACATTCTCATTCAAAGTTGCAAGTTACTATGTAGGAACAAGTTTGTATAGGTATTTCAAAGATGCCCAGAACTGTGCTAAACTTGGTATGTGTCCAACTCCTAGAAATACCTTCATGCCCCAACTCCCTTACTTCCAGCTGGTAAGGATCACATAATTCCTAACAAAGTTTTGACACAGATTCCCAATTCGGGCATTCAGAACATATAGCACGTTGCTGTAAGCAAGCACATTCTCATTCAAAGTTGCAAGTTACTATGTAGGAACAAGTTTGTATAGGTATTTCAAAGATGCCCAGAACTGTGCTAAACTTGGTATGTGTCCAACTCCTAGAAATACCTTCATGCCCCAACTCACTTACTTCCAGCTAGTAAGGATCACATAATTCCTAACAAAGTTTTGACACAGAATCCCTATTCGGGCATTCAGAACATATAGCACGTTGCTGTAAGCAAGCACATTCTCATTGAAAGTTGCAAGTTACTATGTAGGAACAAGTTTGTATAGGTATTTCAAAGATGCCCAGAACTGAGCTAAAGGTTGTATGTGTCCAACCTCTAGAAATAACTTCACCTCCCAACTCCCTTACTTCCAGCTAGTAAGGATCACATAATTCCTAACAAAGTTTTGACACAGATTCCCAATTCGGGCATTCAGAACATATAGCACGTTGCTGTAAGCAAGCACATTCTCATTCAAAGTTGCAAGTTACTATGTAGGAACAAGTTTGTATAGGTATTTCAAAGATGCCCAGAACTGAGCTAAACTTGGTATGTGTCCAACTCCTAGAAATAACTTCATGCCCCATCTCCCTTACATCCAGCTAGTAAGGATCACATAATTCCTAACAAAGTTATGACACAGATTCCCAATTTGGGCATTCAGAACATATAGCACGTTGCTGTAAGCAAGCACATTCTCATTCAAAGTTGCAAGTTACCATGTAGGAACATGTTTGTATAGGTATTTCAAAGATGCCCAGAACTGTGCTAAACTTGGTATGTATCCAACTCCTAGAAATACCTTCATGCCCCATCTCCCTTAATTCCAGCTAGTAAGGATCACATAATTCCTAACAAATTTTGACACAGATTCCCTATTCGGGCATTCAGAACATATAGCACGTTGCTGTAAGCAAGCACCTTCTCATTCAAAGTTGCAAGTTACTATGTAGGAACAAGTTTGTATAGGTGTTTCAAAGATGCTCAGAACTGAGTTAAACTTGGTATGTGTCCAACTCCTAGAAATAACTTCATGCCCCATCTCCCTTACTTCCAGCTAGTAAGGATCTCATAATTCCTAACAAAGTTTTGACACAGATTCCCAATTCGGGCATTCAGAACATATAGCACGTTGCTGTAAGCAAGCACATTCTCATTCAAAGTTGCAAGTTACTATGTAGGAACAAGTTTGAATAGGACTTTCAAAGATGCCCAGAACTGAGATAACTTGGTATGTGTCCAACTCCTAGAAATAACTTCACCTCCCAACTCCCTTACTTCCAGCTAGTAAGGATCACATAATTCCTAACAAAGTTTTGACACAGATTCCCAATTCGGGCATTCAGAACATATAGCACGTTGCTTTAAGCAAGCACATTCTCATTCAAAGTTGCAAGTTACTATGTAGGAACAAGTTTGTATAGGTATTTCAAAGATGCCCAGAACTGTGCTAAACTTGGTATGTGTCCAACTCCTAGAAATACCTTCATGCCCCAACTCCGTTACTTCCAGCTAGTAAGGATCACATAATTCCTAACAAAGTTTTGACACAGATTCCCAATTCGGGCATTCAGAACATATAGCACGTTGCTGTAAGCAAGCACATTCTCATTCAAAGTTGCAAGTTACTATGTAGGAACAAGTTTGTATAGGTATTTCAAAGATGCCCAGAACTGAGCTAAACTTGGTATGTGTCCAACTCCTAGAAATAACTTCATGCCCCAACTCCCTTACTTCCAGCTAGTAAGGATCACATAATTCCTAACAATGTTTTGACACAGATTCCCAATTCGGGCATTCAGAACATATAGCACGTTGCTGTAAGCAAGCACATTCTCATTCAAAGTTGCAAGTTACTATGTAGGAACAAGTTTGTATAGGTATTTCAAAGATGCCCAGAACTGTGCTAAACTTGGTATGTGTCCAACTCCTAGAAATACCTTCATGCCCCAACTCCCTTACTTCTAGCTAGTAAGGATCACATAGTTCCTAACAAAGTTTTGACACAGATTCCCTATTCGAGCATTCAGAACATATAGCACGTTGCTGTAAGCAAGCACATTCTCATTCAAAGTTGCAAGTTACTATGTAGGAACAAGTTTGTATAGGTATTTCAAAGATGCCCAGAACTGTGCTAAACTTGGTATGTGTCCAACTCCTAGAAATACCTTCATGCCCCAACTTCCTTACTTCCAGCTAGTAAGGATCACATAATTCCTAACAAAGTTTTGACACAGATTCCCAATTCGCGCATTCAGAACATATAGCACGTTGCTGTAAGCAAGCACATTCTCATTCAAAGTTGCAAGTTACTATGTAGGAACAAGTTTGTATAGGTGTTTTAAAGATGCTCAGAACTGAGCTAAACTTGGTATGTGTCCAACTCCTAGAAATAACTTCATGCCCCATCTCCCTTACTTCCAGCTAGTAAGGATCACATAATTCCTAACAAAGTTTTGACACAGATTCCCTATTCGGGCATTCAGAACATATAGCACGTTGCTGTAAGCAAGCACATTCTCATTCAAAGTTGCAAGTTACTATGTAGGAACAAGTTTGTATAGGTGTTTCAAAGATGCTCAGAACTGAGTTAAACTTGGTATGTGTCCAACTCCTAGAAATAACTTCATGCCCCATCTCCCTTACTTCCAGCTAGTAAGGATCACATAATTCCTAACAAAGTTTTGACACAGATTCCCAATTCGGGCATTCAGAACATATAGCACGTTGCTGTAAGCAAGCACATTCTCATTCAAAGTTGCAAGTTACTATGTAGGAACAAGTTTGAATAGGACTTTCAAAGATGCCCAGAACTGAGATAACTTGGTATGTGTCCAACTCCTAGAAATAACTTCACCTCCCAACTCCCTTACTTCCAGCTAGTAAGGATCACATAATTCCTAACAAAGTTTTGACACAGATTCCCAATTCGGGCATTCAGAACATATAGCACGTTGCTGTAAGCAAGCACATTCTCATTCAAAGTTGCAAGTTACTATGTAGGAACAAGTTTGTATAGGTATTTCAAAGATGCCCAGAACTGTGCTAAACTTGGTATGTGTCCAACTCCTAGAAATACCTTCATGCCCCAACTCCGTTACTTCCAGCTAGTAAGGATCACATAATTCCTAACAAAGTTTTGACACAGATTCCCAATTCGGGCATTCAGAACATATAGCACGTTGCAGTAAGCAAGCACATTCTCATTCAAAGTTGCAAGTTACTATGTAGGAACAAGTTTGTATAGGTATTTCAAAGATGCCCAGAACTGAGCTAAACTTGGTATGTGTCCAACTCCTAGAAATAACTTCATGCCCCAACTCCCTTACTTCCAGCTAGTAAGGATCACATAATTCCTAACAATGTTTTGACACAGATTCCCAATTCGGGCATTCAGAACATATAGCACGTTGCTGTAAGCAAGCACATTCTCATTCAAAGTTGCAAGTTACTATGTAGGAACAAGTTTGTATAGGTATTTCAAAGATGCCCAGAACTGTGCTAAACTTGGTATGTGTCCAACTCCTAGAAATACCTTCATGCCCCAACTCCCTTACTTCTAGCTAGTAAGGATCACATAGTTCCTAACAAAGTTTTGACACAGATTCCCTATTCGAGCATTCAGAACATATAGCACGTTGCTGTAAGCAAGCACATTCTCATTCAAAGTTGCAAGTTACTATGTAGGAACAAGTTTGTATAGGTATTTCAAAGATGCCCAGAACTGTGCTAAACTTGGTATGTGTCCAACTCCTAGAAATACCTTCATGCCCCAACTTCCTTACTTCCATCTAGTAAGGATCACATAATTCCTAACAAAGTTTTGACACAGATTCCCAATTCGGGCATTCAGAACATATAGCACGTTGCTGTAAGCAAGCACATTCTCATTCAAAGTTGCAAGTTACTATGTAGGAACAAGTTTGAATAGGACTTTCAAAGATGCCCAGAACTGAGATAACTTGGTATGTGTCCAACTCCTAGAAATAACTTCACCTCCCAACTCCCTTACTTCCAGCTAGTAAGGATCACATAATTCCTAACAAAGTTTTGACACAGATTCTCAATTCGGGCATTCAGAACATATAGCACGTTGCTGTAAGCAAGCACATTCTCATTCAAAGTTGCAAGTTACTATGTAGGAACAAGTTTGTATAGGTATTTCAAAGATGCCCAGAACTGTGCTAAACTTGGTATGTGTCCAACTCCTAGAAATACCTTCATGCCCCAACTCCGTTACTTCCAGCTAGTAAGGATCACATAATTCCTAACAAAGTTTTGACACAGATTCCCAATTCGGGCATTCAGAACATATAGCACGTTGCTGTAAGCAAGCACATTCTCATTCAAAGTTGCAAGTTACTATGTAGGAACAAGTTTGTATAGGTATTTCAAAGATGCCCAGAACTGAGCTAAACTTGGTATGTGTCCAACTCCTAGAAATAACTTCATGACCCATCTCCCTTACTTCCAGCTAGTAAGGATCACATAATTCCTAACAAAGTTTTGACACAGATTCCCAATTCGGGCATTCAGAACATATAGCACGTTGCTGTAAGCAAGCACATTCTCATTCAAAGTTGCAAGTTACTATGTAGGAACAAGTTTGTATAGGTATTTCAAAGATGCCCAGAACTGTGCTAAACTTGGTATGTGTCCAACTCCTAGAAATACCTTCATGCCCCAACTCCCTTACTTCTAGCTAGTAAGGATCACATAGTTCCTAACAAAGTTTTGACACAGATTCCCTATTCGAGCATTCAGAACATATAGCACGTTGCTGTAAGCAAGCACATTCTCATTCAAAGTTGCAAGTTACTATGTAGGAACAAGTTTGTATAGGTATTTCAAAGATGCCCAGAACTGTGCTAAACTTGGTATGTGTCCAACTCCTAGAAATACCTTCATGCCCCAACTTCCTTACTTCCAGCTAGTAAGGATCACATAATTCCTAACAAAGTTTTGACACAGATTCCCAATTCGGGCATTCAGAACATATAGCACGTTGCTGTAAGCAAGCACATTCTCATTCAAAGTTGCAAGTTACTATGTAGGAACAAGTTTGTATAGGTGTTTTAAAGATGCTCAGAACTGAGCTAAACTTGGTATGTGTCCAACTCCTAGAAATAACTTCATGCCCCATCTCCCTTACTTCCAGCTAGTAAGGATCACATAATTCCTAACAAAGTTTTGACACAGATTCCCAATTCGGGCATTCAGAAGATATAGCACGTTGCTGTAAGCAAGCACATTCTCATTCAAAGTTGCAAGTTACTATGTAGGAACAAGTTTGAATAGGACTTTAAAAGATGCCCAGAACTGAGCTAAACTTTGTATGTGTCCAACTCCTAGAAATAACTTCATGCGCCAACTCCCTTACTTCCAGCTAGTAAGGATCACATAATTCCTAACAAAGTTTTGACACAGATTCCCAATTCGGGCATTCAGAACATATAGCACGTTGCTTTAAGCAAGCACATTCTCATTCAAAGTTGCAAGTTACTATGTAGGAACAAGTTTGTATAGGTATTTCAAAGATGCCCAAAACTGAGCTAAACTTGGTATGTGTCCAACTCCTAGAAATACCTTTATGCCCCAACTCCCTTACTTCTAGCTAGTAAGGATCACATAATTCCTAACAAAGATTTGACACAGATTCCCAATTCGGGAATTCAGAACATATAGCACGTTGCTGTAAGCAAGCACATTCTCATTCAAAGTTGCAAGTTACTATGTAGGAACATGTTTGTATAGGTATTTCAAAGATGCCCAGAACTGTGCTAAACTTGGTATGTGTCCAACTCCTAGAAATACCTTCATGCCCCAACTCCCTTACTTCCAGCTAGTAAGGATCACATAATTCCTAACAAAGTTTTGACACAGATTCCCTATTCGGGCATTCAGAACATATAGCACGTTGCTGTAAGCAAGCACATTCTCATTCAAAGTTGCAAGTTACTATGTAGGAACAAGTTTGTCTAGGTGTTTCAAAGATGCTCAGAACTGAGCTAAACTTGGTATGTGTCCAACTCCTAGAAATAACTTCATGCCCCATCTCCCTTACTTCCAGCTAGTAAGGATCACATAATTCCTAACAAAGTTTTGACACTGATTCCCAATTCGGGCATTCAGAACATATAGCACGTTGCTGTAAGCAAGCACATTCTCATTCAAAGTTGCAAGTTACTATGTAGGAACAAGTTTGAATAGGACTGTCAAAGATGCCCAGAACTGAGC
The DNA here is from genome assembly GCF_020826845.1 of Diceros bicornis minor. Taxonomy (NCBI): domain Eukaryota; kingdom Metazoa; phylum Chordata; class Mammalia; order Perissodactyla; family Rhinocerotidae; genus Diceros; species Diceros bicornis. Next base: position 2,461,020 of record NW_026690876.1, read on the forward strand.
CAAACTTGGTATGTGTCCAACTCCTAGAAATAACTTCATGCCCCAACTCCCTTACTTCCAGCTAGTAAGGATCACATAATTCCTAACAAAGTTTTGACACAGATTCCCAATTCGGGCATTCAGAACATATAGCACGTTTCTGTAAGCAAGCACATTCTCATTCAAAGTTGCAAGTTACTATGTAGGAACAAGTTTGTATAGGTATTTCAAAGATGCCCAGAACTGAGCTAAACTTGGTATGTCCAACTCCTAGAAATAACTTCATGCCCCAACTCCCTTACTTTCAGCTAGTAAGGATCACATAATTCCTAACAAAGATTTGACACAGATTCCCAATTCGGGAATTCAGAACATATAGCACGTTGCTGTAAGCAAGCACATTCTCATTCAAAGTTGCAAGTTACTATGTAGGAACAAGTTTGTATAGGTATTTCAAAGATGCCCAGAACTGTGCTAAACTTGGTATGTGTCCAACTCCTAGAAATACCTTCATGCCCCAACTCCCTTACTTCCAGCTAGTAAGGATCACATAATTCCTAACAAAGTTTTGACACAGATTCCCAATTCGGGCATTCAGAACATATAGCACGTTGCTGTAAGCAAGCACATTCTCATTCAAAGTTGCAAGTTACTATGTAGGAACAAGTTTGTATAGGTATTTCAAAGATGCCCAGAACTGAGCTAAACTTGGTATGTGTCCAACTCCTAGAAATAACTTCATGCCCCATCTCCTTACTTCCAGCTAGTAAGGATCACACAATTCCTAACAAAGTTTTGACACAGATTCCCATTCGGGCATTCAGAACATATAGCACGTTGCTGTAAGCAAGCACGTTCTCATTCAAAGTTGCAAGTTACTATGTAGGAACAAGTTTGTATAGGTATTTCAAAGATGCCCAGAACTGAGCTAAACTTGGTATGTGTCCAACTCCTAGAAATACCTTCATGCCCCAACTCCCTTACTTCCAGCTAGTAAGGATCACATAATTCCTAACAAAGTTTTGACACAGATTCCCAATTCGGGAATTCAGAACATATAGCACGTTGCTGTAAGCAAGCACATTCTCATTCAAGGTTGCAAGATACTATGTAGGAACAAGTTTGTATAGGTATTTCAAAGATGCCCAGAACTCAGCTAAACTTGGTATGTGTCCAACTCCTAGAAATAACTTCATGCCCCAACTCCCTTACTTCCAGCTAGTAAGGATCACATAATTCCTAACAAAGATTTGACACAGATTCCCAATTCGGGAATTCAGAACATATAGCACGTTGCTGTAAGCAAGCACATTCTCATTCAAAGTTGCAAGTTAATAGGTAGGAACAAGTTTGTATAGGTATTTCAAAGATGCCCAGAACTGAGCTAAAATTGGTATGTGTCCAACTCCTAGAAATAACTTCAGGCCCCATCTCCCTTACTTCCAGCTAGTAAGGATCACATAATTCCTAACAAAGTTTTGACACAGATTTCCAATTCGGGAATTCAGAACATATAGCACGTTGCTGTAAGCAAGCACATTCTCATTCAAAGTTGCAAGTTACTATGTAGGAACAAGTTTGTATAGGTATTTCAAAGATGCCCAGAACTGTGCTAAACTTGGTATGTGTCCAACTCCCAGAAATACCTTCATGCCCCAACTCCCTTACTTCCAGCTAGTAAGGATCACATAATTCCTAACAAAGTTTTGACACAGATTCCCTATTCGGGCATTCAGAACATATAGCACGTTGCTGTAAGCAAGCACATTCTCATTCAAAGTTGCAAGTTACTATGTAGGAACAGGTTTGTATAGGTGTTTCAAAGATGCTCAGAACTGAGCTAAACTTGGTATGTGTCCAACTCCTAGAAATACCTTCATGCCCCAACTCCCTTACTTCCAGCTAGTAAGGATCACATAATTCCTAACAAAGTTTTGACACAGATTCCCAATTCGGGCATTCAGAACATATAGCACGTTGCTGTAAGCAAGCACATTCTCATTCAAAGTTGCAAGTTACTATGTAGGAACAAGTTTGTATAGGTATTTCAAAGATGCCCAGAAATGAGCTAAACTTGGTATGTGTCCAACTCCTAGAAATAACTTCATGCCCCAACTCCCTTACTTCCAGCTAGTAAGGATCACATAATTCCTAACAAAGTTTTGACACAGATTCCCAATTCGGGCATTCAGAACATATAGCACGTTGCTGTAAGCAAGCACATTCTCATTCAAAGTTGCAAGTTACTATGTAGGAACAAGTTTGTATAGGTATTTCAAAGATGCCCAGAACTGTGCTAAACTTGGTATGTGTCCAAATCCTAGAAATACCTTCATGCCCCAACTCCCTTACTTCCAGCTAGTAAGGATCACATAATTCCTAACAAAGTTTTGACACAGATTCCCTATTCGGGCATTCAGAACATATAGCACGTTGCTGTAAGCAAGCACATTCTCATTCAAAGTTGCAAGTTACTATGTAGGAACAAGTTTGTATAGGTATTTCAAAGATGCCCAGAACTGTGCTAAACTTGGTATGTGTCCAACTCCTAGAAATACCTTCATGCCCCAACTTCCTTACTTTCAGCTAGTAAGGATCACATAATTCCTAACAAAGTTTTGACACAGATTCCCATTTCGGGCATTCAGAACATATAGCACGTTGCTGTAAGCAAGCACATTCTCATTCAAAGTTGCAAGTTACTATGTAGGAACAAGTTTGTATAGGTGTTTCAAAGATGCTGAGAACTGAGCTAAACTTGGTATGTGTCCAACTCCTAGAAATAACTTCATGCCCCATCTCCCTTACTTCCAGCTAGTAAGGATCACATAATTCCTAACAAAGTTTTGACACAGATTCCCAATTCGGGCATTCAGAACATATAGCACGTTGCTGTAAGCAAGCACATTCTCATTCAAAGTTGCAAGTTACTATGTAGCAACAAGTTTGAATAGGACTTTCAAAGATGCCCAGAACTGAGCTAAACTTGGTATGTGTCCAACTCCTAGAAATAACTTCATGCCCCAACTCCCTTACTTCCAGCTAGTAAGGATCACATAATTCCTAACAAAGTTTTGACACAGATTCCCAATTCGGGCATTCAGAACATATAGCACGTTGCTTTAAGCAAGCACATTCTCATTCAAAGTTGCAAGTTACTATGTAGGAACAAGTTTGTATAGGTATTTCAAAGATGCCCAAAACTGAGCTAAACTTGGTATGTGTCCAACTCCTAGAAATACCTTCATGCCCCAACTCCCTTACTTCCAGCTAGTAAGGATCACATAATTCCTAACAAAATTTTGACACAGATTCCCAATTCGGGAATTCAGAACATATAGCACGTTGCTGTAAGCAAGCACATTCTCATTCAAAGTTGCAAGTTACTATGTAGGAACATGTTTGTATAGGTATTTCAAAGATGCCCAGAACTGTGCTAAACTTGGTAGGTGTCCAACTCCTAGAAACACCTTCATGCCCCAACTCCCTTACTTCCAGCTAGTAAGGATCACATAATTCCTAACAAAGTTCTGACACAGATTCCCTATTCGGGCATTCAGAACATATAGCACGTTGCTGTAAGCAAGCACATTCTCATTCAAAGTTGCAAGTTACTATGTAGGAACAAGTTTGTATAGGTGTTTCAAAGATGCTCAGAACTGAGCTAAACTTGGTATGTGTCCAACTCCTAGAAGTAACTTCATGCCCCATCTCCCTTACTTCCAGCTAGTAAGGATCACATAATTCCTAACAAAGTTTTGACACAGATTCCCAATTCGGGCATTCAGAACATATAGCACGTTGCTGTAAGCAAGCACATTCTCATTCAAAGTTGCAAGTTACTATGTAGGAACAAGTTTGAATAGGACTTTCAAAGATGCCCAGAACTGAGCTAAACTTGGTATGTGTCCAACTCCTAGAAATAACTTCATGCCCCAACTCCCTTACTTCCAGCTAGTAAGGATCACATAATTCCTAACAAAGTTTTGACACAGATTCCCAATTCGGGCATTCAGAACATATAGCACGTTGCTGTAAGCAAGCACATTCTCATTCAAAGTTGCAAGTTACTATGTAGGAACAAGTTTGTATAGGTAATTCAAAGATGCCCAGAACTGAGCTAAACTTGGTATGTCCAACTCCTAGAAATAACTTCATGCCCCAACTCCCTTACTTTCAGCTAGTAAGGATCACATAATTCCTAACAAAGATGTGACACAGATTCCCAATTTGGGAATTCAGAACATATAGCATGTTGCTGTAAGCAAGCACATTCTCATTCAAAGTTGCAAGTTACTATGTAGGAACAAGTTTGTATAGGTATTTCAAAGATGCCCAGAACTGTGCTAAAATTGGTATGTGTCCAACTCCTAGAAATACCTTCATGCCCCAACTCCCTTACTTCCAGCTAGTAAGGATCACATAATTCCTAACAAAGTTTTGACACAGATTCCCAATTCGGGCATTCAGAACATATAGCACGTTGCTGTAAGCAAGCACATTCTCATTCAAAGTTGCAAGTTACTATGTAGGAACAAGTTTGTATAGGTATTTCAAAGATGCCCAGAACTGTGCTAAACTTGGTATGTGTCCAAATCCTAGAAATACCTTCATGCCCCAACTCCCTTACTTCCAGCTAGTAAGGATCACATAATTCCTAACAAAGTTTTGACACAGATTCCCTATTCGGGCATTCAGAACATATAGCACGTTGCTGTAAGCAAGCACATTCTCATTCAAAGTTGCAAGTTACTATGTAGGAACAAGTTTGTATAGGTATTTCAAAGATGCCCAGAACTGTGCTAAACTTGGTATGTGTCCAACTCCTAGAAATACCTTCATGCCCCAACTTCCTTACTTCCAGCTAGTAAGGATCACATAATTCCTAACAAAGTTTTGACACAGATTCCCTATTCGGGCATTCAGAACATATAGCACGTTGCTGTAAGCAAGCACATTCTAATTCAAAGTTGCAAGTTACTATGTAGGAACAAGTTTGTATAGGTGTTTCAAAGATGCTCAGAACTGAGCTAAACTTGGTATGTGTCCAACTCCTAGAAATAACTTCATGCCCCATCTCCCTTACTTCCAGCTAGTAAGGATCACATAATTCCTAACAAAGTTTTGACACAGATTCCCAATTCGGGCATTCAGAACATATAGCACGTTGCTGTAAGCAAGCACATTCTCATTCAAAGTTGCAAGTTACTATGTAGGAACAAGTTTGAATAGGACTTTCAAAGATGCCCAGAACTGAGCTAAACTTGGTATGTGTCCAACTCCTAGAAATAACTTCATGCCCCAACTCCCTTACTTCCAGCTAGTAAGGATCACATAATTCCTAACAAAGTTTTGACACAGATTCACAATTCGGGCATTCAGAACATATAGCACGTTGCTGTAAGCAAGCACATTCTCATTCAAAGTTGCAAGATACTATGTAGGAACAAGTTTGTATAGGTAATTCAAAGATGCCCAGAACTGAGCTAAACTTGGTATGTCCAACTCCTAGAAATAACTTCATGCCCCAACTCCCTTACTTTCAGCTAGTAAGGATCACATAATTCCTAACAAAGATTTGACACAGATTCCCAATTCGGGAATTCAGAACATATAGCATGTTGCTGTAAGCAAGCACATTCTCATTCAAAGTTGCAAGTTACTATGTAGGAACAAGTTTGTATAGGTATTTCAAAGATGCCCAGAACTGTGCTAAACTTGGTATGTGTCCAACTCCTAGAAATACCTTCATGCCCCAACTCCCTTACTTCCAGCTAGTAAGGATCACATAATTCCTAACAAAGTTTTGACACAGATTCCCAATTCGGGCATTCAGAACATATAGCACGTTGCTGTAAGCAAGCACATACTCATTCAAAGTTGCAAGTTACTATGTAGGAACAAGTTTGTATAGGTATTTCAAAGATGCCCAGAACTGAGCTAAACATGGTATGTGTCCAACTCCTAGAAATAACTTCATGCCCCATCTCCCTTACTTCCAGCTAGTAAGGATCACATAATTCCTAACAAAGTTTTGACACAGATTCCCATTCGGGCATTCAGAACATATAGCACGTTGCTGTAAGCAAGCACATTCTCATTCAAAGTTGCAAGTTACTATGTAGGAACAAGTTTGTATAGGTATTTCAAAGATGCCCAGAACTGAGCTAAACTTGGTATGTGTCCAACTCCTAGAAATACCTTCATGCCCCAACTTCCTTACTTCCAGCTAGTAAGGATCACATAATTCCTAACAAAGTTTTGACACAGATTCCCAATTCGGGAATTAAGAACATATAGCACGTTGCTATAAGCAAGCACATTCTCATTCAAAGTTGCAAGTTACTATGTAGGAACAAGTTTGTATAGGTATTTCAAAGATGCCCAGAACTGTGCTAAACTTGGTATGTGTCCAACTCCTAGAAATAACTTCATGCCCCAACTCCCTTACTTTCAGCTAGTAAGGATCACATAATTCCTAACAAAGATTTGACACAGTTTCCCAATTCGGGAATTCAGAACATATAGCACGTTGCTGTAAGCAAGCACATTCTCATTCAAAGTTGCAAGTTACTATGTAGGAACAAGTTTGTATAGGTATTTCAAAGATGCCCAGAACTGTGCTAAACTTGGTATGTGTCCAACTCCTAGAAATACCTTCATGCCCCAACTCCCTTACTTCCAGCTAGTAAGGATCACATAATTCCTAACAAAGTTTTGACACAGATTCCCAATTCGGGCATTCAGAACATATAGCACGTTGCTGTAAGCAAGCACATTCTCATTCAAAGTTGCAAGTTACTATGTAGGAACAAGTTTGTATAGGTATTTCAAAGATGCCCAGAACTGAGCTAAACTTGGTATGTGTCCAACTCCTAGAAATAACTTCATGCCCCATCTCCCTTACTTCCAGCTAGTAAGGATCACATAATTCCTAACAAAGTTTTGACACAGATTCCCATTCGGGCATTCAGAACATATAGCACGTTGCTGTAAGCAAGCACATTCTCATTCAAAGTTGCAAGTTACTATGTAGGAACAAGTTTGTATAGGTATTTCAAAGATGCCAAGAACTGAGCTAAACTTCGTATGTGTCCAACTCCAAGAAATACCTTCATGCCCCAACTTCCTTACTTCCAGCTAGTAAGGATCACATAATTCCTAACAAAGTTTTGACACAGATTCCCAATTCGGGAATTAAGAACATATAGCACGTTGCTGTAAGAAAGCACATTCTCATTCAAAGTTGCAAGTTACTATGTAGGAAGAAGTTTGTATAGGTATTTCAAAGATGCCCAGAACTGTGCTAAACTTGGTATGTGTCCAACTCCTAGAAATACCTTCATGCCCCAACTCCCTTACTTCCAGCTAGTAAGGATCACATAATTCCTAACAAAGTTTTGACACAGATTCCCAATTCGGGCATTCAGAACATATAGCACGTTGCTGTAAGCAAGCACATTCTCATTCAAAGTTGCAAGTTACTATGTAGGAACAAGTTTGTATAGGTGTTTCAAAGATGCTCAGAACTGAGCTAAACTTGGTATGTGTCCAACTCCTAGAAATAACTTCATGCCCCATCTCCCTTACTTCCAGCTAGTAAGGATAACATAATTCCTAACAAAGTTTTGACACAGATTCCCAATTCGGGCATTCAGAACATATAGCACGTTGCTGTAAGCAAGCACATTCTCATTCAAAGTTGCAAGTTACTATGTAGGAACAAGTTTGAATAGGACTTTCAATGATGCCCAGAACTGAGCTAAACTTGGTATGTGTCCAACTCCTAGAAATAACTTCATGCCCCAACTCCCTTACTTCCAGCTACTAAGGATCACATAATTCCTAACAAAGTTTGGACACAGATTCCCAATTCGGGCATTCAGAACATATAGCACGTTTCTGTAAGCAAGCACATTCTCATTCAAAGTTGCAAGATACTATGTAGGAACAAGTTTGTATAGGTATTTCAAAGATGCCCAAAACTGAGCTAAACTTGGTATGTGTCCAACTCCTAGATATAACTTCATGCCCCAACTCCCTTACTTCCAGCTAGTAAGGATCACATAATTCCTAACAAAGTTTTGACACAGATTCCCAATTCGGGCATTCAGAACATATAGTACGTTGCTGTAAGCAAGCACATTCTCATTCAAAGTTGCAAGTTACTATGTAGGAACAAGTTTGTATAGGTATTTCAAAGATGCCGAGAACTGAGCTAAACGTTGTATGTGTCCAACTCCTAGAAATAACTTCATGCCCCATCTCCCTTACTTCCATCTAGTAAGGATCACATAATTCCTAACAAAGTTTTGACACAGATTCCCAATTCGGGCATTCAGATCATATAGCACGTTGCTGTTAGCAAGCACATTCTCATTCAATGTTGCAAGTTACTATGTAGGAACAAGTTTGTATAGGTATTTCAAAGATGCCCAGAACTGAGCTAAACTTGGTATGTGTCCAACTCCTAGAAATAACTTCATGCCCCATCTCCCTTACTTCCAGCTAGTAAGGATCACATAATTCCTAACAAAATTTTGACACAGATTCCCAATTCGGGCATTCAGAACATATAGCACGTTGCTGTAAGCAAGCACATTCTCATTCAAAGTTGCAAGTTACTATGTAGGAACAAGTTTGTATAGGTATTTCAAAGATGCCCAGAACTGAGCTAAACTTGGTATGTGTCCAACTCCTAGAAATAACTTCATGCCCCATCTCCCTTACTTCCAGCTAGTAAGGATCACATAATTCCTAACAAAGTTTTGACACAGATTCCCAATTCGGGCATTCAGAACATATAGCACGTTGCTGTAAGCAAGCACATTCTCATTCAAAGTTGCAAGTTACCATGTAGGAACAAGTTTGTATAGGTATTTCAAAGATGCCCAGAACTGAGCTAACTTGGTATGTCTCCAACTCCTAGAAATAACTTCATGCCCCATCTCCCTTACTTCCATCTAGTAAGGATCACATAATTCCTAACAAAGTTTTGACACAGATTCCCAATTCGGGCATTCAGAACATATAGCACGTTGCTGTAAGCAAGCACATTCTCATTCAAATTTGCAAGTTACTATGTAGGAACAAGTTTGTATAGGTATTTCAAAGATGCCCAGAACTGTGCTAAACTTGGTTTGTGTCCAACTCCTAGAAATACCATCATGCCCCAACTCACTTACTTCCAGCCAGTAAGGATCACATAATTCCTAACAAAGTTTTGACACAGATTCCCTATTCGGGCATTCAGAACATATAGCACGATGCTGTAAGCAAGCACATTCTCATTCAAAGTTGCAAGTTACTATGTAGGAACAAGTTTGTATAGGTATTTCAAAGATGCCCAGAACTGAGCTAAACTTGGTATGTCTCCAACTCCTAGAAATAACTTCTTGCCCCATTTCCCTTACTTCCAGCTAGTAAGGATCACATAATTCCTACAAAATTTTGACACAGATTCCCAATTCGGGCATTCAGAACATATAGCACGTTGCTCTAAGCAAGCACATTCTCATTCAAAGTTGCAAGTTACTATGTAGGAACAAGTTTGTATAGGTATTTCAAAGATGCCCAGAACTGAGCTAAACTTGGTATGTGTCCAACTCCTAGAAATAACTTCATGCCCCATCTCCCTTACTTCCATCTAGTAAGGATCACATAATTCTTAACAAATTTTTGACACAGATTCCCAATTCGGGCATTCAGAACATATAGCACGTTGCTGTAAGCAAGCTCATTCTCATTCAAAGTTGCAAGTTACTATGTAGGAACAAGTTTGTATAGGTATTTCAAAGATGCTCAAAACTGAGCTAAACTTGGTATGTGTCCAACTCCTAGAAATAACTTCATGCCCCATCTCCCTTACTTCCAGCTAGTAAGGATCACATAATTCCTAACAAAGTTTTGACACAGATACCCAATTCGGGCATTCAGAACATATAGCACGTTGCTGTAAGCAAGCACATTGTCATTCAAAGTTGCAAGTTACTATGTAGGAACAAGTTTGTATAGGTATTTCAAAGATGACCAGAACTGTGCTAAACTTGGTATGTGTCCAACTCCTAGAAATAACTTCATGCCCCATCTCCCTTACTTCCAGCTAGTAAGGATCACATAATTCCTAACAAAGTTTTGACACAGATTCCCAATTCGGGCATTCAGAACATATAGCACGTTGCTGTAAGCAAGCACATTCTCATTCAAAGTTGCAAGTTACTATGTAGGAACAAGTTTGAATAGGACTTTCAAAGATGCCCAGAACTGAGCTAAACTTGGTATGTCTCCAACTCCTAGAAATAACTTCATGCCCCAACTCCCTTACTTCCAGCTAGTAAGGATCACATAATTCCTAACAAAGTTTTGACACAGATTCCCAATTCGGGCATTCAGAACATATAGCACGTTGCTGTAAGCAAGCACATTCTCTTTCAAAGTTGCAAGTTACTATGTAGGAACAAGTTTGTATAGGTATTTCAAAGATGCCCAGAACTGAGCTAAACCTGGTATGTCCAACTCCTAGAAATAACTTCATGCCCCAACTCCCTTACTTTCAGCTAGTAAGGATCACATAATTCCTAACAAAGATTTGACACAGATTCCCAATTCGGGAATTCAGAACATATAGCATGTTGCTGTAAGCAAGCACATTCTCATTCAAAGTTGCAAGTTACTATGTAGGAACATGTTTGTATAGGTATTTCAAAGATGCCCAGAACTGTGCTAAACTTGGTATGTGTCCAACTCCTAGAAATACCTTCATGCCCCAACTCCCTTACTTCCAGCTAGTAAGGATCACATAATTCCTAACAAAGTTTTGACACAGATTCCCAATTCGGGCATTCAGAACATATAGCACGTTGCTGTAAGCAAGCACATTCTCATTCAAAGTTGCAAGTTACTATGTAGGAACAAGTTTGTATAGGTAATTCAAAGATGCCCAGAACTGAGCTAAACTTGGTATGTCCAACTCCTAGAAATAACTTCATGCCCCAACTCCCTTACTTTCAGCTAGTAAGGATCACATAATTCCTAACAAAGATGTGACACAGATTCCCAATTCGGGAATTCAGAACATATAGCATGTTGCTGTAAGCAAGCACATTCTCATTCAAAGTTGCAAGTTACTATGTAGGAACAAGTTTGTATAGGTATTTCAAAGATGCCCAGAACTGTGCTAAACTTGGTATGTGTCCAACTCCTAGAAATACCTTCATGCCCCAACTCCCTTACTTCCAGCTAGTAAGGATCACATAATTCCTAACAAAGTTTTGACACAGATTCCCAATTCGGGCATTCAGAACATATAGCACGTTGCTGTAAGCAAGCACATTCTCATTCAAAGTTGCAAGTTACTATGTAGGAACAAGTTTGTATAGGTATTTCAAAGATGCCCAGAACTGTGCTAAACTTGGTATGTGTCCAAATCCTAGAAATACCTTCATGCCCCAACTCCCTTACTTCCAGCTAGTAAGGATCACATAATTCCTAACAAAGTTTTGACACAGATTCCCTATTCGGGCATTCAGAACATATAGCACGTTGCTGTAAGCAAGCACATTCTCATTCAAAGTTGCAAGTTACTATGTAGGAACAAGTTTGTATAGGTATTTCAAAGATGCCCAGAACTGTGCTAAACTTGGTATGTGTCCAACTCCTAGAAATACCTTCATGCCCCAACTTCCTTACTTCCAGCTAGTAAGGATCACATAATTCCTAACAAAGTTTTGACACAGATTCCCTATTCGGGCATTCAGAACATATAGCACGTTGCTGTAAGCAAGCACATTCTCATTCAAAGTTGCAAGTTACTATGTAGGAACAAGTTTGTATAGGTGTTTCAAAGATGCTCAGAACTGAGCTAAACTTGGTATGTGTCCAACTCCTAGAAATAACTTCATGCCCCATCTCCCTTACTTCCAGCTAGTAAGGATCACATAATTCCTAACAAAGTTTTGACACAGATTCCCAATTCGGGCATTCAGAACATATAGCACGTTGCTGTAAGCAAGCACATTCTCATTCAAAGTTGCAAGTTACTATGTAGGAACAAGTTTGAATAGGACTTTCAAAGATGCCCAGAACTGAGCTAAACTTGGTATGTGTCCAACTCCTAGAAATAACTTCATGCCCCAACTCCCTTACTTCCAGCTAGTAAGGATCACATAATTCCTAACAAAGTTTTGACACAGATTCCCAATTCGGGCATTCAGAACATATAGCACGTTGCTGTAAGCAAGCACATTCTCATTCAAAGTTGCAAGATACTATGTAGGAACAAGTTTGTATAGGTAATTCAAAGATGCCCAGAACTGAGCTAAACTTGGTATGTCCAACTCCTAGAAATAACTTCATGCCCCAACTCCCTTACTTTCAGCTAGTAAGGATCACATAATTCCTAACAAAGATTTGACACAGATTCCCAATTCGGGAATTCAGAACATATAGCATGTTGCTGTAAGCAAGCACATTCTCATTCAAAGTTGCAAGTTACTATGTAGGAACAAGTTTGTATAGGTATTTCAAAGATGCCCAGAACTGTGCTAAACTTGGTATGTGTCCAACTCCTAGAAATACCTTCATGCCCCAACTCCCTTACTTCCAGCTAGTAAGGATCACATAATTCCTAACAAAGTTTTGACACAGATTCCCAATTCGGGCATTCAGAACATATAGCACGTTGCTGTAAGCAAGCACATACTCATTCAAAGTTGCAAGTTACTATGTAGGAACAAGTTTGTATAGGTATTTCAAAGATGCCCAGAACTGAGCTAAACATGGTATGTGTCCAACTCCTAGAAATAACTTCATGCCCCATCTCCCTTACTTCCAGCTAGTAAGGATCACATAATTCCTAACAAAGTTTTGACACAGATTCCCATTCGGGCATTCAGAACATATAGCACGTTGCTGTAAGCAAGCACATTCTCATTCAAAGTTGCAAGTTACTATGTAGGAACAAGTTTGTATAGGTATTTCAAAGATGCTCAAAACTGAGCTAAACTTGGTATGTGTCCAACTCCTAGAAATAACTTCATGCCCCATCTCCCTTACTTCCAGCTAGTAAGGATCACATAATTCCTAACAAAGTTTTGACACAGATACCCAATTCGGGCATTCAGAACATATAGCACGTTGCTGTAAGCAAGCACATTGTCATTCAAAGTTGCAAGTTACTATGTAGGAACAAGTTTGTATAGGTATTTCAAAGATGACCAGAACTGTGCTAAACTTGGTATGTGTCCAACTCCTAGAAATAACTTCATGCCCCATCTCCCTTACTTCCAGCTAGTAAGGATCACATAATTCCTAACAAAGTTTTGACACAGATTCCCAATTCGGGCATTCAGAACATATAGCACGTTGCTGTAAGCAAGCACATTCTCATTCAAAGTTGCAAGTTACTATGTAGGAACAAGTTTGAATAGGACTTTCAAAGATGCCCAGAACTGAGCTAAATTTGGTATGTCTCCAACTCCTAGAAATAACTTCATGCCCCAACTCCCTTACTTCCAGCTAGTAAGGATCACATAATTCCTAACAAAGTTTTGACACAGATTCCCAATTCGGGCATTCAGAACATATAGCACGTTGCTGTAAGCAAGCACATTCTCTTTCAAAGTTGCAAGTTACTATGTAGGAACAAGTTTGTATAGGTATTTCAAAGATGCCCAGAACTGAGCTAAACTTGGTATGTCCAACTCCTAGAAATAACTTCATGCCCCAACTCCCTTACTTTCAGCTAGTAAGGATCACATAATTCCTAACAAAGATTTGACACAGATTCCCAATTCGGGAATTCAGAACATATAGCACGTTGCTGTAAGCAAGCACATTCTCATTCAAAGTTGCAAGTTACTATGTAGGAACAAGTTTGTATAGGTATTTCAAAGATGCCCAGAACTGTGCTAAACTTGGTATGTGTCCAACTCCTAGAAATACCTTCATGCCCCAACTCCCTTACTTCCAGCTAGTAAGGATCACATAATTCCTAACAAAGTTTTGACACAGATTCCCAATTCGGGCATTCAGAACATATAGCACGTTGCTGTAAGCAAGCACATTCTCATTCAAAGTTGCAAGTTACTATGTAGGAACAAGTTTGTATAGGTAATTCAAAGATGCCCAGAACTGAGCTAAACTTGGTATGTCCAACTCCTAGAAATAACTTCATGCCCCAACTCCCTTACTTTCAGCTAGTAAGGATCACATAATTCCTAACAAAGATGTGACACAGATTCCCAATTCGGGAATTCAGAACATATAGCATGTTGCTGTAAGCAAGCACATTCTCATTCAAAGTTGCAAGTTACTATGTAGGAACAAGTTTGTATAGGTATTTCAAAGATGCCCAGAACTGTGCTAAACTTGGTATGTGTCCAACTCCTAGAAATACCTTCATGCCCCAACTCCCTTACTTCCAGCTAGTAAGGATCACATAATTCCTAACAAAGTTTTGACACAGATTCCCAATTCGGGCATTCAGAACATATAGCACGTTGCTGTAAGCAAGCACATTCTCATTCAAAGTTGCAAGTTACTATGTAGGAACAAGTTTGTATAGGTATTTCAAAGATGCCCAGAACTGTGCTAAACTTGGTATGTGTCCAAATCCTAGAAATACCTTCATGCCCCAACTCCCTTACTTCCAGCTAGTAAGGATCACATAATTCCTAACAAAGTTTTGACACAGATTCCCTATTCGGGCATTCAGAACATATAGCACGTTGCTGTAAGCAAGCACATTCTCATTCAAAGTTGCAAGTTACTATGTAGGAACAAGTTTGTATAGGTATTTCAAAGATGCCCAGAACTGTGCTAAACTTGGTATGTGTCCAACTCCTAGAAATACCTTCATGCCCCAACTTCCTTACTTCCAGCTAGTAAGGATCACATAATTCCTAACAAAGTTTTGACACAGATTCCCTATTCGGGCATTCAGAACATATAGCACGTTGCTGTAAGCAAGCACATTCTCATTCAAAGTTGCAAGTTACTATGTAGGAACAAGTTTGTATAGGTGTTTCAAAGATGCTCAGAACTGAGCTAAACTTGGTATGTGTCCAACTCCTAGAAATAACTTCATGCCCCATCTCCCTTACTTCCAGCTAGTAAGGATCACATAATTCCTAACAAAGTTTTGACACAGATTCCCAATTCGGGCATTCAGAACATATAGCACGTTGCTGTAAGCAAGCACATTCTCATTCAAAGTTGCAAGTTACTATGTAGGAACAAGTTTGAATAGGACTTTCAAAGATGTCCAGAACTGAGCTAAACTTGGTATGTGTCCAACTCCTAGAAATAACTTCATGCCCCAACTCCCTTACTTCCAGCTAGTAAGGATCACATAATTCCTAACAAAGTTTTGACACAGATTCCCAATTCGGGAATTAAGAACATATAGCACGTTGCTATAAGCAAGCACATTCTCATTCAAAGTTGCAAGTTACTATGTAGGAACAAGTTTGTATAGGTATTTCAAAGATGCCCAGAACTGTGCTAAACTTGGTATGTGTCCAACTCCTAGAAATACCTTCATGCCCCAACTCCCTTACTTCCAGCTAGTAAGGATCACATAATTCCTAACAAAGTTTTGACACAGATTCCCAATTCGGGCATTCAGAACATATAGCACGTTGCTGTAAGCAAGCACATACTCATTCAAAGTTGCAAGTTACTATGTAGGAACAAGTTTGTATAGGTATTTCAAAGATGCCCAGAACTGAGCTAAACATGGTATGTGTCCAACTCCTAGAAATAACTTCATGCCCCATCTCCCTTACTTCCAGCTAGTAAGGATCACATAATTCCTAACAAAGTTTTGACACAGATTCCCATTCGGGCATTCAGAACATATAGCACGTTGCTGTAAGCAAGCACATTCTCATTCAAAGTTGCAAGTTACTATGTAGGAACAAGTTTGTATAGGTATTTAAAAGATGCCCAGAACTGAGCTAAACTTGGTATGTGTCCAACTCCTAGAAATACCTTCATGCCCCAACTTCCTTACTTCCAGCTAGTAAGGATCACATAATTCCTAACAAAGTTTTGACACAGATTCCCAATTCGGGAATTAAGAACATATAGCACGTTGCTATAAGCAAGCACATTCTCATTCAAAGTTGCAAGTTACTATGTAGGAACAAGTTTGTATAGGTATTTCAAAGATGCCCAGAACTGTGCTAAACTTGGTATGTGTCCAACTCCTAGAAATACCTTCATGCCCCAACTCCCTTACTTCCAGCTAGTAAGGATCACATAATTCCTAACAAAGTTTTGACACAGATTCCCAATTCGGGCATTCAGAACATATAGCACGTTGCTGTAAGCAAGCACATACTCATTCAAAGTTGCAAGTTACTATGTAGGAACAAGTTTGTATAGGTATTTCAAAGATGCCCAGAACTGAGCTAAACATGGTATGTGTCCAACTCCTAGAAATAACTTCATGCCCCATCTCCCTTACTTCCAGCTAGTAAGGATCACATAATTCCTAACAAAGTTTTGACACAGATTCCCATTCGGGCATTCAGAACATATAGCACGTTGCTGTAAGCAAGCACATTCTCATTCAAAGTTGCAAGTTACTATGTAGGAACAAGTTTGTATAGGTATTTAAAAGATGCCCAGAACTGAGCTAAACTTGGTATGTGTCCAACTCCTAGAAATACCTTCATGCCCCAACTTCCTTACTTCCAGCTAGTAAGGATCACATAATTCCTAACAAAGTTTTGACACAGATTCCCAATTCGGGAATTAAGAACATATAGCACGTTGCTATAAGCAAGCACATTCTCATTCAAAGTTGCAAGTTACTATGTAGGAACAAGTTTGTATAGGTATTTCAAAGATGCCCAGAACTGTGCTAAACTTGGTATGTGTCCAACTCCTAGAAATAACTTCATGCCCCAACTCCCTTACTTTCAGCTAGTAAGGATCACATAATTCCTAACAAAGATTTGACACAGTTTCCCAATTCGGGAATTCAGAACATATAGCACGTTGCTGTAAGCAAGCACATTCTCATTCAAAGTTGCAAGTTACTATGTAGGAACAAGTTTGTATAGGTATTTCAAAGATGCCCAGAACTGTGCTAAACTTGGTATGTGTCCAACTCCTAGAAATACCTTCATGCCCCAACTCCCTTACTTCCAGCTAGTAAGGATCACATAATTCCTAACAAAGTTTTGACACAGATTCCCAATTCGGGCATTCAGAACATATAGCACGTTGCTGTAAGCAAGCACATTCTCATTCAAAGTTGCAAGTTACTATGTAGGAACAAGTTTGTATAGGTATTTCAAAGATGCCCAGAACTGAGCTAAACTTGGTATGTGTCCAACTCCTAGAAATAACTTCATGCCCCATCTCCCTTACTTCCAGCTAGTAAGGATCACATAATTCCTAACAAAGTTTTGACACAGATTCCCAATTCGGGCATTCAGAACATATAGCACGTTGCTGTAAGCAAGCACATTCTCATTCAAAGTTGCAAGTTACTATGTAGGAACAAGTTTGTATAGGTGTTTCAAAGATGCTCAGAACTGAGCTAAACTTGGTATGTGTCCAACTCCTAGAAATAACTTCATGCCCCATCTCCCTTACTTCCAGCTAGTAAGGATAACATAATTCCTAACAAAGTTTTGACACAGATTCCCAATTCGGGCATTCAGAACATATAGCACGTTGCTGTAAGCAAGCACATTCTCATTCAAAGTTGCAAGTTACTATGTAGGAACAAGTTTGAATAGGACTTTCAATGATGCCCAGAACTGAGCTAAACTTGGTATGTGTCCAACTCCTAGAAATAACTTCATGCCCCAACTCCCTTACTTCCAGCTACTAAGGATCACATAATTCCTACAAAGTTTTGACACAGATTCCCAATTCGGGCATTCAGAACATATAGCACGTTTCTGTAAGCAAGCACATTCTCATTCAAAGTTGCAAGATACTATGTAGGAACAAGTTTGTATAGGTATTTCAAAGATGCCCAAAACTGAGCTAAACTTGGTATGTGTCCAACTCCTAGAAATAACTTCATGCCCCAACTCCCTTACTTCCAGCTAGTAAGGATCACATAATTCCTAACAAAGTTTTGACACAGATTCCCAATTCGGGCATTCAGAACATATAGTACGTTGCTGTAAGCAAGCACATTCTCATTCAAAGTTGCAAGTTACTATGTAGGAACAAGTTTGTATAGGTATTTCAAAGATGCCGAGAACTGAGCTAAACGTTGTATGTGTCCAACTCCTAGAAATAACTTCATGCCCCATCTCCCTTACTTCCATCTAGTAAGGATCACATAATTCCTAACAAAGTTTTGACACAGATTCCCAATTCGGGCATTCAGATCATATAGCACGTTGCTGTAAGCAAGCACATTCTCATTCAATGTTGCAAGTTACTATGTAGGAACAAGTTTGTATAGGTATTTCAAAGATGCCCAGAACTGAGCTAAACTTGGTATGTGTCCAACTCCTAGAAATAACTTCATGCCCCATCTCCCTTACTTCCAGCTAGTAAGGATCACATAATTCCTAACAAAATTTTGACACAGATTCCCAATTCGGGCATTCAGAACATATAGCACGTTGCTGTAAGCAAGCACATTCTCATTCAAAGTTGCAAGTTACTATGTAGGAACAAGTTTGTATAGGTATTTCAAAGATGCCCAGAACTGAGCTAAACTTGGTATGTGTCCAACTCCTAGAAATAACTTCATGCCCCATCTCCCTTACTTCCAGCTAGTAAGGATCACATAATTCCTAACAAAGTTTTGACACAGATTCCCAATTCGGGCATTCAGAACATATACCACGTTGCTGTAAGCAAGCACATTCTCATTCAAAGTTGCAAGTTACCATGTAGGAACAAGTTTGTATAGGTATTTCAAAGATGCCCAGAACTGAGCTAACTTGGTATGTCTCCAACTCCTAGAAATAACTTCATGCCCCATCTCCCTTACTTCCATCTAGTAAGGATCACATAATTCCTAACAAAGTTTTGACACAGATTCCCAATTCGGGCATTCAGAACATATAGCACGTTGCTGTAAGCAAGCACATTCTCATTCAAATTTGCAAGTTACTATGTAGGAACAAGTTTGTATAGGTATTTCAAAGATGCCCAGAACTGTGCTAAACTTGGTTTGTGTCCAACTCCTAGAAATACCATCATGCCCGAACTCACTTACTTCCAGCCAGTAAGGATCACATAATTCCTAACAAAGTTTTGACACAGATTCCCTATTCGGGCATTCAGAACATATAGCACGATGCTGTAAGCAAGCACATTCTCATTCAAAGTTGCAAGTTACTATGTAGGAACAAGTTTGTATAGGTATTTCAAAGATGCCCAGAACTGAGCTAAACTTGGTATGTCTCCAACTCCTAGAAATAACTTCTTGCCCCATTTCCCTTACTTCCAGCTAGTAAGGATCACATAATTCCTACAAAATTTTGACACAGATTCCCAATTCGGGCATTCAGAACATATTGCACGTTGCTCTAAGCAAGCACATTCTCATTCAAAGTTGCAAGTTACTATGTAGGAACAAGTTTGTATAGGTATTTCAAAGATGCCCAGAACTGAGCTAAACTTGGTATGTGTCCAACTCCTAGAAATAACTTCATGCCCCATCTCCCTTACTTCCATCTAGTAAGGATCACATAATTCTTAACAAATTTTTGACACAGATTCCCAATTCGGGCATTCAGAACATATAGCACGTTGCTGTAAGCAAGCTCATTCTCATTCAAAGTTGCAAGTTACTATGTAGGAACAAGTTTGTATAGGTATTTCAAAGATGCTCAAAACTGAGCTAAACTTGGTATGTGTCCAACTCCTAGAAATAACTTCATGCCCCATCTCCCTTACTTCCAGCTAGTAAGGATCACATAATTCCTAACAAAGTTTTGACACAGATACCCAATTCG
This sequence comes from Diceros bicornis minor, assembly GCF_020826845.1. Lineage (NCBI taxonomy): Eukaryota > Metazoa > Chordata > Mammalia > Perissodactyla > Rhinocerotidae > Diceros > Diceros bicornis. The sequence continues at coordinate 2,480,942 of NW_026690876.1, forward strand.
GGCATTCAGAACATATAGCACGTTGCTGTAAGCAAGCACATTGTCATTCAAAGTTGCAAGTTACTATGTAGGAACAAGTTTGTATAGGTATTTCAAAGATGACCAGAACTGTGCTAAACTTGGTATGTGTCCAACTCCTAGAAATAACTTCATGCCCCATCTCCCTTACTTCCAGCTAGTAAGGATCACATAATTCCTAACAAAGTTTTGACACAGATTCCCAATTCGGGCATTCAGAACATATAGCACGTTGCTGTAAGCAAGCACATTCTCATTCAAAGTTGCAAGTTACTATGTAGGAACAAGTTTGAATAGGACTTTCAAAGATGCCCAGAACTGAGCTAAACTTGGTATGTCTCCAACTCCTAGAAATAACTTCATGCCCCAACTCCCTTACTTCCAGCTAGTAAGGATCACATAATTCCTAACAAAGTTTTGACACAGATTCCCAATTCGGGCATTCAGAACATATAGCACGTTGCTGTAAGCAAGCACATTCTCTTTCAAAGTTGCAAGTTACTATGTAGGAACAAGTTTGTATAGGTATTTCAAAGATGCCCAGAACTGAGCTAAACTTGGTATGTCCAACTCCTAGAAATAACTTCATGCCCCAACTCCCTTACTTTCAGCTAGTAAGGATCACATAATTCCTAACAAAGATTTGACACAGATTCCCAATTCGGGAATTCAGAACATATAGCACGTTGCTGTAAGCAAGCACATTCTCATTCAAAGTTGCAAGTTACTATGTAGGAACAAGTTTGTATAGGTATTTCAAAGATGCCCAGAACTGTGCTAAACTTGGTATGTGTCCAACTCCTAGAAATACCTTCATGCCCCAACTCCCTTACTTCCAGCTAGTAAGGATCACATAATTCCTAACAAAGTTTTGACACAGATTCCCAATTCGGGCATTCAGAACATATAGCACGTTGCTGTAAGCAAGCACATTCTCATTCAAAGTTGCAAGTTACTATGTAGGAACAAGTTTGTATAGGTATTTCAAAGATGCCCAGAACTGAGCTAAACTTGGTATGTGTCCAACTCCTAGAAATAACTTCATGCCCCATCTCCCTTACTTCCAGCTAGTAAGGATCACATAATTCCTAACAAAGTTTTGACACAGATTCCCATTCGGGCATTCAGAACATATAGCACGTTGCTGTAAGCAAGCACATTCTCATTCAAAGTTGCAAGTTACTATGTAGGAACAAGTTTGTATAGATATTTCAAAGATGCCAAGAACTGAGCTAAACTTCGTATGTGTCCAACTCCTAGAAATACCTTCATGCCCCAATTTCCTTACTTCCAGCTAGTAAGGATCACATAATTCCTAACAAAGTTTTGACACAGATTCCCAATTCGGGAATTAAGAACATATAGCACGTTGCTGTAAGAAAGCACATTCTCATTCAAAGTTGCAAGTTACTATGTAGGAACAAGTTTGTATAGGTATTTCAAAGATGCCCAGAACTGTGCTAAACTTGGTATGTGTCCAACTCCTAGAAATACCTTCATGCCCCAACTCCCTTACTTCCAGCTAGTAAGGATCACATAATTCCTAACAAAGTTTTGACACAGATTCCCAATTCGGGCATTCAGAACATATAGCACGTTGCTGTAAGCAAGCACATTCTCATTCAAAGTTGCAAGTTACTATGTAGGAACAAGTTTGTATAGGTGTTTCAAAGATGCTCAGAAGTGAGCTAAACTTGGAATGTGTCCAACTCCTAGAAATAACTTCATGCCCCATCTCCCTTACTTCCAGCTAGTAAGGATAACATAATTCCTAACAAAGTTTTGACACAGATTCCCAATTCGGGCATTCAGAACATATAGCACGTTGCTGTAAGCAAGCACATTCTCATTCAAAGTTGCAAGTTACTATGTAGGAACAAGTTTGTATAGGTGTTTCAAAGATGCTCAGAAGTGAGCTAAACTTGGAATGTGTCCAACTCCTAGAAATAACTTCATGCCCCATCTCCCTTACTTCCAGCTAGTAAGGATAACATAATTCCTAACAAAGTTTTGACACAGATTCCCAATTCGGGCATTCAGAACATATAGCACGTTGCTGTAAGCAAGCACATTCTCATTCAAAGTTGCAAGTTACTATGTAGGAACAAGTTTGAATAGGACTTTCAATGATGCCCAGAACTGAGCTAAACTTGGTATGTGTCCAACTCCTAGAAATAACTTCATGCCCCAACTCCCTTACTTCCAGCTACTAAGGATCACATAATTCCTAACAAAGTTTTGACACAGATTCCCAATTCGGGCATTCAGAACATATAGCACGTTTCTGTAAGCAAGCACATTCTCATTCAAAGTTGCAAGATACTATGTAGGAACAAGTTTGTATAGGTATTTCAAAGATGCCCAAAACTGAGCTAAACTTGTTATGTGTCCAACTCCTAGAAATAACTTCATGCCCCAACTCCCTTACTTCCAGCTAGTAAGGATCACATAATTCCTAACAAGGTTTTGACACAGATTCCCAATTCGGGCAATCAGAACATATAGCACGTTGTTGTAAGCAAGCACATTCTCATTCAAAGTTGCAAGTTACTATGTAGGAACAAGTTTGTATAGGTATTTCAAAGATGCCAAGAACTGAGCTAAACTTGGTATGTGTCCAACTCCTAGAAATAACTTCATGCCCCATCTCCCTTACTTCCAGCTAGTAAGGATAACATAATTCCTAACAAAGTTTTGACACAGATTCCCAATTCGGGCATTCAGAACATATAGCACGTTGCTGTAAGCAAGCTCATTCTCATTCAAAGTTGCAAGTTACTATGTAGGAAAAAGTTTGTATAGGTATTTCAAAGATGCCCAGAACTGAGCTAAACTTGGTATGTCTCCAACTCCTAGAAATAACTTCTTGCCCCATCTCCCTTACTTCCAGCTAGTAAGGATCACATAATTCCTACAAAATTTTGACACAGATTCCCAATTCGGGCATTCAGAACATATAGCACGTTGCTCTAAGCAAGCACATTCTCATTCAAAGTTGCAAGTTTCTATGTAGGAACAAGTTTGTATAGGTATTTCAAAGATGCCCAGAACTGAGCTAAACTTGGTATGTGTCCAACTCCTAGAAATAACTTCATGCCCCATCTCCCTTACTTCCATCTATTAAGGATCACATAATTCTTAACAAATTTTTGACACAGATTCCCAATTCGGGCATTCAGAACATATAGCACGTTGCTGTAAGTAAGCACATTCTCATTCAAAGTTGCAAGTTACTATGTAGGAACAAGTTTGTATAGGTATTTCAAAGATGCCCACAACTGAGCTAAACGTTGTATGTCTCCAACTCCTAGAAATAACTTCATGCCCCATCTCGCTTACTTCCAGCTAGTAAGGATCACATACTTCCTAACAAAGTTTTGACACAGATTCCCAATTCGGGCATTCACAACATATAGCACGTTGCTGTAAGCAAGCACATTCTCATTCAAAGTTGGAAGTTACTATGTAGGAACAAGTTTGTATAGGTATTTCAAAGATGCCCAGAACTGAGCTAAACTTGGTATGTCTCCAACCTCTAGAAATAACTTCATGCCCCATCTCCCTTACTACCAGCTAGTAAGGATCACATAATTCCTAACAAAGTTTTGACACAGATTCCCAATTCGGGCATTCAGAACATATAGCACGTTGCTGTAAGCAAGCTCATTCTCATTCAAAGTTGCAAGTTACTATGTAGGAACAAGTTTGTATAGGTATTTCAAAGATGCTCAAAACTGAGCTAAACTTGGTATGTGTCCAACTCCTAGAAATAACTTCATGCCCCATCTCCCTTACTTCCCGCTAGTAAGGATCACATAATTCCTAACAAAGTTTTGACACAGATACCCAATTCGGGCATTCAGAACATATAGCACGTTGCTGTAAGCAAGCACATTGTCATTCAAAGTTGCAAGTTACTATGTAGGAACAAGTTTGTATAGGTATTTCAAAGATGACCAGAACTGTGCTAAACTTGGTATGTGTCCAACTCCTAGAAATACCTTCATGCCCCAACTCACTTACTTCCAGCTAGTAAGGATCACATAATTCCTAACAAAATTTTGACACAGATTCCCAATTCGGGCATTCAGAACATATAGCACGTTGCTGTAAGCAAGCACATTCTCATTCAAAGTTGCAAGTTACTATGTAGGAACAAGTTTGTATAGGTATTTCAAAGATGCCCAGACTGAGCTAAACTTGGTATGTGTCCAACTCCTAGAAATAACTTCATGCCGCAACTCCCTTACTTCCAGCTAGTAAGGATCACATAATTCCTAACAAAGTTTTGACACAGATTCCCAATTCGGGCATTCAGAACATATAGCACGTTGCTGTAAGCAAGCACATTCTCATTCAAAGATGCAAGTTACTATGTAGGAACAAGTTTGTATAGGTATTTCAAAGATGCCCAGAACTGAGCTAAACTTGGTATGTGTCCAACTCCTAGAAATAACATCATGCCCCATCTCCCTTACTTCCATCTAGTAAGGATCACATAATTCCTAACAAAGTTTTGACACAGATTCCCAATTCGGGCTTTCAGAACACATAGCACGTTGCTGTAAGCAAGCACATTCTCATTCAAAGTTGCAAGTTACTATGTAGGAACAAGTTTGTATAGGTATTTCAAAGATGCCCAGAACTGAGCTAAACTTGGTATGTGTCCAACTACTAGAAATAACTTCATGCCCCATCTCCCTTACTTCCAGCTAGTAAGGATCACATAATTCCTAACAAAGTTTTGACACAGATTCCCAATTCGGGCATTCAGAACATATAGCACGTTGCTGTAAGCAAGCACATTCTCATTCAAAGTTGCAAGTTACTATGTAGGAACAAGTTTGTATAGGTATTTCAAAGATGCTCAAAACTGAGCTAAACTTGGTATGTGTCCAACTCCTAGAAATAACTTCATGCCCCATCTCCCTTACTTCCAGCTAGTAAGGATCACATAATTCCTACAAAATTTTGACACAGATTCCCAATTCGGGCATTCAGAACATATAGCACGTTGCTCTAAGCAAGCACATTCTCATTCAAAGTTGCAAGTTACTATGTAGGAACAAGTTTGTATAGGTATTTCAAAGATGCCCAGAACTGAGCTAAACTTGGTATGTGTCCAACTCCTAGAAATAACTTCATGCCCCATCTCCCTTACTTCCATCTAGTAAGGATCACATAATTCTTAACAAATTTTTGACACAGATTCCCAATTCGGGCATTCAGAACATATAGCACGTTGCTGTAAGTAAGCACATTCTCATTCAAAGTTGCAAGTTACTATGTAGGAACAAGTTTGTATAGGTATTTCAAAGATGCCCACAACTGAGCTAAACGTTGTATGTCTCCAACTCCTAGAAATAACTTCATGCCCCATCTCGCTTACTTCCAGCTAGTAAGGATCACATACTTCCTAACAAAGTTTTGACACAGATTCCCAATTCGGGCATTCACAACATATAGCACGTTGCTGTAAGCAAGCACATTCTCATTCAAAGTTGGAAGTTACTATGTAGGAACAAGTTTGTATAGGTATTTCAAAGATGCCCAGAACTGAGCTAAACTTGGTATGTCTCCAACCTCTAGAAATAACTTCATGCCCCATCTCCCTTACTACCAGCTAGTAAGGATCACATAATTCCTAACAAAGTTTTGACACTGATTCCCAATTCGGGCATTCAGAACATATAGCACGTTGCTGTAAGTAAGCTCATTCTCATTCAAAGTTGCAAGTTACTATGTAGGAACAAGTTTGTATAGGTATTTCAAAGATGCTCAAAACTGAGCTAAACTTGGTATGTGTCCAACTCCTAGAAATAACTTCATGCCCCATCTCCCTTACTTCCAGCTAGTAAGGATCACATAATTCCTAACAAAGTTTTGACACAGATACCCAATTCGGGCATTCAGAACATATAGCACGTTGCTGTAAGCAAGCACATTCTCATTCAAAGTTGCAAGTTACTATGTAGGAACAAGTTTGTATAGGTATTTCAAAGATGCCCAGAACTGTGCTAAACTTGTTATGTGTCCAACTCCTAGAAATACCTTCATGCCCCAACTCCCTTACTTCCAGCTAGTAAGGATCACATATTTCCTAACAAATTTTGACACAGATTCCCAATTCGGGCATTCAGAACATATAGCACGTTGCTCTAAGCAAGCACATTCTCATTCAAAGTTGCAAGTTACTATGTAGGAACAAGTTTGTATAGGTATTTCAAAGATGCTCAAAACTGAGCTAAACTTGGTATGTGTCCAACTCCTAGAAATAACTTCATGCCCCATCTCCCTTACTTCCAGCTAGTAAGGATCACATAATTCCTACAAAATTTTGACACAGATTCCCAATTCGGGCATTCAGAACATATAGCACGTTGCTCTAAGCAAGCACATTCTCATTCAAAGTTGCAAGTTACTATGTAGGAACAAGTTTGTATAGGTATTTCAAAGATGCCCAGAACTGAGCTAAACTTGGTATGTGTCCAACTCCTAGAAATAACTTCATGCCCCATCTCCCTTACTTCCATCTAGTAAGGATCACATAATTCTTAACAAATTTTTGACACAGATTCCCAATTCGGGCATTCAGAACATATAGCACGTTGCTGTAAGTAAGCACATTCTCATTCAAAGTTGCAAGTTACTATGTAGGAACAAGTTTGTATAGGTATTTCAAAGATGCCCACAACTGAGCTAAACGTTGTATGTCTCCAACTCCTAGAAATAACTTCATGCCCCATCTCGCTTACTTCCAGCTAGTAAGGATCACATACTTCCTAACAAAGTTTTGACACAGATTCCCAATTGGGCATTCACAACATATAGCACGTTGCTGTAAGCAAGCACATTCTCATTCAAAGTTGGAAGTTACTATGTAGGAACAAGTTTGTATAGGTATTTCAAAGATGCCCAGAACTGAGCTAAACTTGGTATGTCTCCAACCTCTAGAAATAACTTCATGCCCCATCTCCCTTACTACCAGCTAGTAAGGATCACATAATTCCTAACAAAGTTTTGACACAGATTCCCAATTCGGGCATTCAGAACATATAGCACGTTGCTGTAAGCAAGCTCATTCTCATTCAAAGTTGCAAGTTACTATGTAGGAACAAGTTTGTATAGGTATTTCAAAGATGCTCAAAACTGAGCTAAACTTGGTATGTGTCCAACTCCTAGAAATAACTTCATGCCCCATCTCCCTTACTTCCAGCTAGTAAGGATCACATAATTCCTAACAAAGTTTTGACACAGATACCCAATTCGGGCATTCAGAACATATAGCACGTTGCTGTAAGCAAGCACATTGTCATTCAAAGTTGCAAGTTACTATGTAGGAACAAGTTTGTATAGGTATTTCAAAGATGACCAGAACTGTGCTAAACTTGGTATGTGTCCAACTCCTAGAAATACCTTCATGCCCCAACTCACTTACTTCCAGCTAGTAAGGATCACATAATTCCTAACAAAATTTTGACACAGATTCCCAATTCGGGCATTCAGAACATATAGCACGTTGCTGTAAGCAAGCACATTCTCATTCAAAGTTGCAAGTTACTATGTAGGAACAAGTTTGTATAGGTATTTCAAAGATGCCCAGACTGAGCTAAACTTGGTATGTGTCCAACTCCTAGAAATAACTTCATGCCGCAACTCCCTTACTTCCAGCTAGTAAGGATCACATAATTCCTAACAAAGTTTTGACACAGATTCCCAATTCGGGCATTCAGAACATATAGCACGTTGCTGTAAGCAAGCACATTCTCATTCAAAGATGCAAGTTACTATGTAGGAACAAGTTTGTATAGGTATTTCAAAGATGCCCAGAACTGAGCTAAACTTGGTATGTGTCCAACTCCTAGAAATAACATCATGCCCCATCTCCCTTACTTCCATCTAGTAAGGATCACATAATTCCTAACAAAGTTTTGACACAGATTCCCAATTCGGGCTTTCAGAACACATAGCACGTTGCTGTAAGCAAGCACATTCTCATTCAAAGTTGCAAGTTACTATGTAGGAACAAGTTTGTATAGGTATTTCAAAGATGCCCAGAACTGAGCTAAACTTGGTATGTGTCCAACTCCTAGAAATAACTTCATGCCCCATCTCCCTTACTTCCAGCTAGTAAGGATCACATAATTCCTAACAAAGTTTTGACACAGATTCCCAATTCGGGCATTCAGAACATATAGCACGTTGCTGTAAGCAAGCACATTCTCATTCAAAGTTGCAAGTTACTATGTAGGAACACGTTTGTATAGGTATTTCAAAGATGCCCACAACTGAGCTAAAATTGGTATGTGTCCAACTCCTAGGAATAACTTCATGCCCCATCTCCCTTACTTCCAGCTAGTAAGGATCACATAATTCCTAACAAAGTTTTGACACAGATTCAAAATTCGGGCATTCAGAACATATAGCACGTTGCTGTAAGCAAGCACATTCTCATTCAAAGTTGCAAGTTACTATGTAGGAACAAGTTTGTATAGGTATTTCAAAGATGCCCAGAACTGTGCTAAACTTGTTATGTGTCCAACTCCTAGAAATACCTTCATGCCCCAACTCCCTTACTTCCAGCTAGTAAGGATCACATATTTCCTAACAAAGTTTTGACACAGATTCCCAATTCGGGAATTAAGAACATATAGCACGTTGCTCTAAGCAAGCACATTCTCATTCAAAGTTGCAAGTTACTATGTAGGAACAAGTTTGTATAGGTATTTCAAAGATGCCCAGAACTGATCTAAACTTGGTATGTCTCCAACTCCTAGAAATAACTTCATGCCCCAACTCCCTTACTTCCAGCTAGTAAGGATCACATAATTCCTAACAAAGTTTTGACACAGATTCCCAATTCGAGCATTCAGAACATATAGCACGTTGCTGTAAGAAAGCACATTCTCATTCAAAGTTGTAAGTTACTATGTAGGAACAAGTTTGAATAGGAATTTCAAAGATGCCCAGTACTGAGCTAAACTTGGTATGTGTCCAACTCCTAGAAATAACTTCATGCCCCAACTCCCTTACTTCCAGCTAGTAAGGATCACATAATTCCTAACAAAGTTTTGACACAGATTCCCAATTCGGGCATTCAGAACATATAGCACGTTGCTGTAAGCAAGCACATCGTCATTCAAAGTTGCAAGTAACTATGTAGGAACAAGTTTGTATAGGTATTTCAAAGATGCCCACAACTGTGCTAAACTTGGTATGTGTCCAACTCCTAGAAATACCTTCATGCCCCATCTCGCTTACTTCCAGCTAGTAAGGATCACATAATTCCTAACAAAGTTTTGACACAGATTCCCAATTCGGGCATTCAGAACATATAGCACGTTGCTGTAAGCAAGCACATTCTCATTCAAAGTTGCAAGTTACTACGTAGGAACAAGTTTGTATAGGTATTTCAAAGATGCCCAGAACTGAGCTAAACGTTGTATGTGTCCAACCTCTAGAAATAACTTCATTCCCCATCTCCCTTACTTCCAGCTAGTAAGGATCACATAATTCCTAACAAAGTTTTGACACAGATTCCCAATTCGGGCATTCAGAACATATAGCACGTTGCTGTAAGCAAGCTCATTCTCATTCAAAGTTGCAAGTTACTATGTAGGAACAAGTTTGTATAGGTATTTCAAAGATGCCCAGAACTGAGCTAAACTTGGTATGTCTCCATCTCCTAGAAATAACTTCATGCCCCATCTCCCTTACTTCCAGCTACTAAGGATCACATACTTCCTAACAAAATTTTGACACAGATTCCCAATTCGGGCATTCACAACATATAGCACGTTGCTGTAAGCAAGCACATTCTCATTCAAAGTTGCAAGTTACTATGTAGGAACAAGTTTGTATAGGTATTTCAAAGATGCCCAGACTGAGCTAAACTTGGTATGTGTCCAACTCCTAGAAATAACTTCATGCCCCATCTCCCTTACTTCCAGCTAGTAAGGATCACATAATTCCTAACAAAGTTTTGACACAGATTAACAATTCGGGCATTCAGAACATATAGCACGTTGCTGTAAGCAAGCACATTCTTATTCAAAGTTGCAAGTTACTATGTAGGAACAAGTTTGTATAGGTATTTCAAAGATGCCCACAACTGAGCTAAACGTTGTATGTCTCCAACTCCTAGAAATAACTTCATGCCTCATCTCGCTTACTTCCAGCTAGTAAGGATCACATACTTCCTAACAAAGTTTTGACACAGATTCCCAATTCGGGCATTCAGAACATATAGCACGTTGCTGTAAGCAAGCACATTCTCATTCAAAGTTGCAAGTTACTATGTAGGAACAAGTTTGTATAGGTATTTCAAAGATGCCCAGAACTGAGCTAAACGTTGTATGTGTCCAACCTCTAGAAATAACTTCATGCCCCATCTCCCTTACTTCCAGCTAGTAAGGATCACATAATTCCTAACAAAATTTTGACACAGATTCCCAATTCGGGCATTCAGAACATATAGCATGTTGCTGTAAGCAAGCTCATTCTCATTAAAAGTTGCAAGTTACTATGTAGGAACAAGTTTGTATAGGTATTTCAAAGATGCCCAGAACTGAGCTAAACTTGGTATGTCTCCAACTCCTAGAAATAACTTCATGCCCCAACTCCCTTACTTCCAGCTAGTAAGGATCACATAATTCCTAACAAAGTTTTGACACAGATTCCCAATTCGAGCATTCAGAACATATAGCACGTTGCTGTAAGAAAGCACATTCTCATTCAAAGTTGTAAGTTACTATGTAGGAACAAGTTTGAATAGGAATTTCAAAGATGCCCAGTACTGAGTTAAACTTGGTATGTGTCCAACTCCTAGAAATAACTTCATGCCCCAACTCCCTTACTTCCAGCTAGTAAGGATCACATAATTCCTAACAAAGTTTTGACACAGATTCCCAATTCGGGCATTCAGAACATATAGCACGTTGCTGTAAGCAAGCACATCGTCATTCAAAGTTGCAGGTAACTATGTAGGAACAAGTTTGTATAGGTATTTCAAAGATGCGCACAACTGTGCTAAACTTGGTATGTGTCCAAGTCCTAGAAATACCTTCATGCCCCATCTCGCTTACTTCCAGCTAGTAAGGATCACATAATTCCTAACAAAGTTTTGACACAGATTCCCAATTCGGGCATTCAGAACATATAGCACGTTGCTGTAAGCAAGCACATTCTCATTCAAAGTTGCAAGTTACTATGTAGGAACAAGTTTGTATAGGTATTTCAAAGATGCCCAGAACTGAGCTAAACTTGGTATGTCTCCAACTCCTAGAAATAACTTAATGCCCCATCTCCCTTACTTCCAGCTACTAAGGATCACATACTTCCTAACAAAATTTTGACACAGATTCCCAATTCGGGCATTCAGAACATATAGCACGTTGCTGTAAGCAAGCACATTCTCATTCAAAGTTGCAAGTTACTATGTAGGAACAAGTTTGTATAGGTATTTCAAAGATGCCCAGACTGAGCTAAACTTGGTATGTGTCCGACTCCTAGAAATACCTTCATGCCCCAACTCACTTACTTCCAGCTAGTAAGGATCACATAATTCCTAACAAAGTTTTGACACAGATTCCGTATTCGGGCATTCACAACATATAGCACGTTGCTGTAAGCAAGAACATTCTCATTCAAAGTTGCAAGTTACTATGTAGGAACAAGTTTGTATAGGTATTTCAAAGATGCCCAGAACTGAGCTAAACGTTGTATGTGTCCAACCTCTAGAAATAACTTCATGCCCCATCTCCCTTACTTCCAGCTAGTAAGGATCACATAATTCCTAACAAAGTTTTGACACAGAATCCCAATTCGGGCATTCAGAACATATAGCACGTTGCTGTAAGCAAGCTCATTCTCATTCAAAGTTGCAAGTTACTATGTAGGAACAAGTTTGTATAGGTATTTCAAAGATGCCCAGAACTGAGCTAAACTTGGTATGTCTCCAACTCCTAGAAATAAATTCATGCCCCATCTCCCTTACTTCCAGCTAGTAAGGATCACATAATTCCTAACAAAATTTTGACACAGATTCCCAATTCGGGCATTCAGAACATATAGCACGTTGCTGTAAGCAAGCACATTCTCATTCAAAGTTGCAAGTTACTATGTAGGAACAAGTTTGTATAGGTATTTCAAAGATGCCCAGACTGAGCTAAACTTGGTATGTGTCCAACTCCTAGAAATAACTTCATGCCGCAACTCCCTTACTTCCAGCTAGTAAGGATCACATAATTCCTAACAAAGTTTTGACACAGATTCCCAATTCGGGCATTCAGAACATATAGCACGTTGCTGTAAGCAAGCACATTCTCATTCAAAGATGCAAGGTACTATGTAGGAACAAGTTTGTATAGGTATTTCAAAGATGCCCAGAACTGAGCTAAACTTGGTATGTGTCCAACTCCTAGAAATAACTTCATGCCCCATCTCCCTTACTTCCATCTAGTAAGGATCACATAATTCCTAACAAAGTTTTGACACAGATTCCCAATTCGGGCTTTCAGAACATATAGCACGTTGCTGTAAGCAAGCACATTCTCATTCAAAGTTGCAAGTTACTATGTAGGAACAAGTTTGTATAGGTATTTCAAAGATGCCCAGAACTGAGCTAAACTTGGTATGTGTCCAACTCCTAGAAATAACTTCATGCCCCATCTCCCTTACTTCCAGCTAGTAAGGATCACATAATTCCTAACAAAGTTTTGACACAGATTCCCAATTCGGGCATTCAGAACATATAGCACGTTGCTGTAAGCAAGCACATTCTCATTCAAAGTTGCAAGTTACTATGTAGGAACACGTTTGTATAGGTATTTCAAAGATGCCCAGAACTGAGCTAAACTTGGTATGTGTCCAACTCCTAGAAATAACTTCATGCCCCATCTCCCTTACTTCCAGCTAGTAAGGATCACATAATTCCTAACAAAGTTTTGACAGAGATTCCCAATTCGGGCATTCAGAACATATAGCACGTTGCTGTAAGCAAGCACATTCTCATTCAAAGTTGCAAGTTACTATGTAGGAACAAGTTTGTATAGGTATTTCAAAGATGCCCAGAACTGTGCTAAACTTGGTATGTGTCCAACTCCTAGAAATACCTTCATGCCCCAACTCCCTTACTTCCAGCTAGTAAGGATCACATATTTCCTAACAAATTTTGACACAGATTCCCAATTCGGGCATTCAGAACATATAGCACGTTGCTCTAAGCAAGCACATTCTCATTCAAAGTTGCAAGTTACTATGTAGGAACAAGTTTGTATAGGTATTTCAAAGATGCCCAGTACTGAGCTAAACTTGGTATGTGTCCAACTCCTAGAAATAACTTCATGCCCCAACTCCCTTACTTCCAGCTAGTAAGGATCACATAATTCCTAACAAAGTTTTGACACAGATTCCCAATTCGAGCATTCAGAACATATAGCACGTTGCTGTAAGAAAGCACATTCTCATTCAAAGTTGTAAGTTACTATGTAGGAACAAGTTTGAATAGGAATTTCAAAGATGCCCAGTACTGAGCTAAACTTGGTATGTGTCCAACTCCTAGAAATAACTTCATGCCCCAACTCCCTTACTTCCAGCTGTAAGGATCACATAATTCCTAACAAATTTTTGACACAGATTCCCAATTCGGGCATTCAGAACATATAGCACGTTGCTGTAAGCAAGCACATTCTCATTCAAAGTTGCAAGTTACTATGTAGGAAGAAGTTTGTATAGGTATTTCAAAGATGCCCAGAACTGAGCTAAAATTGGTATGTGTCCAACTCCTAGAAATAACTTCATGCCCCAACTCCCTTACTTCCAGCTAGTAAGGATCACATAATTCCTAACAAAGTTTTGACACAGATTCCCAATTCGGGCATTGAGAACATATAGCACGTTGCTGTAAGCAAGCACATCGTCATTCAAAGTTGCAAGTTACTATGTAGGAACAAGTTTGTATAGGTATTTCAAAGATGCCCAGAACTGTGCTAAACTTGGTATGTGTCCAACTCCTAGAAATACCTTCATGCCCCATCTCGCTTACTTCCAGCTAGTAAGGATCACATAATTCCTAACAAAGTTTTGACACAGATTCCCAATTCGGGCATTCAGAACATATAGCACGTTGCTGTAAGCAAGCACATTCTCATTCAAAGTTGCAAGTTACTATGTAGGAACAAGTTTGTATAGGTATTTCAAAGATGCCCAGACTGAGCTAAACTTGGTATGTGTCCGACTCCTAGAAATACCTTCATGCCCCAACTCACTTACTTCCAGCTAGTAAGGATCACATAATTCCTAACAAAGTTTTGACACAGATTCCGTATTCGGGCATTCACAACATATAGCACGTTGCTGTAAGCAAGAACATTCTCATTCAAAGTTGCAAGTTACTATGTAGGAACAAGTTTGTATAGGTATTTCAAAGATGCCCAGAACTGAGCTAAACGTTGTATGTGTCCAACCTCTAGAAATAACTTCATGCCCCATCTCCCTTACTTCCAGCTAGTAAGGATCACATAATTCCTAACAAAGTTTTGACACAGAATCCCAATTCGGGCATTCAGAACATATAGCACGTTGCTGTAAGCAAGCTCATTCTCATTCAAAGTTGCAAGTTACTATGTAGGAACAAGTTTGTATAGGTATTTCAAAGATGCCCAGAACTGAGCTAAACTTGGTATGTCTCCAACTCCTAGAAATAAATTCATGCCCCATCTCCCTTACTTCCAGCTAGTAAGGATCACATAATTCCTAACAAAATTTTGACACAGATTCCCAATTCGGGCATTCAGAACATATAGCACGTTGCTGTAAGCAAGCACATTCTCATTCAAAGTTGCAAGTTACTATGTAGGAACAAGTTTGTATAGGTATTTCAAAGATGCCCAGACTGAGCTAAACTTGGTATGTGTCCAACTCCTAGAAATAACTTCATGCCGCAACTCCCTTACTTCCAGCTAGTAAGGATCACATAATTCCTAACAAAGTTTTGACACAGATTCCCAATTCGGGCATTCAGAACATATAGCACGTTGCTGTAAGCAAGCACATTCTCATTCAAAGATGCAAGTTACTATGTAGGAACAAGTTTGTATAGGTATTTCAAAGATGCCCAGAACTGAGCTAAACTTGGTATGTGTCCAACTCCTAGAAATAACTTCATGCCCCATCTCCCTTACTTCCATCTAGTAAGGATCACATAATTCCTAACAAAGTTTTGACACAGATTCCCAATTCGGGCTTTCAGAACATATAGCACGTTGCTGTAAGCAAGCACATTCTCATTCAAAGTTGCAAGTTACTATGTAGGAACAAGTTTGTATAGGTATTTCAAAGATGCCCAGAACTGAGCTAAACTTGGTATGTGTCCAACTCCTAGAAATAACTTCATGCCCCATCTCCCTTACTTCCAGCTAGTAAGGATCACATAATTCCTAACAAAGTTTTGACACAGATTCCCAATTCGGGCATTCAGAACATATAGCACGTTGCTGTAAGCAAGCACATTCTCATTCAAAGTTGCAAGTTACTATGTAGGAACACGTTTGTATAGGTATTTCAAAGATGCCCAGAACTGAGCTAAACTTGGTATGTGTCCAACTCCTAGAAATAACTTCATGCCCCATCTCCCTTACTTCCAGCTAGTAAGGATCACATAATTCCTAACAAAGTTTTGACAGAGATTCCCAATTCGGGCATTCAGAACATATAGCACGTTGCTGTAAGCAAGCACATTCTCATTCAAAGTTGCAAGTTACTATGTAGGAACAAGTTTGTATAGGTATTTCAAAGATGCCCAGAACTGTGCTAAACTTGGTATGTGTCCAACTCCTAGAAATACCTTCATGCCCCAACTCCCTTACTTCCAGCTAGTAAGGATCACATATTTCCTAACAAATTTTGACACAGATTCCCAATTCGGGCATTCAGAACATATAGCACGTTGCTCTAAGCAAGCACATTCTCATTCAAAGTTGCAAGTTACTATGTAGGAACAAGTTTGTATAGGTATTTCAAAGATGCCCAGTACTGAGCTAAACTTGGTATGTGTCCAACTCCTAGAAATAACTTCATGCCCCAACTCCCTTACTTCCAGCTAGTAAGGATCACATAATTCCTAACAAAGTTTTGACACAGATTCCCAATTCGAGCATTCAGAACATATAGCACGTTGCTGTAAGAAAGCACATTCTCATTCAAAGTTGTAAGTTACTATGTAGGAACAAGTTTGAATAGGAATTTCAAAGATGCCCAGTACTGAGCTAAACTTGGTATGTGTCCAACTCCTAGAAATAACTTCATGCCCCAACTCCCTTACTTCCAGCTGTAAGGATCACATAATTCCTAACAAATTTTTGACACAGATTCCCAATTCGGGCATTCAGAACATATAGCACGTTGCTGTAAGCAAGCACATTCTCATTCAAAGTTGCAAGTTACTATGTAGGAAGAAGTTTGTATAGGTATTTCAAAGATGCCCAGAACTGAGCTAAAATTGGTATGTGTCCAACTCCTAGAAATAACTTCATGCCCCAACTCCCTTACTTCCAGCTAGTAAGGATCACATAATTCCTAACAAAGTTTTGACACAGATTCCCAATTCGGGCATTGAGAACATATAGCACGTTGCTGTAAGCAAGCACATCGTCATTCAAAGTTGCAAGTTACTATGTAGGAACAAGTTTGTATAGGTATTTCAAAGATGCCCAGAACTGTGCTAAACTTGGTATGTGTCCAACTCCTAGAAATACCTTCATGCCCCATCTCGCTTACTTCCAGCTAGTAAGGATCACATAATTCCTAACAAAGTTTTGACACAGATTCCCAATTCGGGCATTCAGAACATATAGCACGTTGCTGTAAGCAAGCACATTCTCATTCAAAGTTGCAAGTTACTATGTAGGAACAAGTTTGTATAGGTATTTCAAAGATGCCCAGACTGAGCTAAACTTGGTATGTGTCCGACTCCTAGAAATACCTTCATGCCCCAACTCACTTTCTTCCAGCTAGTAAGGATCACATAATTCCTAACAAAGTTTTGACACAGATTCCGTATTCGGGCATTCACAACATATAGCACGTTGCTGTAAGCAAGAACATTCTCATTCAAAGTTGCAAGTTACTATGTAGGAACAAGTTTGTATAGGTATTTCAAAGATGCCCAGAACTGAGCTAAACGTTGTATGTGTCCAACCTCTAGAAATAACTTCATGCCCCATCTCCCTTACTTCCAGCTAGTAAGGATCACATAATTCCTAACAAAGTTTTGACACAGAATCCCAATTCGGGCATTCAGAACATATAGCACGTTGCTGTAAGCAAGCTCATTCTCATTCAAAGTTGCAAGTTACTATGTAGGAACAAGTTTGTATAGGTATTTCAAAGATGCCCAGAACTGAGCTAAACTTGGTATGTCTCCAACTCCTAGAAATAAATTCATGCCCCATCTCCCTTACTTCCAGCTAGTAAGGATCACATAATTCCTAACAAAATTTTGACACAGATTCCCAATTCGGGCATTCAGAACATATAGCACGTTGCTGTAAGCAAGCACATTCTCATTCAAAGTTGCAAGTTACTATGTAGGAACAAGTTTGTATAGGTATTTCAAAGATGCCCAGACTGAGCTAAACTTGGTATGTGTCCAACTCCTAGAAATAACTTCATGCCGCAACTCCCTTACTTCCAGCTAGTAAGGATCACATAATTCCTAACAAAGTTTTGACACAGATTCCCAATTCGGGCATTCAGAACATATAGCACGTTGCTGTAAGCAAGCACATTCTCATTCAAAGATGCAAGTTACTATGTAGGAACAAGTTTGTATAGGTATTTCAAAGATGCCCAGAACTGAGCTAAACTTGGTATGTGTCCAACTCCTAGAAATAACTTCATGCCCCATCTCCCTTACTTCCATCTAGTAAGGATCACATAATTCCTAACAAAGTTTTGACACAGATTACCAATTCGGGCTTTCAGAACATATAGCACGTTGCTGTAAGCAAGCACATTCTCATTCAAAGTTGCAAGTTACTATGTAGGAACAAGTTTGTATAGGTATTTCAAAGATGCCCAGAACTGAGCTAAACTTGGTATGTGTCCAACTCCTAGAAATAACTTCATGCCCCATCTCCCTTACTTCCAGCTAGTAAGGATCACATAATTCCTAACAAAGTTTTGACACAGATTCCCAATTCGGGCATTCAGAACATATAGCACGTTGCTGTAAGCAAGCACATTCTCATTCAAAGTTGCAAGTTACTATGTAGGAACACGTTTGTATAGGTATTTCAAAGATGCCCAGAACTGAGCTAAACTTGGTATGTGTCCAACTCCTAGAAATAACTTCATGCCCCATCTCCCTTACTTCCAGCTAGTAAGGATCACATAATTCCTAACAAAGTTTTGACAGAGATTCCCAATTCGGGCATTCAGAACATATAGCACGTTGCTGTAAGCAAGCACATTCTCATTCAAAGTTGCAAGTTACTATGTAGGAACAAGTTTGTATAGGTATTTCAAAGATGCCCAGAACTGTGCTAAACTTGGTATGTGTCCAACTCCTAGAAATACCTTCATGCCCCAACTCCCTTACTTCCAGCTAGTAAGGATCACATATTTCCTAACAAATTTTGACACAGATTCCCAATTCGGGCATTCAGAACATATAGCACGTTGCTCTAAGCAAGCACATTCTCATTCAAAGTTGCAAGTTACTATGTAGGAACAAGTTTGTATAGGTATTTCAAAGATGCCCAGTACTGAGCTAAACTTGGTATGTGTCCAACTCCTAGAAATAACTTCATGCCCCAACTCCCTTACTTCCAGCTAGTAAGGATCACATAATTCCTAACAAAGTTTTGACACAGATTCCCAATTCGAGCATTCAGAACATATAGCACGTTGCTGTAAGAAAGCACATTCTCATTCAAAGTTGTAAGTTACTATGTAGGAACAAGTTTGAATAGGAATTTCAAAGATGCCCAGTACTTAGCTAAACTTGGTATGTGTCCAACTCCTAGAAATAACTTCATGCCCCAACTCCCTTACTTCCAGCTGTAAGGATCACATAATTCCTAACAAATTTTTGACACAGATTCCCAATTCGGGCATTCAGAACATATAGCACGTTGCTGTAAGCAAGCACATTCTCATTCAAAGTTGCAAGTTACTATGTAGGAAGAAGTTTGTATAGGTATTTCAAAGATGCCCAGAACTGAGCTAAAATTGGTATGTGTCCAACTCCTAGAAATAACTTCATGCCCCAACTCCCTTACTTCCAGCTAGTAAGGATCACATAATTCCTAACAAAGTTTTGACACAGATTCCCAATTCGGGCATTGAGAACATATAGCACGTTGCTGTAAGCAAGCACATCGTCATTCAAAGTTGCAAGTTACTATGTAGGAACAAGTTTGTATAGGTATTTCAAAGATGCCCAGAACTGTGCTAAACTTGGTATGTGTCCAACTCCTAGAAATACCTTCATGCCCCATCTCGCTTACTTCCAGCTAGTAAGGATCACATAATTCCTAACAAAGTTTTGACACAGATTCCCAATTCAGGCATTCAGAACATATAGCACGTTGCTGTAAGCAAGCACTTTCTCATTCAAAGATGCAAGTTACTATGTAGGAACAAGTTTGTATAGGTATTTCAAAGATGCCCAGAACTGTGCTAAACTTGGTATGTGTCCAACTCCTAGAAATACCTTCATGCCCCAACTCACTTACTTCCAGCTAGTAAGGATCACATAATTCCTAACAAAGTTTTGACACAGATTCCCAATTCGGGCATTCAGAACATATAGCACGTTGCTGTAAGCAAGCACATTCTCATTCAAAGTTGCAAGTTACTATGTAGGAACAAGTTTGTATAGGTATTTCAAAGATGCCCAGAACTGAGCTAAACTTTGTATATGTCCAACCTCTAGAAATAACTTCATGCCCCATCTCCCTTACTTCCAGCTAGTAAGGATCACATAATTCATAACAAAGTTTTGACACAGATTCCCAATTCGGGCATTCAGAACATATAGCACGTTGCTGTAAGCAAGCTCATTCTCATTCAAAGTTGCAAGTTACTATGTAGGAACAAGTTTGTATAGGTATTTCAAAGATGCCCAGAACTGAGCTAAACTTGGTATGTCTCCAACTCCTAGAAATAACTTCATGCCCCATCTCCCTTACTTCCAGCTATTAAGGATCACATAATTCCTAACAAAATTTTGACACAGATTCCCAATTCGGGCATTCAGAACATATAGCACGTTGCTGTAAGAAAGCACATTCTCATTCAAAGTTGCAAGTTACTATGTAGGAACAAGTTTGTATAGCTATTTCAAAGATGCCCAGACTGAGCTAAACTTGGTATGTCTCCAACTCCTAGAAATAACTTCATGCCCCATCTCTCTTACTTTCAGCTAGTAAGGATCACATAATTCCTAACAAAGTTTTGACACAGATTCCCAATTCGGGCATTCAGAACATATAGCACGTTGCTGTAAGCAAGCACATTCTCATTCAAAGTTGCAAGTTACTATGAAGGAACAAGTTTGTATAGGTATTTCAAAGATGCCCAGAACAGAGCTAAAAGTTGTATGTCTCCAACTCCTAGAAATAACTTCATGCCCCATCTCCCTTACTTCCAGCTAGTAAGGATCACATAATTCCTAACAAAGTTTTGACACTGATTCCCAATTCGGGCATTCAGAACATATAGCACGTTGCTGTAAGCAAGCACATTCTCATTCAAAGTTGCAAGTTACTATGTAGGAACAAGTTTGTATAGGTATTTCAAAGATGCCCAGAACTGAGCTAAACTTGGTATGTGTCCAACTCCTAGAAATAACTTCATGCCCCATCTCCCTTACTTCCAGCTAGTAAGGATCACATAATTCCTAACAAAGTTTTGACACAGATTCCCAATTCGGGCATTCAGAACATATAGCACGTTGCTGTAAGCAAGCACATTCTCATTCAAAGTTGCAAGTTACTATGTAGGAACAAGTTTGTATAGGTATTTCAAAGATGCCCAGAACTGAGCTAATCTTGGTATGTGTCCAACTCCTAGAAATAACTTCATGCCCCAACTCCCTTACTTCCAGCTAGTAAGGATCACGTAATTCCTAACAAAGTTTTGACACAGATTCCCAATTCGGGCATTCAGAACATATAGCACGTTGCTGTAAGCAAGCACATTCTCATTCAAAGTAGCAAGTTACTATGTAGGAACAAGTTTGTATAGGTATTTCAAAGATGCCCAGAACTGAGCTAAACTTGGTATGTGTCCAACTCCTAGAAATAACTTCATGCCCCATCTTGCTTACTTCCAGCTAGTAAGGATCACATAATTCCTAACAAAGTTTTGACACAGATTCCCTATTCGGGCATTCAGAACATATAGCACGTTGCTGTAAGCAAGCACATTCTCATTCAAAGTTGCAAGTTACTATGTAGGAACAAGTTTGTATAGGTATTTCAAAGATGCCCAGAACTGAGCTAAACGTTGTATGTGTCCAACATCTAGAAATAACTTCATGCCCCATCTCCCTTACTTCCAGCTAGTAAGGATCACATAATTCCTAACAAAGATTTGACACAGATTCCCAATTCGGGCATTCAGAACATATAGCACGTTGCTGTAAGCAAGCTCATTCTCATTCAAAGTTGAAAGTTACTATGTAGGAACAAGTTTGAATAGGAATTTCAAAGATGCCCAGTACTGAGTTAAACTTGGTATGTGTCCAACTCCTAGAAATAACTTCATGCCCCATCTCCCTTACTTCCTGCTAGTAAGGATCACATAATTCCTAACAAAGTTTTGACACAGATTCCCAATTCGGGCATTCAGAACATATAGCACGTTGCTCTAAGCAAGCACATTCTCATTCAAAGTTGCAAGTTACAATGTAGAAACAAGTTTGTATAGGTATTTCAAAGATGCCCAGAACTGAGCTAAACTTGGTATGTGTCCAACTCCTAGAAATAACTTCATGCCCCAACTCCCTTACTTCCAGCTAGTAAGGATCACATAATTCCTAACAAAGTTTTGACACAGATTCCCAATTCGGGCATTCAGAACATATAGCACGTTGCTGTAAGCAAGCACATTCTCATTCAAAGTTGCAAGTTACTATGTAGGAACAAGTTTGTATAGGTATTTCAAAGATGCCCAGAACTGAGCTAAACTTGGTATGTGTCCAACTCCTAGAAATAACTTCATGCCCCATCTCCCTTACTTCCAGCTAGTAAGGATCACATAATTCCTAACAAAGTTTTGACACAGATTCCCAATTCGGGCATTCAGAACATATAGCACGTTGCTGTAAGCAAGCACATTCTCATTCAAAGTTGCAAGTTACTATGTAGGAACAAGTTTGTATAGGTATTTCAAAGATGCCCAGAACTGAGCAATACTTGGTATGTGTCCAACTCCTAGAAATAACTTCATGCCCCATCTCCCTTACTTCCATCTAGTAAGGATCACATAGTTCCTAACAAAGTTTTGACACAGATTCCCAATTCGGGCATTCAGAACATATAGCACGTTGCTCTAAGCAAGCACATTCTCATTCAAAGTTGCAAGTTACTATGTAGGAACAAGTTTGTATAGGTATTTCAAAGATGCCCAGAACTGAGCAAAACTTGGTATGTGTCCAACTCCTAGAAATAACTTCATGCCCCATCTCCCTTACTTCCAGCTAGTAAGGATCACATAATTCCTAACAAAGTTTTGACACAGATTCCCAATTCGGGCATTCAGAACATATAGCACGTTGCTGTAAGCAAGCACATTCTCATTCAAAGTTGCAAGTTACTATGTAGGAACAAGTTTGTATAGGTATTTCAAAGATGCCCAGAACTGTGCTAAACTTGGTATGTGTCCAACTCCTAGAAATACCTTCATGCACCAACTCCCTTACTTCCAGCAGGTAAGGATCACATAATTCCTAACAAATTTTGACACAGATTCCCAATTCGGGCATTCAGAACATATAGCACGTTGCTCTAAGCAAGGACATTCTCATTCAAAGTTGCAAGTTACTATGTAGGAACAAGTTTGTATAGGTATTTCAAAGATGCCCAGAACTGAGCTAAACTTGGTATGTCTCCGACTCCTAGAAATAACTCCATGCCCCATCTCCCTTACTTCCAGCTAGTAAGGATCACATAATTCCTAACAAAGTTTTGACACAGATTCCCATTCGGGCATTCAGAACATATAGCACGTTGCTGTAAGCGAGCACGTTCTCATTCAAAGTTGCAAGTTACTATGTAGGAACAAGTTTGTATAGGTATTTCAAAGATGCCCAGAACTGAGCTAAACATGGTATGTGTCCAACTCCTAGAAATAACTTCATGCCCCATCTCCCTTACTTCCAGCTAGTAAGGATCACATAATTCCTAACAAAGTTTTGACACAGATTCCCAATTCGGGCATTCACAACATATAGCACGTTGCTGTAAGCAAGCACATTCTCATTCAAAGTTGCAAGTTACTATCTAGGAACAAGTTTGAATAGGTATTTCAAAGATGCCCAGAACTGAGCTTAACTTGGTATGTGTCCAACTCCTAGAAATAACTTCATGCCGCAACTCCCTTACTTCCAGCTAGTAAGGATCACATAATTCCTAACAAAGTTTTGACACAGAATCCCAATTCGGGCATTCAGAACATATAGCACGTTGCTGTAAGCAAGCACATTCTCATTCAAAGTTGCAAGTTACTATGTAGGAACAAGTTTGTATAGGTATTTCAAAGATGCCCAGAACTGAGCTAAACTTGGTATGTGTCCAACTCCTAGAAATAACTTCATGCCCCGTCTCCCTTACTTCCAGCTAGTAAGGATCACATAATTCCTAACAAAGTTTTGACACAGATTCCCAATTCGGGCATTCAGAACATATAGCACGTTGCTGTAAGCAAGCACATTCTCATTCAAAGTTGCAAGTTACTATGTAGGAACAAGTTTGTATAGGTATTTCAAAGATGCCCAGAACTGAGCTAAACTTGGTATGTGTCCAACACCTAGAAATAACTTCATGCCCCATCTCCCTTACTTCCAGCTAGTAAGGATCACATAATTCCTAACAAATATTTGACACAGATTCCCAATTCGGGCATTCAGAACATATAGCACGTTGCTGTAAGCATGCTCATTCTCATTCAAAGTTGAAAGTTACTATGTAGGAACAAGTTTGTATAGGTATTTCAAAGATGCCCAGAACTGAGCTAAACTTGGTATGTGTCCAACTCCTAGAAATAACTTCATGCCCCATCTCCCTTACTTCAAGCTAGTAAGGATCACATAATTCCTACCAAATTTTGACACAGATTCCCAATTCGGGCATTCAGAACATATAGCACGTTGCTCTAAGCAAGCACATTCTCATTCAAAGTTGCAAGTTACTATGTAGGAACAAGTTTGTATAGGTATTTCAAAGATGCCCAGAACTGAGCTAAACTTTGTTTGTTTCCAACTCCTAGAAATAACTTCATGCCCCATCTCGCTTACTTCCAGCTAGTAAGGATCACATACTTCCTAACAAAGTTTTGACACAGATTCCCAATTCGGGCATTCAGAACATATAGCACGTTGCTGTAAGCAAGCACATTCTCATTCAAAGTTGCAAGTTACTATGTAGGAACAAGTTTGTATAGGTACTTCAAAGATGCCCAGAACTGTGCTAAACTTGGTATGTGTCCAACTCCTAGAAATACCTTCATGCCCCATCTCCCTTACTTCCAGCTAGTAAGGATCACATCATTCCTAACAAATTTTTGACACAGATTCCCAATTCGGGCATTCAGAACATATAGCACGTTGCTGTAAGCAAGCACATTCTCATTCAAAGTTGCAAGTTACTATGTAGGAACAAGTTTGTATAGGTATTTCAAAGATGCCCAGAACTGAGCTAAACTTGGTATGTCTCCAACTCCTAGAAATACCTTCATGCCCCAACTCCCTTACTTCCAGCTAGTAAGGATCACATAATTCCTAACACAGTTTTGACACAGATTCCCAATTCGAGCATTCAGAACATGTAGCACGTTGCTGTAAGAAAGCACATTCTTATTCAAAGTTGTAAGTTACTATGTAGGAACAAGTTTGAATAGGAATTTCAAAGATGCCCAGTACTGAGTTAAACTTGGTATGTGTCCAACTCCTAGAAATAACTTCATGCCCCATCTCCCTTACTTCCAGCTAGTAAGGATCACATAATTCCTAACAAAGTTTTGACACAGATTCCCAATTCGGGCATTCAGAACATATAGCACGTTGCTCTAAGCAAGCACATTCTCATTCAAAGTTGCAAGTTACAATGTAGAAACAAGTTTGTATAGGTATTTCAAAGATGCCCAGAACTGAGCTAAACTTGGTATGTGTCCAACTCCTAGAAATAACTTCATGCCCCAACTCCCTTACTTCCAGCTAGTAAGGATCACATAATTCCTAACAAAGTTTTGACACAGATTCCCAATTCGGGCATTCAGAACATATAGCACGTTGCTGTAAGCAAGCACATTCTCATTCAAAGTTGCAAGTTACTATGTAGGAACAAGTTTGTATAGGTATTTCAAAGATGCCCAGAACTGAGCTAAACTTGGTATGTGTCCAACTCCTAGAAATAACTTCATGCCCCATCTCCCTTACTTCCAGCTAGTAAGGATCACATAATTCCTAACAAAGTTTTGACACAGATTCCCAATTCGGGCATTCAGAACATATAGCACGTTGCTGTAAGCAAGCACATTCTCATTCAAAGTTGCAAGTTACTATGTAGGAACAAGTTTGTATAGGTATTTCAAAGATGCCCAGAACTGAGCAATACTTGGTATGTGTCCAACTCCTAGAAATAACTTCATGCCCCATCTCCCTTACTTCCATCTAGTAAGGATCACATAATTCCTAACAAAGTTTTGACACAGATTCCCAATTCGGGCATTCAGAACATATAGCACGTTGCTCTAAGCAAGCACATTCTCATTCAAAGTTGCAAGTTACTATGTAGGAACAAGTTTGTATAGGTATTTCAAAGATGCCCAGAACTGAGCAAAACTTGGTATGTGTCCAACTCCTAGAAATAACTTCATGCCCCATCTCCCTTACTTCCAGCTAGTAAGGATCACATAATTCCTAACAAAGTTTTGACACAGATTCCCAATTCGGGCATTCAGAACATATAGCACGTTGCTGTAAGCAAGCACATTCTCATTCAAAGTTGCAAGTTACTATGTAGGAACAAGTTTGTATAGGTATTTCAAAGATGCCCAGAACTGAGCTAAACTTGGTATGTGTCTAACTCCTAGAAATAACTTCATGCCCCATCTCCCTTACTTCCAGCTAGTAAGGATCACATAATTCCTAACAAAGTTTTGACACAGATTCCCAATTCGGGCATTCAGAACATATAGCACGTTGCTGTAAGCAAGCACATTCTCATTCAAAGTTGTAAGTTACTATGTAGGAACAAGTTTGTATAGGTATTTCAAAGATGCCCAGAACTGAGCAAAACTTGGTATGTGTCCAACTCCTAGAAATAACTTCATGCCCCATCTCCCTTACTTCCATCTAGTAAGGATCACATAATTCCTAACAAAGTTTTGACACAGATTCCCAATTCGGGCATTCAGAACATATAGCACGTTGCTCTAAGCAAGCACATTCTCATTCAAAGTTGCAAGTTACTATGTAGGAACAAGTTTGTATAGGTATTTCAAAGATGCCCAGAACTGAGCTATACTTGGTATGTCTCCAACTCCTAGAAATAACTTCATGCCCCAACTCCCTTACTTCCAGCTAGTAAGGATCACATAATTCCTAACAAAGTTTTGACACAGATTCCCAATTCGGACATTCAGAACATATAGCACGTTGCTGTAAGAAAGCACATTCTCATTCAAAGTTGCAAGTTACTATGTAGGAACAAGTTTGAATAAGACTTTCAAAGATGCCCAGAACTGAGCTAAACTTGGTATGTGTCCAACTCCTAGAAATAACTTCATGCCCCAACTCCCTTACTTCCAGCTAGTAAGGATCACATAATTCCTAACAAAGTTTTGACACAGATTCCCAATTCGGGCATTCAGAACATATAGCACGTTGCTGTAAGCAAGCACATTCTCATTCAAAGTTGCAAGCTACTATGTAGGAACAAGTTTGTATAGGTATTTCAAAGATGCCCAGAACTGTGCTAAACTTGGTATGTGTCCAACTCCTAGAAATACCTTCATGCACCAACTCCCTTACTTCCAGCAGGTAAGGATCACATAATTCCTAACAAATTTTGACACAGATTCCCAATTCGGGCATTCAGAACATATAGCACGTTGCTCTAAGCAAGGACATTCTCATTCAAAGTTGCAAGTTACTATGTAGGAACAAGTTTGTATAGGTATTTCAAAGATGCCCAGAACTGAGCTAAACTTGGTATGTCTCCGACTCCTAGAAATAACTCCATGCCCCATCTCCCTTACTTCCAGCTAGTAAGGATCACATAATTCCTAACAAAGTTTTGACACAGATTCCCATTCGGGCATTCAGAACATATAGCACGTTGCTGTAAGCGAGCACGTTCTCATTCAAAGTTGCAAGTTACTATGTAGGAACAAGTTTGTATAGGTATTTCAAAGATGCCCAGAACTGAGCTAAACATGGTATGTGTCCAACTCCTAGAAATAACTTCATGCCCCATCTCCCTTACTTCCAGCTAGTAAGGATCACATAATTCCTAACAAAGTTTTGACACAGATTCCCAATTCGGGCATTCACAACATATAGCACGTTGCTGTAAGCAAGCACATTCTCATTCAAAGTTGCAAGTTACTATCTAGGAACAAGTTTGAATAGGTATTTCAAAGATGCCCAGAACTGAGCTTAACTTGGTATGTGTCCAACTCCTAGAAATAACTTCATGCCGCAACTCCCTTACTTCCAGCTAGTAAGGATCACGTAATTCCTAACAAAGTTTTGACACAGATTCCCAATTCGGGCATTCAGAACATATAGCACGTTGCTGTAAGCAAGCACATTCTCATTCAAAGATGCAAGTTACTATGTAGGAACAAGTTTGTATAGGTATTTCAAAGATGCCCAGAACTGAGCTAAACTTGGTATGTGTCCAACTCCTAGAAATAACTTCATGCCCCATCTCCCTTACTTCCAGCTAGTAAGGATCACATAATTCCTAACAAAGTTTTGACACAGCTTCCCAATTCGGGCTTTCAGAACATATAGCACGTTGCTGTAAGCAAGCACATTCTCATTCAAAGTTGCAAGTTACTATGTAGGAACAAGTTTGTATAGGTATTTCAAAGATGCCCAGAACTGAGCTAAACTTGGTATGTGTCCAACTCCTAGAAATAACTTCATGCCCCATCTCCCTTACTTCCAGCTAGTAAGGATCACATAATTCCTAACAAAGTTTTGACACAGATTCCCAATTCGGGCATTCAGAACATATAGCACGTTGCTGTAAGCAAGCACATTCTCATTCAAAGTTGCAAGTTACTATGTAGGAACAAGTTTGTATAGGTATTTCAAAGATGCCCAGAACTGAGCTAAAATTGGTATGTGTCCAACTCCTAGAAATAACGTCATGCCCTATCTCCCTTACTTCCATCTAGTAAGGATCACATAATTCCTAACAAAGTTTTGACACAGATTCCAAATTCGTTCATTCAGAACATATAGCACGTTGCTGTAAGCAAGCACATTCTCATTCAAAGTTGCAAGCTACTATGTAGGAACAAGTTTGTATAGGTATTTCAAAGATGCCCAGAACTGTGCTAAACTTGGTATGTGTCCAACTCCTAGAAATAACTTCATGCCCCAACTCCCTTACTTCCAGCTAGTAAGGATCACATAATTCCTAACAAATTTTGACACAGATTCCCAATTCGGGCATTCAGAACATATAGCACGTTGCTCTAAGCAAGCACATTCTCATTCAAAGTTGCATGTTACTATGTAGGAACAAGTTTGTATAGGTATTTCAAAGATGCCCAGAACTGAGCTAAACTTGGTATGTCTCCAACTCCTAGAAATAACTTCATGCCCCAACTCCCTTACTTCCAGCTAGTAAGGATCACATAATTCCTAACAAAGTTTTGACACAGATTCCCAATTCGAGCATTCAGAACATATAGCACGTTGCTGTAAGAAAGCACATTCTCATTCAAAGTTGTAAGTTACTATGTAGGAACAAGTTTGAAGAGGAATTTCAAAGATGCCCAGTACTGAGCTAAACTTGGTATGTGTCCAACTCCTAGAAATAACTTCATGCCCCAACTCCCTTACTTCCAGCTAGTAAGGATCACATAATTCCTAACAAAGTTTTGACACAGATTCCCAATTCGGGCATTCAGAACATATAGCACGTTGCTGTAAGCAAGCACATTCTCATTCAAAGTTGCAAGTTACTATGTAGGAACAAGTTTGTATAGGTATTTCAACGATGCCCAGAACTGAGCTAAACTTGGTGTGTGTCCAACTCCTAGAAATAACTTCATGCCCCAACTCCCTTACTTCCAGCTAGTAAGGATCACATAATTCCTAACAAAGTTTTGACACAGATTCCCAATTCGGGCATTCAGAACATATAGCACGTTGCTGTAAGCAAGCACATCGTCATTCAAAGTTGCAAGTTACTATGTAGGAACAAGTTTGTATAGGTATTTCAAAGATGCCCAGAACTGTGCTAAACTTGGTATGTGTCCAACTCCTAGAAATACCTTCATGCCCCAACTCCCTTACTTCCAGCTAGTAAGGATCACATAATTCCTAACAAAGTTTTGACACAGATTCCCTATTCGGGCATTCAGAACATATAGCACGTTGCTGTAAGCAAGCACATTCTCATTCAAAGTTGCAAGTTACTATGTAGGAACAAGTTTGTATAGGTATTTCAAAGATGCCCAGAACTGAGCTAAACGTTGTATGTGTCCAACTCCTAGAAATAACTTCATGCCCCATCTCCCTTACTTCCATCTAGTAAGGATCACATAATTCCTAACAAAGTTTTGACACAGATTCCCAATTCGGGCATTCAGAACATATAGCACGTTGCTGTAAGCAAGCGCATTCTCATTCAAAGTTGCAAGTTACTATGTAGGAACAAGTTTGTATAGGTATTTCAAAGATGCCCAGAACTGAGCTAAACTTGGTATGTCTCCAACTCCTAGAAATAACTTCATGCCCCAACTCCCTTACTTCCAGCTAGTAAGGATCACATAATTCCTAACAAAGTTTTGACACAGATTCTCAATTCGGGCATTCAGAACATATAGCACGTTGCTGTAAGCAATCACATTCTCATTCAAAGTTGCAAGTTACGATGTAGGAACAAGTTTGTATAGGTATTTCAACGATGCCCAGAACTGAGCTAAACTTGGTATGTGTCCAACTCCTAGAAATAACTTCATGCCCCATCTCCCTTTCTTCCAGCTAGTAAGGATCACATAATTCCTAACAAAGTTTTGACACAGATTCCCAATTCGGGCATTCAGAACATATAGCACGTTGCTGTAAGCAAGCACATTCTCATTCAAAGTTGCAAGTTACTATGTAGGAACAAGTTTGTATAGGTATATCAAAGATGCCCAGGACTGTGCTAAACTTGGTATGTGTCCAACTCCTAGAAATACCTTCATGCCCCAACTCCCTTACTTCCAGCTAGTAAGGATCACGTAATTCCTAACAAATTTTGACACAGATTCCCAATTCGGGCATTCAGAACATATAGCACGTTGCTCTAAGCAAGCACATTCTCATTCAAAGTTGCAAGTTACTATGTAGGAACAAGTTTGTATAGGTATTTCAAAGATGCCCAGAACTGAGCTAAACTTGGTATGTGTCCAACTCCTAGAAATAACTTCATGCCCCATCTCCCTTTCTTCCAGCTAGTAAGGATCACATAATTCCTAACAAAGTTTTGACACAGATTCCCAATTCGGGCATTCAGAACATATAGCACGTTGCTGGAAGCAAGCACATTCTCATTCAAAGATGCAAGTTACTATGTAGGAACAAGTTTGTATAGGTATTTCAAGGATGCCCAGAACTGAGCTAAACTTGGAATGTGTCCAACTCCTAGAAATAACTTCATGCCCCATCTCCCTTACTTCCATCTAGTAAGGATCACATAATTCCTAACAAAGTTTTGACACAGATTCCCAATTCGGGCATTCAGAACATATAGCACGTTGCTGTAAGCAAGCACATTCTCATTCAAAGTTGCAAGTTACTATGTAGGAACAAGTTTGTATAGGTATTTCAAAGATGCCCAGAAATGAGCTAAACTTCTTATGTCTCCAACTCCTAGAAATAACTTCATGCCCCATCTCCCTTACTTCCAGCTAGTAAGGATCACATAATTCCTAACAAAGTTTTGACACAGATTCCCAATTCGGGCATTCAGAACATATAGCACGTTGCTGTAAGCAAGCACATTCTCATTCAAATTTGCAAGTTACTATGTAGGAACAAGATTGTATAGGTATTTCAAAGATGCCCAGAACTGAGCTAAACGTTGTATGTCTCCAACTCCTAGAAATAACTTCATGCCCCATCTCCCTTACTTCCATCTAGTAAGGACCACATAATTCCTAACAAAGTTTTGACACAGATTCCCAATTCGGGCATTCAGAACATATAGCACGTTGCTGTAAGCAAGCACATTCTCATTCAAAGTTTCAAGTTACTATATAGGAACAAGTTTGTATAGGTATTTCAAAGATGCCCAGAACTGAGCTAAACATGGTATGTGTCCAACTCCTAGAAATATTTTCATGCCCCAACTCCCTTACTTCCAGCTAGTAAGGATCACATAATTCCTAACAAAGTTTTGACACAGATTCCCAATTCGGGCATTCAGAACATATAGCACGTTGCTGTAAGCAAGCACATTCTCATTCAAAGTTGCAAGTTACTATGTAGGAACAAGTTTGTATAGGTACTTCAAAGATGCCCAGAACTGAGCTAAACTTGGTATGTGTCCAACTCCTAGAAATAACTTCATGCCCCATCTCCCTTACTTCCAGCTAGTAAGGATCACATAATTCCTAACAAAGTTTTGACACAGATTCCCAATTCGCGCATTCACAACATATAGCACATTGCTGTAAGCAAGCACATTCTCATTCAAAGTTGCAAGTTACTATGTAGGAACAAGTTTGTATAGGTATTTCAAAGATGCCCAGAACTGAGCTAAACTTGGTATGTGTCCAACTCCTAGAAATAACTTCATGCCCAAACTCCCTTACTTCCAGCTAGTAAGGATCACATAATTCCTAACAAAGTTTTGACACAGATTCCCAATTCGGGCATTCACAACATATAGCACGTTGCTGTAAGCAAGCACATTCTCATTCAAAGTTGCAAGTTACTATGTAGGAACAAGATTGTATAGGTATTTCAAAGATGCCCAGAACTGAGCTAAAGGTTGTATGTGTCCAACCTCTAGAAATAACTTCATGCCCCATCTCCCTTACTTCCAGCTAGTAAGGATCACATAATTCCTAACAAAGTTTTGACACAGTTTCCCAATTCGGGCATTCAGAACATATAGCACGTTGCTGTAAGCAAGCTCATTCTCATTCAAAGTTGCAAGTTACTATGTAGGAACAAGTTTGTATAGGTATTTCAAAGATGCCCAGAACTGAGCTAAACTTGGTATGTCTCCAACTCCTAGAAATAACTTCATGCCCCATCTCCCTTACTTCCAGCTAGTAAGGATCACATAATTCCTAACAAAGTTTTGACACAGATTCCCAATTCGGGCATTCAGAACATATAGCACGTTGCTGTAAGCAAGCACATTCTCATTCAAAGTTGCAAGTTACTATGTAGGAACAAGTTTGTATAGGTATTTCAAAGATGCCCAGAACTGAGCTAAACGTTGTATGTGTCCAACTCCTGGAAATAACTTCATGCCCCATCTCCCTTACTTCCATCTAGTAAGGATCACATAATTCCTAACAAAGTTTTGACACATATTCCCAATTCGGGCATTCACAACATATAGCACGTTGCTGTAAGCAAGCACATTCTCATTCAAAGTTGCAAGTTACCACGTAGGAACAAGTTTGTATAGGTATTTCAAAGATGCCCAGAACTGAGCTAAATTTGGTATGTGTCCAACTCCTAGAAATAACTTCATGCCCCATCTCCCTTACTTCCATCTAGTAAGGATCACATAATTCCTAACAAAGTTTTGACACAGATTCCCAATTCGGGCATTCAGAACATATAGCACGTTGCTGTAAGCAAGCACATTCTCATTCAAAGTTGCAAGTTACTATGTAGGAACAAGTTTGTATAGGTATTTCAAAGATGCCCAGAACTGTGCTAAACTTGGTATGTGTCCAACTCCTAGAAATACCTTCATGCCCCAACTCACTTACTTCCAGCTAGGTAGGATCACATAATTCCTAACAAAGCTTTAACACAGATTCCATATTCGGGCATTCAGAACATATAGCACGTTGCTGTAAGCAAGCACATTCTCATTCAAAGTTGCAAGTTACTATGTAGGAACAAGTTTGTATAGGTATTTCAAAGATGCCCAGAACAGAGCTAAAAGTTGTATGTCTCCAACTCCTAGAAATGACTTCATGCCCCATCTCCCTTACTTCCAGCTAGTAAGGATCACATAATTCCTAACAAAGTTTTGACACAGATTCCCAATTCGGGCATTCAGAACTTATAGCACGTTGCTGTAAGCAATCACATTCTCATTCAAAGTTGCAAGTTACTATGTAGGAACAAGTTTGTATAGGTATTTCAAAGATGCCCAGAACTGAGCTAAACTTGGTATGTGTCCAACTCCTAGAAATAACTTCATGCCCCATCTCCCTTACTTCCAGCTAGTAAGGATCACATAATTCCTAACAAAGTTTTGACACAGATTCCCAATTCGGGCATTCAGAACATATAGCACGTTGCTGTAAGCAAGCACATTCTCATTCAAAGTTGCAAGTTACTATGTAGGAACAAGTTTGTATAGGTATTTCAAAGATGCCCAGAACTGAGCTAAACTTGGTATGTGTCCAACTCCTAGAAATAACTTCATGCCCCAACTCCCTTACTTCCAGCTAGTAAGGATCACATAATTCCTAACAAAGTTTTGACACAGATTCCCAATTCGGGCATTCACAACATATAGCACGTTGCTGTAAGCAAGCACATTCTCATTCAAAGTTGCAAGTTACTATGTAGGAACAAGTCTGTATAGGTATTTCAAAGATGCCCAGAACTGAGCTAAACTTGGTATGTCTCCAACTCCTAGAAATAACTTCATGCCCCAACTCCCTTACTTCCAGCTAGTAAGGATCACATAATTCCTAACAGAGTTTTGACACAGATTCCCAATTCGAGCATTCAGAACATATAGCACGTTGCTGTAAGCAAGCTCATTCTCATTCAAAGTTGCAAGTTACTATGTAGGAACAAGTTTGTATAGGTATTTCAAAGATGCCCAGAACTGTGCTAAACTTGGTATGTGTCCAACTCCTAGAAATACCTTCATGCCCCAACTCACTTACTACAAGCTAGTAAGGATCACATAATTCCTAACAAAGTTTTGACACAGATTCCCTATTCGGGCATTCAGAACATATACCACATTGCTGTAAGCAAGCACATTCTCATTCAAAGTTGCAAGTTACTATGTAGGAACAAGTTTGTATAGGTATTTCAAAGATGCACAGAACAGAGCTAAAAGTTGTACGTCTCCAACTCCTAGAAATAATTTCATGCCCCATCTCCCTTACTTCCAGCTAGTAAGGATCACATAGTTCCTAACAAAGTTTTGACACAGATTCTCAATTCGGGCATTCAGAACATATAGCACGTTGCTGCAAGCAAGCACATTCTCATTCAAAGTTGCAAGTTACAATGTAGGAACAAGTTTGTATAGGTATTTCAAAGATGCCCAGAACTGAGCTAAACTTGGTATGTGTCCAACTCCTAGAAATAACTTCATGCCCCATCTCCCTTACTTCCAGCTAGTAAGGATCACATAATTCCTAACAAAGTTTTGACACAGATTCCCAATTCGGGCATTCAGAACATATAGCACATTGCTGTAAGCAAGCACATTCTCATTCAAAGTTGCAAGTTACTATGTAGGAACAAGTTTGTATAGGTATTTCAAAGATGCCCAGAACTGAGCTAAACTTGGTATGTCTCCAACTCCTAGAAATAACTTCATGCCCCAACTCCCTTACTTCCAGCTAGTAAGGATCACATAATTCCTAACAAAGTTTTGACACAGATTCCCAATTCGGGCATTCACAACATATAGCACGTTGCTGTAAGCAAGCACATTCTCATTCAAAGTTGCAAGTTACTATGTAGGAACAAGTTTGTATAGGTATTTCAAAGATGCCCAGAACTGAGCTAAACTTGGTATGTGTCCAACTCCTAGAAATAACTTCATGCCCCAACTCCCTTTCTTCCAGCTAGTAAGGATCACATAATTCCTAACAAAGTTTTGACACAGATTCCCAATTCGGGCATTCAGAACATATAGCACGTTGCTGTAAGCAAGCTCATTCTCATTCAAAGTTGCAAGTTACTATGTAGGAACAAGTTTGTAAGGGATTTCAAAGATGCCCAGAACTGAGCTAAACTTGGTATGTGTCCAACTCCTAGAAATAACTTCTTGCCCCATCTCCCTTACTTCCATCTAGTAAGGATCACATAATTCCTAACAAAGTTTTGACACAGATTCCCAATTCGGGCATTCAGAACATATAGCACGTTGCTGTAAGCAAGCACATTCTCATTCAAAGTAGCAAGTTACTATGTAGGAACAAGTTTGTATAGGTATTTCAAAGATGCCCAGAACTGAGCTAAACTTAGTATGTGTCCAACACCTATAAATAGCTTCATGCCCCAACTCCCTTACTTCCAGCTAGTAAGGATCACATAATTCCTAACAAAGTTTTGACACAGATTCCCAATTCGGGCATTCACAACATATAGCACGTTGCTGTAAGCAAGCACATTCTCATTCAAAGTTGCAAGTTACTACGTAGGAACAAGTTTGTATAGGTATTTCAAAGATGCCCAGAACTGAGCTAAACTTGGTATGTGTCCAACTCCTAGAAATAACTTCATGCCCCAACTCCCTTACTTCCAGCTAGTAAGGATCACATAATTCCTAATAAAGTTTTGACACAGATTCCCAATTCGGGCATTCAGAACATATAGCACGTTGCTGTAAGCAAGTACATTCTCATTCAAAGTTGCAAGTTACTATGCAGGAACAAGTTTGTGTAGGTATTTCAAAGATGCCCAGAACTGAGCTAAACTTGGTATGTCTCCAACTCCTAGAAATAACTTCATGCCCCATCTCCCTTACTTCCAGCTAGTAAGGATCACATAATTCCTACCAAATTTTGACACAGATTCCCAATTCTGGCATTCTTAACATGTAGCACGTTGCTCTAAGCAAGCACATTCTCATTCAAAGTTGCAAGTTACTATGTAGGAACAAGTTTGTATAGGTATTTAAAAGATGCCCAGAACTGAGCCAAACGTTGTATGTGTCCAACTTCTAGAAATAACTTCATGCCCCATCTCCCTTACTTCCAGTTAGTAAGGATCACATAATTCCTAACAAAGTTTTGACACAGATTCCCAATTCGGGCATTCACAACATATAGCACGTTGCTGTAAGCAAGCTCATTCTCATTCAAAGTTGCAAGTTACTATGTAGGAACAAGTTTGTATAGGTATTTCAAAGATGCCCAGAACTCAGCTAAACTTGGTATGTGTCCAACTCCTAGAAATAACTTCATGCCCCATCTCACTTACTTCCAGCTAGTAAGGATCACATAATTCCTAACAAAGTTTTGACACAGATTCCCAATTCGGGCATTCAGAACATATAGCACGTTGCTGTAAGCAAGCACATTCTCATTCAAAGTTGCAAGTTACTATGTAGGAACAAGTTTGTATAGGTATTTCAAAGATGCTCAGAAGTGAGCTAAACTTGGTATGTGTCCAACTCCTAGAAATAACTTCATGCCCCATCTCCCTTACTTCCAGCTAGTAAGGATCACATAATTCCTAACAAAGTTTTGACACAGATTCCCAATTCGGGCATTCAGAACATATAGCACGTTGCTGTAAGCAAGCACATTCTCATTCAAAGTTGCAAGTTACTATGTAGGAACAAGTTTGTATAGGTATTTCAAAGATGCCCAGAACAGAGCTAAAAGTTGTATGTCTCCAACTCCTAGAAATAACTTCATGCCCCATCTCCCTTACTTCCAGCTAGTAAGGATCACATAATTCCTAACAAAGTTTTGACACAGATTCCCAATTCGGGCATTCAGAACATATAGCACATTGCTGTAAGCAAGCACATTCTCATTCAAAGTTGCAAGTTACTATGTAGGAACAAGTTTGTATAGGTATTTCAAAGATGCCCGGAACTCAGCTAAACTTGGTATTTGTCCAACTCCTAGAAATAACTTCATGCCCCATCTCACTTACTTCCAGCTAGTAAGGATCACATACTTCCTAACAAAGTTTTGAAACAGATTCCCAATTCGGGCATTTAGAACATATAGCACGTTGCTGTAAGCAAGCACATTCTCATTCAAAGTTGCAAGTTACTATGTAGGAACAAGTTTGTATAGGTATTTCAAAGATGCTCAGAAGTGAGCTAAACTTGGTATGTGTCCAACTCCTAGAAATAACTTCATGCCCCATCTCCCTTACTTCCAGCTAGTAAGGATCACATAATTCCTAACAAAGTTTTGACACAGATTCCCAATTCGGGCATTCAGAACATATAGCACGTTGCTGTAAGCAAGCACATTCTCATTCAAAGTTGCAAGTTACTATGTAGGAACAAGTTTGTATAGGTATTTCAAAGATGCCCAGAACTGAGCTAAAAGTTGTATGTCTCCAACTCCTAGAAATAACTTCATGCCCCATCTCCCTTACTTCCAGCTAGTAAGGATCACATAATTCCTAACAAAGTTTTGACACAGATTCCCAATTCGGGCATTCAGAACATATAGCACATTGCTGTAAGCAAGCACATTCTCATTCAAAGTTGCAAGTTACTATGTAGGAACAAGTTTGTATAGGTATTTCAAAGATGCCCGGAACTGAGCTAAACTTGGTATGTGTCCAACTCCTAGAAATAACTTCATGCCCCATCTCCCTTACTTCCAGCTAGTAAGGATCACATAATTCCTAACAAAGTTTTGACACAGATTCACAATTCGGGCATTCAGAACATATAGCACGTTGCTGTAAGCAAGCACATTCTCATTCAAAGTTGCAAGTTACTATGTAGGAACAAGTTTGTATAGGTATTTCAAAGATGCCCAGAACTGAGCTAAACTTGGTACGTGTCCAACTCCTACAAATAACTTCATGCCCCAACTCCCTTACCTCCAGCTAGTAAGGATCACATAATTCCTAACAAAGTTTTGACACAGATTCCCAATTCGGGCATTCAGAACATATAGCACGTTGCTGTAAGCAAGCACATTCTCATTCAAAGTTGCAAGTTACTATGTAGGAACAAGTTTGTATAGGTATTTCAAAGATGCCCAGAACTGAGCTAAACTTGGTATGTGTCCAATTCCTAGAAATAACTTCATGCCCCAACTCACTTCCTTCCAGCTAGTAAGGATCACATAATTCCTAACAAAGTTTTGACACAGATTCCCAATTCGGGCATTCAGAACATATAGCACGTTGCTGTAAGCAAGCTCATTCTCATTCAAAGTTGCAAGTTACTATGTAGGAACAAGTTTGTATAGGTATTTCAAAGATGCCCAGAACTGAGCTAAACTTGGTATGTGTCCAACTCCTAGAAATAACTTCATGCCCCATCTCCCTTACTTCCAGCTAGTAAGGATCACATAATTCCTAACAAGGATTTGAAACAGATTCCCAATTCGGGCATTCAGAACATATAGCACGTTGTTGTAAGCAAGCACATTCTCATTCAAAGTTGCAAGTTACTATGTAGGAACAAGTTTGTATAGGTATTTCAAAG
Source organism: Diceros bicornis minor (assembly GCF_020826845.1). Lineage (NCBI taxonomy): Eukaryota > Metazoa > Chordata > Mammalia > Perissodactyla > Rhinocerotidae > Diceros > Diceros bicornis. The sequence goes on from NW_026690876.1 coordinate 2,519,995, forward strand.
ATGCCCAGAACTGAGCTAAACTTGGTATGTCTCCAACTCCTAGAAATAACTTCATGCCCCATCTCCCTTACTTCCAGCTAGTAAGGATCACAAAATTCCTAACAAAGTTTTGACACAGATTCCCAATTCGGGCATTCAGAACATATAGCACGTTGCTGTAAGCAAGCTCATTCTCATTCAAAGTTGCAAGTTACTATGTAGGAACAAGTTTGTATAGGTATTTCAAAGATGCCCAGAACTGAGCTAAACTTGGTATGTCTCCAACTCCTAGAAATAACTTCATGCCCCATCTCCCTTACTTCCAGCTAGTAAGGATCACATAATTCCAAAACAAAGTTTTGACACAGATTCCCAATTCGGGCATTCACAACATGTAGCACGTTGCTCTAAGCAAGCACATTCTCATTCAAAGTTGCAAGTTACTATGTAGGAACAAGTTTGTATAGGTATTTCAAAGATTCCCAGAACTGAGCTAAACTTGGTATGTCTCCAACTCCTAGAAATAACTTCATGCCCCATCTCCCTTACTTCCAGCTAGTAAGGATCACATAATTCCTAACAAAGTTTTGACACAGATTCCCAATTCGGGCATTCAGAACATATAGCACGTTGCTATAAGCAAGCACATTCTCATTCAAAGTTGCAAGTTACTATGTAGGAACAAGTTTGTATAGGTATTTCAAAGATGCCCAGAACTGTGCTAAACTTGGTATGTGTCCAACTCCTAGAAATACCTTCATGCCCCAACTCACTTACTTCCAACTAGTAAGGATCACATAATTCCTAACAAAGTTTTGACACAGATTCCCAATTCGGGCATTCAGAACATATAGCACGTTGCTCTAAGCAAGGACATTCTCATTCAAAGTTGCAAGTTACTATGTAGGAACAAGTTTGTGTAGGTATTTCAAAGATGCCCAGAACAGAGCTAAAAGATGTATGTTTCCAACTCCTAGAAATAACTTCATGCCCCATCTCCCTTACTTCCAGCTAGTAAGGATCACATAATTCCTAACAAAGATTTGATACAGATTCCCAATTCGGGCATTCAGAACATATAGCACGTTGCTGTAAGCAAGCTCATTCTCATTCAAAGTTGCAAGTTACTATGTAGGAACAAGTTTGTATAGGTATTTCAAAGATGCCCAGAACTGAGCTAAACTTGGTATGTGTCCAACTCCTAGAAATATCTTCATGCCCCATCTCCCTTACTTCCAGCTAGTAAAGATCACATAATTCCTAACAAAGTTTTGACACAGATTCCCAATTCGGGCATTCAGAACATATAGCACATTGCTGTAAGCAAGCACATTCTCATTCAAAGCTGCAAGTTACTATGTAGGAACAAGTTTGTATAGGTATTTCAAAGATGCCCAGAACTGAGCTAAACGTTGTATGTGTCCAACCTCTAGAAATAACTTCATGCCCCATCTCCCTTACTTCCAGCTAGTAAAGATCACATAATTCCTAACAAAGTTTTGACACAGATTCCCAATTCGGGCATTCAGAACATATAGCACGTTGCTGTAAGCAAGCTCATTCTCATTCAAAGTTGCAAGTTACTATGTAGGAACAAGTTTGTATAGGTATTTCAAAGATGCCCAGAACTGAGCTAAACTTGGTATGTCTCCAACTCCTAGAAATAACTTCATGCCCTATCTCCCTTATTTCCAGCTAGTAAGGATCACATAATTCCTAACAAAGTTTTGACACAGATTCCCATTTCGGGCATTCAGAACATATAGCACGTTGCTGTAAGCAAGCACATTCTCATTCAAAGTTGTAAGTTACTATGTAGGAACAAGTTTGTATAGGTATTTCAAAGATGCCCAGAACTGAGCTAAACTTGGTATGTCTCCAACTCCTAGAAATAACTTCATGCCCCATCTCCCTTACTTCCAGCTAGTAAGGATCACAAAATTCCTAACAAAGTTTTGACACAGATTCCCAATTCGGGCATTCAGAACATATAGCACGTTGCTGTAAGCAAGCTCATTCTCATTCAAAGTTGCAAGTTACTATGTAGGAACAAGTTTGTATAGGTATTTCAAAGATGCCCAGAACTGAGCTAAACTTGGTATGTCTCCAACTCCTAGAAATAACTTCATGCCCCATCTCCCTTACTTCCAGCTAGTAAGGATCACATAATTCCTAACAAAGTTTTGACACAGATTCCCAATTCGGGCATTCAGAACATATAGCACGTTGCTATAAGCAAGCACATTCTCATTCAAAGTTGCAAGTTACTATGTAGGAACAAGTTTGTATAGGTATTTCAAAGATGCCCAGAACTGTGCTAAACTTGGTATGTGTCTAACTCCTAGAAATACCTTCATGCCCCAACTCACTTACTTCCAACTAGTAAGGATCACATAATTCCTAACAAAGATTTGACACAGATTCCCAATTCGGGCATTCAGAACATATAGCACGTTGCTCTAAGCAAGGACATTCTCATTCAAAGTTGCAAGTTACTATGTAGGAACAAGTTTGTGTAGGTATTTCAAAGATGCCCAGAACAGAGCTAAAAGATGTATGTTTCCAACTGATAGAAATAACTTCATGCCCCATCTCCCTTACTTCCAGCTAGTAAGGATCACATAATTCCTAACAAAGATTTGATACAGATTCCCAATTCGGGCATTCAGAACATATAGCACGTTGCTGTAAGCAAGCTCATTCTCATTCAAAGTTGCAAGTTACTATGTAGGAACAAGTTTGTATAGGTATTTCAAAGATGCCCAGAACTGTGCTAAACTTGGTATGTGTCCAACTCCTAGAAATACCTTCATGCCCCAACTCACTTACTTCCAACTAGTAAGGATCACATAATTCCTAACAAAGTTTTGACACAGATTCCCAATTCGGGCATTCAGAACATATAGCACGTTGCTCTAAGCAACGACATTCTCATTCAAAGTTGCAAGTTACTATGTAGGAACAAGTTTGTGTAGGTATTTCAAAGATGCCCAGAACAGAGCTAAAAGATGTATGTTTCCAACTCCTAGAAATAACTTCATGCCCCATCTCCCTTACTTCCAGCTAGTAAGGATCACATAATTCCTAACAAAGATTTGATACAGATTCCCAATTCGGGCATTCAGAACATATAGCACGTTGCTGTAAGCAAGCTCATTCTCATTCAAAGTTGCAAGTTACTATGTAGGAACAAGTTTGTATAGGTATTTCAAAGATGCCCAGAACTGAGCTAAACTTGGTATGTGTCCAACTCCTAGAAATATCTTCATGCCCCATCTCCCTTACTTCCAGCTAGTAAAGATCACATAATTCCTAACAAAGTTTTGACACAGATTCCCAATTCGGGCATTCAGAACATATAGCACATTGCTGTAAGCAAGCACATTCTCATTCAAAGTTGCAAGTTACTATGTAGGAACAAGTTTGTATAGGTATTTCAAAGATGCCCACAACTGAGCTAAACTTGGTATGTCTCCAACTCCTAGAAATAACTTCATGCCTCATCTCCCTTACTTCCAGCTAGTAAGGATCACATAATTCCTAACAAAGATTTGACACAGATTCCCAATTCGGGCATTCAGAACATATAGCACGTTGCTGTAAGCAAGCTCATTCTCATTCAAAGTTGCAAGTTACTATGTAGGAACTAGTTTGTATAGGTATTTCAAAGATGCCCAGAACTGAGCTAAACTTGGTATGTCTCCAACTCCTAGAAATAACTTCATGCCCCATCTCACTTACTTCCAGCTAGTAAGGATCACATAATTCCTACCAAATTATGACACAGATTCCCAATTCGGGCATTCAGAACATATAGCACGTTGCTCTAAGCAAGCACATTCTCATTCAAAGTTGCAAGTTACTATGTAGGAACAAGTTTGTATAGGTATTTCAAAGATGCCCAGAACTGAGATAAACGTTGTATGTGTCCAACCTCTAGAAATAACTTCGTGCCCCATCTCCCTTACTTCCAGCTAGTAAAGATCACATAATTCCTAACAAAGTTTTGACACAGATTCCCAATTCGGGCATTCAGAACATATAGCACGTTGCTGTAAGCAAGCTCATTCTCATTCAAAGTTGCAAGTTACTATGTAGGAACAAGTTTGTATAGGTATTTCAAAGATGCCCAGAACTGAGCTAAACTTGGTATGTCTCCAACTCCTAGAAATAACTTCATGCCCTATCTCCCTTATTTCCAGCTAGTAAGGATCACATAATTCCTAACAAAGTTTTGACACAGATTCCCATTTCGGGCATTCAGAACATATAGCACGTTGCTGTAAGCAAGCACATTCTCATTCAAAGTTGTAAGTTACTATGTAGGAACAAGTTTGTATAGGTATTTCAAAGATGCCCAGAACAGAGCTAAACATGATATGTCTCCAACTCCTAGAAATAACTTCATGCCCCATCTCCCTTACTTCCAGCTAGTAAGGATCACATAATTCCTAACAAAGTTTTGACACAGATTCCCAATTCGGGCATTCAGAACATATAGCACGTTGCTGTAAGCAAGCACATTCTCATTCAAAGTTGCAAGTTACTATGTAGGAACAAGTTTGTATAGGTATTTCAAAGATGCCCAGAACTATGCTAAACTTGGTATGTGTCCAACTCCTAGAAATACCTTCATGTCCCAACTCACTTACTTCCAGCTAGTAAGGATCACATAATTCCTAACAAAGTTTTGACACAGATTCCCTATTCGGGCATTCACAACATATAGCACGTTGCTGTAAGCAAGCACATTCTCATTCAAAGTTGCAAGTTACTACGTAGGAACAAGTTTGTATAGGTATTTCAAAGATGCCCAGAACTGAGCTAAACTTGGTATGTGTCCAACTCCTAGAAATAACTTCATGCCCCAACTCCCTTACTTCCAGCTAGTAAGGATCACATAATTCCTAATAAAGTTTTGACACAGATTCCCAATTCGGGCATTCAGAACATATAGCACGTTGCTGTAAGCAAGTACATTCTCATTCAAAGTTGCAAGTTACTATGCAGGAACAAGTTTGTGTAGGTATTTCAAAGATGCCCAGAACTGAGCTAAACTTGGTATGTCTCCAACTCCTAGAAATAACTTCATGCCCCATCTCCCTTACTTCCAGCTAGTAAGGATCACATAATTCCTACCAAATTTTGACACAGATTCCCAATTCTGGCATTCTTAACATGTAGCACGTTGCTCTAAGCAAGCACATTCTCATTCAAAGTTGCAAGTTACTATGTAGGAACAAGTTTGTATAGGTATTTAAAAGATGCCCAGAACTGAGCCAAACGTTGTATGTGTCCAACTTCTAGAAATAACTTCATGCCCCATCTCCCTTACTTCCAGTTAGTAAGGATCACATAATTCCTAACAAAGTTTTGACACAGATTCCCAATTCGGGCATTCACAACATATAGCACGTTGCTGTAAGCAAGCTCATTCTCATTCAAAGTTGCAAGTTACTATGTAGGAACAAGTTTGTATAGGTATTTCAAAGATGCCCAGAACTCAGCTAAACTTGGTATGTGTCCAACTCCTAGAAATAACTTCATGCCCCATCTCACTTACTTCCAGCTAGTAAGGATCACATAATTCCTAACAAAGTTTTGACACAGATTCCCAATTCGGGCATTCAGAACATATAGCACGTTGCTGTAAGCAAGCACATTCTCATTCAAAGTTGCAAGTTACTATGTAGGAACAAGTTTGTATAGGTATTTCAAAGATGCTCAGAAGTGAGCTAAACTTGGTATGTGTCCAACTCCTAGAAATAACTTCATGCCCCATCTCCCTTACTTCCAGCTAGTAAGGATCACATAATTCCTAACAAAGTTTTGACACAGATTCCCAATTCGGGCATTCAGAACATATAGCACGTTGCTGTAAGCAAGCACATTCTCATTCAAAGTTGCAAGTTACTATGTAGGAACAAGTTTGTATAGGTATTTCAAAGATGCCCAGAACAGAGCTAAAAGTTGTATGTCTCCAACTCCTAGAAATAACTTCATGCCCCATCTCCCTTACTTCCAGCTAGTAAGGATCACATAATTCCTAACAAAGTTTTGACACAGATTCCCAATTCGGGCATTCAGAACATATAGCACATTGCTGTAAGCAAGCACATTCTCATTCAAAGTTGCAAGTTACTATGTAGGAACAAGTTTGTATAGGTATTTCAAAGATGCCCGGAACTCAGCTAAACTTGGTATTTGTCCAACTCCTAGAAATAACTTCATGCCCCATCTCACTTACTTCCAGCTAGTAAGGATCACATACTTCCTAACAAAGTTTTGAAACAGATTCCCAATTCGGGCATTTAGAACATATAGCACGTTGCTGTAAGCAAGCACATTCTCATTCAAAGTTGCAAGTTACTATGTAGGAACAAGTTTGTATAGGTATTTCAAAGATGCTCAGAAGTGAGCTAAACTTGGTATGTGTCCAACTCCTAGAAATAACTTCATGCCCCATCTCCCTTACTTCCAGCTAGTAAGGATCACATAATTCCTAACAAAGTTTTGACACAGATTCCCAATTCGGGCATTCAGAACATATAGCACGTTGCTGTAAGCAAGCACATTCTCATTCAAAGTTGCAAGTTACTATGTAGGAACAAGTTTGTATAGGTATTTCAAAGATGCCCAGAACTGAGCTAAAAGTTGTATGTCTCCAACTCCTAGAAATAACTTCATGCCCCATCTCCCTTACTTCCAGCTAGTAAGGATCACATAATTCCTAACAAAGTTTTGACACAGATTCCCAATTCGGGCATTCAGAACATATAGCACATTGCTGTAAGCAAGCACATTCTCATTCAAAGTTGCAAGTTACTATGTAGGAACAAGTTTGTATAGGTATTTCAAAGATGCCCGGAACTGAGCTAAACTTGGTATGTGTCCAACTCCTAGAAATAACTTCATGCCCCATCTCCCTTACTTCCAGCTAGTAAGGATCACATAATTCCTAACAAAGTTTTGACACAGATTCACAATTCGGGCATTCAGAACATATAGCACGTTGCTGTAAGCAAGCACATTCTCATTCAAAGTTGCAAGTTACTATGTAGGAACAAGTTTGTATAGGTATTTCAAAGATGCCCAGAACTGAGCTAAACTTGGTACGTGTCCAACTCCTACAAATAACTTCATGCCCCAACTCCCTTACCTCCAGCTAGTAAGGATCACATAATTCCTAACAAAGTTTTGACACAGATTCCCAATTCGGGCATTCAGAACATATAGCACGTTGCTGTAAGCAAGCACATTCTCATTCAAAGTTGCAAGTTACTATGTAGGAACAAGTTTGTATAGGTATTTCAAAGATGCCCAGAACTGAGCTAAACTTGGTATGTGTCCAATTCCTAGAAATAACTTCATGCCCCAACTCACTTCCTTCCAGCTAGTAAGGATCACATAATTCCTAACAAAGTTTTGACACAGATTCCCAATTCGGGCATTCAGAACATATAGCACGTTGCTGTAAGCAAGCTCATTCTCATTCAAAGTTGCAAGTTACTATGTAGGAACAAGTTTGTATAGGTATTTCAAAGATGCCCAGAACTGAGCTAAACTTGGTATGTGTCCAACTCCTAGAAATAACTTCATGCCCCATCTCCCTTACTTCCAGCTAGTAAGGATCACATAATTCCTAACAAGGATTTGAAACAGATTCCCAATTCGGGCATTCAGAACATATAGCACGTTGTTGTAAGCAAGCACATTCTCATTCAAAGTTGCAAGTTACTATGTAGGAACAAGTTTGTATAGGTATTTCAAAGATGCCCAGAACTGAGCTAAACTTGGTATGTCTCCAACTCCTAGAAATAACTTCATGCCCCATCTCCCTTACTTCCAGCTAGTAAGGATCACAAAATTCCTAACAAAGTTTTGACACAGATTCCCAATTCGGGCATTCAGAACATATAGCACGTTGCTGTAAGCAAGCTCATTCTCATTCAAAGTTGCAAGTTACTATGTAGGAACAAGTTTGTATAGGTATTTCAAAGATGCCCAGAACTGAGCTAAACTTGGTATGTCTCCAACTCCTAGAAATAACTTCATGCCCCATCTCCCTTACTTCCAGCTAGTAAGGATCACATAATTCCAAAACAAAGTTTTGACACAGATTCCCAATTCGGGCATTCACAACATGTAGCACGTTGCTCTAAGCAAGCACATTCTCATTCAAAGTTGCAAGTTACTATGTAGGAACAAGTTTGTATAGGTATTTCAAAGATTCCCAGAACTGAGCTAAACTTGGTATGTCTCCAACTCCTAGAAATAACTTCATGCCCCATCTCCCTTACTTCCAGCTAGTAAGGATCACATAATTCCTAACAAAGTTTTGACACAGATTCCCAATTCGGGCATTCAGAACATATAGCACGTTGCTATAAGCAAGCACATTCTCATTCAAAGTTGCAAGTTACTATGTAGGAACAAGTTTGTATAGGTATTTCAAAGATGCCCAGAACTGTGCTAAACTTGGTATGTGTCCAACTCCTAGAAATACCTTCATGCCCCAACTCACTTACTTCCAACTAGTAAGGATCACATAATTCCTAACAAAGTTTTGACACAGATTCCCAATTCGGGCATTCAGAACATATAGCACGTTGCTCTAAGCAAGGACATTCTCATTCAAAGTTGCAAGTTACTATGTAGGAACAAGTTTGTGTAGGTATTTCAAAGATGCCCAGAACAGAGCTAAAAGATGTATGTTTCCAACTCCTAGAAATAACTTCATGCCCCATCTCCCTTACTTCCAGCTAGTAAGGATCACATAATTCCTAACAAAGATTTGATACAGATTCCCAATTCGGGCATTCAGAACATATAGCACGTTGCTGTAAGCAAGCTCATTCTCATTCAAAGTTGCAAGTTACTATGTAGGAACAAGTTTGTATAGGTATTTCAAAGATGCCCAGAACTGAGCTAAACTTGGTATGTGTCCAACTCCTAGAAATATCTTCATGCCCCATCTCCCTTACTTCCAGCTAGTAAAGATCACATAATTCCTAACAAAGTTTTGACACAGATTCCCAATTCGGGCATTCAGAACATATAGCACATTGCTGTAAGCAAGCACATTCTCATTCAAAGCTGCAAGTTACTATGTAGGAACAAGTTTGTATAGGTATTTCAAAGATGCCCAGAACTGAGCTAAACGTTGTATGTGTCCAACCTCTAGAAATAACTTCATGCCCCATCTCCCTTACTTCCAGCTAGTAAAGATCACATAATTCCTAACAAAGTTTTGACACAGATTCCCAATTCGGGCATTCAGAACATATAGCACGTTGCTGTAAGCAAGCTCATTCTCATTCAAAGTTGCAAGTTACTATGTAGGAACAAGTTTGTATAGGTATTTCAAAGATGCCCAGAACTGAGCTAAACTTGGTATGTCTCCAACTCCTAGAAATAACTTCATGCCCTATCTCCCTTATTTCCAGCTAGTAAGGATCACATAATTCCTAACAAAGTTTTGACACAGATTCCCATTTCGGGCATTCAGAACATATAGCACGTTGCTGTAAGCAAGCACATTCTCATTCAAAGTTGTAAGTTACTATGTAGGAACAAGTTTGTATAGGTATTTCAAAGATGCCCAGAACTGAGCTAAACTTGGTATGTCTCCAACTCCTAGAAATAACTTCATGCCCCATCTCCCTTACTTCCAGCTAGTAAGGATCACAAAATTCCTAACAAAGTTTTGACACAGATTCCCAATTCGGGCATTCAGAACATATAGCACGTTGCTGTAAGCAAGCTCATTCTCATTCAAAGTTGCAAGTTACTATGTAGGAACAAGTTTGTATAGGTATTTCAAAGATGCCCAGAACTGAGCTAAACTTGGTATGTCTCCAACTCCTAGAAATAACTTCATGCCCCATCTCCCTTACTTCCAGCTAGTAAGGATCACATAATTCCTAACAAAGTTTTGACACAGATTCCCAATTCGGGCATTCAGAACATATAGCACGTTGCTATAAGCAAGCACATTCTCATTCAAAGTTGCAAGTTACTATGTAGGAACAAGTTTGTATAGGTATTTCAAAGATGCCCAGAACTGTGCTAAACTTGGTATGTGTCTAACTCCTAGAAATACCTTCATGCCCCAACTCACTTACTTCCAACTAGTAAGGATCACATAATTCCTAACAAAGATTTGACACAGATTCCCAATTCGGGCATTCAGAACATATAGCACGTTGCTCTAAGCAAGGACATTCTCATTCAAAGTTGCAAGTTACTATGTAGGAACAAGTTTGTGTAGGTATTTCAAAGATGCCCAGAACAGAGCTAAAAGATGTATGTTTCCAACTGATAGAAATAACTTCATGCCCCATCTCCCTTACTTCCAGCTAGTAAGGATCACATAATTCCTAACAAAGATTTGATACAGATTCCCAATTCGGGCATTCAGAACATATAGCACGTTGCTGTAAGCAAGCTCATTCTCATTCAAAGTTGCAAGTTACTATGTAGGAACAAGTTTGTATAGGTATTTCAAAGATGCCCAGAACTGTGCTAAACTTGGTATGTGTCCAACTCCTAGAAATACCTTCATGCCCCAACTCACTTACTTCCAACTAGTAAGGATCACATAATTCCTAACAAAGTTTTGACACAGATTCCCAATTCGGGCATTCAGAACATATAGCACGTTGCTCTAAGCAACGACATTCTCATTCAAAGTTGCAAGTTACTATGTAGGAACAAGTTTGTGTAGGTATTTCAAAGATGCCCAGAACAGAGCTAAAAGATGTATGTTTCCAACTCCTAGAAATAACTTCATGCCCCATCTCCCTTACTTCCAGCTAGTAAGGATCACATAATTCCTAACAAAGATTTGATACAGATTCCCAATTCGGGCATTCAGAACATATAGCACGTTGCTGTAAGCAAGCTCATTCTCATTCAAAGTTGCAAGTTACTATGTAGGAACAAGTTTGTATAGGTATTTCAAAGATGCCCAGAACTGAGCTAAACTTGGTATGTGTCCAACTCCTAGAAATATCTTCATGCCCCATCTCCCTTACTTCCAGCTAGTAAAGATCACATAATTCCTAACAAAGTTTTGACACAGATTCCCAATTCGGGCATTCAGAACATATAGCACATTGCTGTAAGCAAGCACATTCTCATTCAAAGTTGCAAGTTACTATGTAGGAACAAGTTTGTATAGGTATTTCAAAGATGCCCACAACTGAGCTAAACTTGGTATGTCTCCAACTCCTAGAAATAACTTCATGCCTCATCTCCCTTACTTCCAGCTAGTAAGGATCACATAATTCCTAACAAAGATTTGACACAGATTCCCAATTCGGGCATTCAGAACATATAGCACGTTGCTGTAAGCAAGCTCATTCTCATTCAAAGTTGCAAGTTACTATGTAGGAACTAGTTTGTATAGGTATTTCAAAGATGCCCAGAACTGAGCTAAACTTGGTATGTCTCCAACTCCTAGAAATAACTTCATGCCCCATCTCACTTACTTCCAGCTAGTAAGGATCACATAATTCCTACCAAATTATGACACAGATTCCCAATTCGGGCATTCAGAACATATAGCACGTTGCTCTAAGCAAGCACATTCTCATTCAAAGTTGCAAGTTACTATGTAGGAACAAGTTTGTATAGGTATTTCAAAGATGCCCAGAACTGAGATAAACGTTGTATGTGTCCAACCTCTAGAAATAACTTCGTGCCCCATCTCCCTTACTTCCAGCTAGTAAAGATCACATAATTCCTAACAAAGTTTTGACACAGATTCCCAATTCGGGCATTCAGAACATATAGCACGTTGCTGTAAGCAAGCTCATTCTCATTCAAAGTTGCAAGTTACTATGTAGGAACAAGTTTGTATAGGTATTTCAAAGATGCCCAGAACTGAGCTAAACTTGGTATGTCTCCAACTCCTAGAAATAACTTCATGCCCTATCTCCCTTATTTCCAGCTAGTAAGGATCACATAATTCCTAACAAAGTTTTGACACAGATTCCCATTTCGGGCATTCAGAACATATAGCACGTTGCTGTAAGCAAGCACATTCTCATTCAAAGTTGTAAGTTACTATGTAGGAACAAGTTTGTATAGGTATTTCAAAGATGCCCAGAACAGAGCTAAACATGATATGTCTCCAACTCCTAGAAATAACTTCATGCCCCATCTCCCTTACTTCCAGCTAGTAAGGATCACATAATTCCTAACAAAGTTTTGACACAGATTCCCAATTCGGGCATTCAGAACATATAGCACGTTGCTGTAAGCAAGCACATTCTCATTCAAAGTTGCAAGTTACTATGTAGGAACAAGTTTGTATAGGTATTTCAAAGATGCCCAGAACTATGCTAAACTTGGTATGTGTCCAACTCCTAGAAATACCTTCATGTCCCAACTCACTTACTTCCAGCTAGTAAGGATCACATAATTCCTAACAAAGTTTTGACACAGATTCCCTATTCGGGCATTCAGAACATATAGCACATTGCTGTAAGCAAGCACATTCTCATTCAAAGTTGCAAGTTACTATGTAGGAACAAGTTTGTATAGGTATTTCAAAGATGCCCAGAACAGAGCTAAAAGTTGTAGGTCTCCAACTCCTAGAAATAACTTCATGCCCCATCTCCCTTACTTCCAGCTAGTAAGGATCACAAAATTCCTAACAAAGTTTTGACACAGATTCCCAGTTCGGGCATTCAGAACATATAGCATGTTGCTGTAAGCAAGCTCATTCTCATTCAAAGTTGCAAGTTACTATGTAGGAAAAAGTTTGTATAGGTATTTCAATGATGCCCAGAAATGAGCTAAACTTAGCATGTGTCCAACTCCTAGAAATAACTTCATGCCCCATCTCCCTTACTTCCATCTAGTAAGGATCACATAATTCCTAACAAGGTTTTGACACAGATTCCCAATTCGGGCATTCAGAACATATAGCACGTTGTTGTAAGCAAGCACATTCTCATTCAAAGTTGCAAGTTACTATGTAGGAACAAGTTTTTATAGGTATTTCAAAGATGCCCAGAACAGAGCTAAAAGTTGTAGGTCTCCAACTCCTAGAAATAACTTCATGCCCCATCTCCCTTACTTCCAGCTAGTAAGGATCACATAATTCTTAACAAAGTTTTGACACAGATTCCCAATTCGGGCATTCAGAACATATAGCACGTTGCTGTAAGCAAGCACATTCTCATTCAAAGTTGCAAGTTACTATGTAGGAACAAGTTTGTATAGGTATTTCAAAGATGCCCAGAACTGAGCTAAACTTGGTATGTGTCCAACTCCTAGAAATATCTTCATGCCCCATCTCCCTTACTTCCAACTAGTAAGGATCACATAATTCCTAACAAAGTATTGACACAGATTCCCAATTCGGGCATTCACAACATATAGCACGTTGCTGTAAGCAAGCACATTCTCTTTCAAAGTTGGCATTTACTATGTAGGAACAAGTTTGTATAGGTATTTCAAAGATGCCCAGAACTGAGCTAAACTTGGTATGTGTCCAACTCCTAGAAATAACTTCATGCCCCAACTCCCTTACTTCCAGCTAGTAAGGATCACATATTTCCTAACAAAGTTTTGACACAGATTTCCAATTCGGGCATTCAGAACATATAGCACGTTGCTGTAAGCAAGCTCATTCTCATTCAAAGTTGCAAGTTACTATGTAGGAACAAGTTTGTATAGGCATTTCAAAGATGCCCAGAACTGAGCTAAACATTGTATGTGTCCAACTCCTAGAAATAACTTTATGACCCATCTCCCTTACTTCCATCTAGTAAGGATCACATATTTCCTAACAAGTTTTTGACACAGATTCCCAATTCGGGCATTCAGAACATAGAGCACGTTGCTGTAAGCAAGCACATTCTCATTCAAAGTTGCAAGTTACTATGTAGGAACAAGTTTGTATAGGTATTTCAAAGATGCCCAGAACTGAGCCAAACTTGGTATGTCTCCAGCTCCTAGAAATAACTTCATGCCCCATCTCCCTTACTTCCAGCTAGTAAGGATCACATAATTCCTAACAAAGTTTTGACACAGATTCCCAA